>NW_017256458.1:876190-1011742 GCF_001594055.1 Mycetomoellerius zeteki
GTCAAATTGCTCGTTTTTACTCAATACTAAGAAAAATACATTAAAATATTTTAAAATTCTATCTAAAAATCCATAAAAATAGGAGTTTTCGATTTGAACTAGGAGATGGTCTGATAGTTCCAAACCGATAGTTCCAAATCGGATCGGAAAAAGCGTTTTTACATTTTCCATTATAGTTTAACACAGGTAAGAGATACGTCAAAATAGAAGCAAAAATGAATTAAATGATCTTTCCAACGGCACCTTCGATTTTACGATCGGACTTTATTTACGCCTTATAGAAAGCAAAAACTGCAAATCCGATTTAGACCACTCTCCCATATATATATATATATATATATATGTATAATATATGTATGTATATACATATATAATATATGTATAAAGAGCTTACTAATTTAAAATGTTCATTATTGCATCGCAAAGAATAAAACACTAACACGATTTAATTTTATATACATTGTATTCATGAATAGCTTAGAACAAGTAAATTAGAGTAAACACTGTGATTTTTTTTTATCATTCTACGCGGGTTTTCTAGAAAGAATCTTTATATGGCCCTAAAGAGAATTTTCGGTTGTGTTTCGTGCTGCTTCGTTCTACAGTGTACCTCGATCAGATAATAATCGGCTTAACTAGCACGATGGAGAACTTTTCTAATTGCTGACGAAACTGTATAATTATACCAGGCTGTTTTCCGGCCAGCGCGTATTAAGCAGCGGAGGATCGATTCGACGAAACGGATTCGACCATCACAGTTCGTCGCGGAGGTCGGCAAAAATTCCATGCTCATAGTACTTTCATTAATGCCCACGTGCGATCCCCTCGTGCATGTACTCACGTAGCCTCGTGGAAAAGTACCGAATTGCCTGTCGGGCGCCCAACTCTATTCGCTTTTGCAACAAGCCGGGTGTAAAATCGCTTTCCGAGAGGAATAAGGGTTGCGTTCCCAGGAAAAATGTATGTATATGATATTGCTCGGGAAACCATTGGAATATATCTCTTAGCAGATAGGGAATTAATTCTTTTCAATAAAAATTTTCTTTGTGACAAGTACTTTATCTGTAAATTAAAGATATTTAGTAAATTTAATAAGGCCGATATTCATAGTTGATTCTTATACTTAAGACCGTCTTAAGTACAATCTTAAAATGTCATAAATCAATCACCGATTAGCATTAAGATATTACATAAGACGATCTTGAAGTATAAGAACCGACTATGAATACTAGCCTACTTTACTTTATAAGTGATGAATTTTTATCGAATAAAAAAGAAACAAATTGCCTTCCAATTGAAGTATGTGAATTCAAAGGTCTAAATCTTTGCCATGTTTTAAAACACTTATTATAAGCATCGTTGTTAAATTGATGATCAATTTAATTTGGAATGTTATTTCAGCTTCAATTTATAATTGTGTTTCAAATCCGACAAGATCGACGCGCAATTCATACATCTAACTGGAAGATATATTTAAAATTTATATAGAGAAATATTATTAGGTACCAAGATCTATAGTTACGACCGTATCTGGCGCTTCTTTACATACTTGATTTATTTATATAGCAGTCTACACTGTTAAATAGATATCACGGGAGCAATGGTAACTCAATCCCTTGAGTTCGATAACATTTTGTTATTTTTAACTTCCCTGTGTGTAAATCAATCCATTTCTGTGATTAGTTTCAAAGTAAACAACATCCGTATTCAGAGCTGTTTCAGAGGCTTACTTGTTACGTCCGGGTACAGAGCGTCCCGTCGTGGTACTTCTACTCAAACAATTCACACCAATTTTTATTAAATCCAAATAAATCCTATACTACAGCTATAATTAACATGAAAATCGCTTGTACGATTACTTTTAAAGATACGTCGACGGCCGTCGATCGCCCCTGCAAGGCTCGGCTGCACCCGTTGCACTACTTGCACAGCTTGAAACAGCTTTGTATTAACTTATTCTTAGTAAATAATAAATTAAATTTCAGTTTAATTTAATACATTTTTTAGTTAAATTTTTTTATTCCATTTTAATTAAATTATTTTATTTTAGTTAAATTAACGATATATTATAATAAGTAAGAGCTATATAATGAGTATCCATAGAAATGATTAAAAATAACTTAATTGGATATAATTTGGCATCATGAAATTAACAGTGAAGTTTAACTTAATTATTGAATAGACGAAAAATGTAAAATATATTAAATATAAATATATTGTTCATAAGGTCGCTTTGTATCCATAAATCTTCATATAAAAAGAGAGAGAAGCATTCAACTTCCAATTAAAGCGCATAAAATGAATATTGAACGGAGGAAAAACAAACTTATTTCATGCATATAGTGTCGCGTTTTAGAAAGTGAGATCTGAAAGGCAAGCGTGCTGGCAGTAAAAGCGCGATGAGTTCGTGAAGCGATATAATTAGACGCTGTAATTACCGTCATTTCGAAGAATACTTATGATACGACAAGTTTAACGTCTCGCGATGATGACTAGCGTTCGTTACTACGATTCATGCTCGAGAACAAAATAGTTGATAGCTCCTTCGAAGAAGAAGACGACGTTAACTTCGCGCTTTGTTGAAGAGTTGCGCAATTCGGTGTCTCAAACACGGGTGCTCGCTTCTTCAAAATAGACCGCCGCTTTCCTGCGTCAGGATACGAGAGCACGTTAATCTCGATCCTGCATGGGAGTCTGCGACCGCATTCCAAATGCAGCGATGTCGCGTCGTAATTAAAGTCGATTCGCGCTCCGTCTCTTCTCCCGTAGATAGAAATGCGGTCGTCCTTCGTGGAATCGTAGTGAACGCCGCACTAAGGCTAGGACGAACGGAAACTTAATGTAGATGTCCCATGTAATCGTGATGGATAATCCCGAGGTCCTCGGTAACGTCGCCGCTCTTCAAGGCCGCACACGTGAAGCGAAAGAAACGATCGCACGTGCATTGCGTCGAGAAATTGCGCTCGGTTACGCGCACCGTCTAGCTCAAAGCGATCGGTTACGAATCAACCCTGACGGAAAAATATGCGATTTCTTTAAGTGACAGACAAATGCGGACGATGATTCAGCGAGGCTGCGGAGCAAAGAATTCGCGCGAGGTTAACATGCTATGTGAAAAAATAATTAAAACGTTAGAAATAATACACAGGAAATAATGACTTTAAGTCACTTATTACTATCCTATACATTTGTCTTAGGGTTTTTATATAATTTTTGAAAATTTTTATATAGATTTTAGATTTTCTGAACTTTAAAACTTTTAAAAATTTCTCAGATTTTTTTATACGAATTGGAACACTTTTTTGAAATGCTGAGAAAGTCTATCTAGAATTTTTCAAATGAAGTTTGGAGTATATATATAATATATATATGGTATATATATAACATATATATTCTGAAATTTCTCATTCTAAATAATTTCTGTAAAAAAACTTGTAAAATCTGATAAATTTTAAAGTATTTTTTATTATATCTTCATAAATTTAAAACATCACAAATCCTTAAAAATATTATCAAATATCATAAATATTATATCTCATGAGAATTTTTTTTCACTCGAGTAACAGAATTAAATAGCACATTTTTAATATTTAACATGTCAAATTAAATTTTAATTATAATCTTTAATAGTTCAAATTAAATTTAAATTACTTAGGCAAACCGCAATTGACGATAGAACTCGGTACAAAATATCATTATTATATTTATATATACTTATTTTTATTTTTATTATTATATTATATTTAGTATTGCTGACATTAGCAAAATATACAATCTGCAAGAATATAAAAATATTCTGGCTTTCGTTAAACATTTTATTGAGGAAAATATGAAATAAGTGTTTAAACCGCGTGTTCTCTTTCATTCAAAACGAACAAAATAGAACTCGTTGTGTTTACCGATTTACAATTCGCGCGTCGTCTTCAAGGCAAACGCGTCTTCTTCCGAGCGTTTGTTGGCGTAGTCTGTGTTTCAACGTCTGTTTGTATACCGGCGCATGCTGACGCAAGTAAAGCAATAACGTTCAAACGTCAATAGCCACTTAATAAATTGATTCTTAACGGATAGTCCATTGTGCATCTCGGTGTCGGTGGAGGCAGCAAACAATGGCAGAATGAGAACGTCTTCCTACGAGGTGTCATATGTACTTCTCAACAATCGCGATATAAAACGCGATATTCATTCCCTTTTCAACATATTTACACGTCAGTCGAGTGTAGCAACAATAGGCGAAGCGCGGTATTCAAAGATAAATCCGATTAACAATATAGGGGATATGTTATAGGATTCAATAAGAGGAGAATCATTTCCTCGATCGGAACAATTTTTTATCAAGTTAGCTTAGATCAGTGGAAACTAGCAAATCCTACATGAAAAGAACGGTTTTACTGAAGTACCTCAAAATTTAGCTAAATGAAAATAATTTTTAATTGGACTTTTAAAATAATTTTTAATTGGATTTTTAAAATAATTATATAGAACGCTCGAGCTAAAATATCAAAACTTTTGCAGCATATAGTTGGAAAATTTGTATTTAACATTTTAACACTTTACATGTCTCAAATAATCTATTCAAATTTTTATAACCAAATGTTAATTTAATACAAAATAAATATGTAAAAAATTAACACATAAAATGTAACACTCACATAATTTGCTTACAAATTGAGTATATTTCTTCAGAGAAATTAATATTTATAATATGTTAAATTAGCATAATTTATTTATTTATTTTAGAATTTACTTCTCAAAGTACATTACACTAATATTATTTGTTTGATACCTATATCATAAATTGTGCTATTTTAATATTAAAAAATAATACTTGGATATATTGAAGATTCAGCACAAAGGTTTTAACAAAAATCAGTTTTAACATAAATATAAAATGTTTTTTACTTTGCATCTTATCCCTTGAGTTTCTTATATAATTATATAATAATTTCTTATATAATAATTTTGGTTTAATAAAATTATTTTCAGCTAAATTAGATACTTCAGCAAAATCGTTTCCATGTAAAATTAAAAATCCTTTCCGTGTAAAATTAAAATTCGTCTCATTCCATGTTTAGTCATCAGTGTCGATTTAGCGAATTAAATCTGTGAAATGTGTGCCATGGAATTGCGTGGATTTTCATGTCACGGTCAAACGCTATAAAAGAGACATTGATGTTGGGGTTGAGGGGGCGGAGGGATGAATAATGTTTCCCGCTCGAAACACAAGTTTACATAATCAGGCGTGCTTTTGACGCAAACTAACTCGGGGATTATTTGTTTACTATTGCAGACGGCTATAAGTTACATGGCTGGGAACGGTGCAGCGGCGATGCTTGAGCTGGCGCTCTCTTTTGAAGGTGTGGACGCGAATTTGCCTGACAATGAGGGTAATACACCGCTCCATTTTGCCGCTCAGGCTGGTGAGTGATCGATTATGTCATTTGAATATCAAGTTACTATAATTATGTGAGACCGCGATACATGTACGAGATGCCGGGAAAATGTCAATGACATTTTGTGGGAATCAATCCGTTTAATTTTGCAATTTTCCAGAATTTGATTTTAGAAATATTTGATGGAATTGTATGATCAAGTATAATAATATCGTTGCAAAAAAAAAACAGAGTGAGATATTACATTAAAGTACCTTAGACACCGTTTGAGTAGTAAAATATTTAGAGATATACGAATCTTTTTTGACACCGAATAGAACTGAACTGTTCTCATTAAGTATAAAGAATTCCTATTTTCGTTCGAGAATCAGATCTTAAATGCTTTAATTTTATTTAGTGATTATTTAGAATTGAATTGAATTTCATTTCTTTGCTCGAATCCGAATTGAACCAAATCGACATATCCGAATCTAATTAAATCGAATCGTTGAAACATAACTTTTAATTAATAAAATAATTATTATTAGATTGAATTTTAATATATAGATAATTAAAACATTTTTAAATGTAAAAAATAATACTGATTATATATGATATATTATTTTAATTATTAGCTAGAAATACGATTTTATAAGATTGTCAATATATTCATATTCATATTTTTTAGATTCGAAATTTTCGAGTTAGGATTTAAATTAAGGAGATTCAAATACTTATCTGATTTCGTTTGATTTATATTTGAATAGTTTGCATCTCTACAAATAATTTCAAACATCTCTAGAAATATTCTAAAGAGACGTTTTTCTCTTACGCTTCTTTCTCTCTTTTTCCGGAATTCAGAATATCATCTTTGGCAATTTATAACCAATGTTCCAAAAATGAATCTGGCGAGATACAAGAGTAGGATGGCCGCGTTTATTCATAGAGAAAATGACAAGAATAAGTGTTGCATCAATCTTATGGCGTAAACGTAGCGATGAATAGGAATCAAAGGTGTGTTATAGTTTTCGTAGAAATCTTAAAAATGCGTTTATTCGGGAATGGTTTAGAACATAATTTATCTTGGTGTTTATCTCTGCTTTTTTTCGCCGCATAATCATCCTCTCTCGGTAGGTGGCTAACAGCTACGTGGCTGCAAAATAACTATATACATTCGTCACAATCGTGGATTAATCGTGAACATAAAAAATAACAGGATAAAGTTCAAGAGATGCTTATTTAGGTTTATGATTCATGATGTTTAAAGTTTTAAATAAAGTGAGAAAATAACAAGCAGCCATATTAGAAGTGAATGATTATACGATCCGTATCTTTTCTTTTCGTAATGCTAATTTTTTTCTTTATCGTACATACTCTTTCAATACAGCATAGAAAAATATAATACCATGGTATATTAATTTGAAAAATGCACGGAAAAATTTAAAAAAGAGAAATGGTTTATTTAATCGGCGTTGACTTAAGTAATCTCTTGTCTGTCAAACGTAAATGTGTCCTCTGAGAGGGCACAGAAAGATTTATAGAACGATTCTATGATTCCGTTATATTTTTTGCGAATGGGGATAATGTGCAGGGAATAGCGATAAGAATCATTGGAAAATATTGAAAATACGCCTAATACCAAATCTGCCGGCGGATTTTTCGCACCGACATGACGCGGGGATCCCATCGTGTGGCACAAGCGCTGAAAATAGCGGAGAACATCGAAGCGCCTCTTGCAACAAACGCGCAGCTACGCGATGACGCGTGCTGAAAAACATTCCGAGCCAAAACATCACGGGTTATGAAATATATGAGGTCTCGTACGCGAATAAAATCAGTACCGATGATGTCAGTACATGGTCTCTGTTACGTATCTGTGGACAGGACAGACCGAATGCCTCAACATCCTTCTGGAGAGATGTCCGGATATCGAGGTAGACGCCAGAAATACCTTGGGCTTCACGCCCCTCATGAAGGCCGCCCTTCAAGGTAGAACCAAATGCGCGAAGATTCTCCTGTTCGCCGGTAAGCAAGTAATTCAGTGCAAATTATAATTAATTAATAAATCTAATATACTCCAAGTAATAATCTGTAAGACAATAAATCCATATGCTGGCACACAAGTAAGTAATTCAGTATAATCTTATAATTAATTCTAATTTATTTTAAATAATAATTTAATAATACTGAAAGATGATAATAATCTGATATAGTATATAATATAATAAAATAATATAACAATAAATATAAATATTAATCTATATATATATATATAAAATAATAAATAAATCCATAACGTTCAATTAATGAAAATTAAATATTTTTAATAGTACAATGGGGTAACTTTGGCTCAATTAAAAAAAAATCTCTTGAAATGCCTTCTGGACAATATCAAAATAAGAAGTTACCCCATTTTATGGTATCATAAAGAAATATGATTATGAAGGTTCACGAAATATTTCTTAAAATTTATCACCTACGCTGCCTGAGAATTATTTTCGCGAATACCTAGGTGCAAATCCGACACTACGTGATCACGGTAGAGGCCTAAGAGCTGAACAATGGGCGAGGTTTTGCGGCAGGGGTGTGTGCGCCGAGATGATTGAGAGATTCGCGAGACATCGTCTGTTGGAGAGAACGACGTCCTGTCGTTGGGGTAGCGAACCCGAGCTCGCTGCGAAAGTGTTACAAGGAAAGGTAAGTAGCGCGATACGTCAAGTCTCCTCTTAATCGGATTTCTTTCGGATTTTGGAAGACGTAATCCTTACAAACTATGCCAGGTGACGCCTATACCTTCAACGCCTCTGCCGCAACCCTCGGGACTAAAGTCGAAAATAAGAAAAGTCTTCCGCACCACCTCCAGCCCCGATCGAACCTTCTCTCTGGTGTCGCAGCTCACCAGTGCAGCTCTGTGTGCGAGCAGTCCGGCTCTACCGAAGCCGTCACCTGTTGTGAAAAGTCTTCTGCGACCGTTGAGTGTGCCCCAATTAAGGTGCGACCTTCGTCAAGAAACTAAAACATTCTGAGTGATGCCGATCAATACTTTGTAATCGCATTTTTTCAACGAGTACAAACTTTGCAATGTTTTTGACGTTTAGTAGAAAATTACAAGCAACTTCAAGAAGTAGATATATAACATTAAAATATTAATTTTTGGATATTTTCTTTAAATTATTTTTATTCGATAATTTTAATTCTAAAATAAATTTAAACTCGAAAGAGAAAATAAAAATTTGTGCTATTTTTCAGGGTGACGTTGGTTTCGCAGCAGGACTTCCTGGAGAAAACGTCTGAAAAATACGGGACAAATTTTACGGATAAGATCGAAAACTCCATCGCGAAGCCGCCACGCTCGAAGAAGAAGAGCAAGTAGTTGAATATAAAGCTTTCGCGATTAAAACTACGGGCCGCGTTTAATCGTCCGTTTGGCATTGAACACACGCGAGCGGAGATTGAAAGGTTTAATTGAGTCTGTTTGACGTAAAACAGCGAGACGGACAGAGTATTTATGATCTATTTGAGATCATTTACATATTATCCGATTCCGCTGTTGTCTGCAACCTGGCCGATCGTTCGGAGCCGCGGTCCCTTAAGTAGATCGTAGGTTGTTCGTTTTTACCTCGCCAAGAAATATTAGCGATGCATTTCACCCGAGAGGACGTTTCGCGAGATCAAAAGGGAGGACCTTCGAAATTTCGATCGTTCCCGATTTATAACCACGATCCAGTCGGCAGTTATCAGTTGAAGCCATGTTTATAGTCCTCGTACTCGAGATTGTTTTTCGATGTAAACCGTCGCCATGGCCGGACGCATAAACATTCAGAACGGTCGAATCTTATTTTTAGTTTAGACTTATAATGGATTGCGTGCGAGATGTGACGAAACAAGATGCTGCGCGCGCGCAAACGCGGTTTACAGGAGATTGCAAAGTTACAATCGAAAGATCGCGTTGATCGTGATATTGAAAGTTACCTCCTCCCCATCAACCTCAGTAAATGAAATCTCGATTTTTTTCCAGAAAACGTGAGTGTGTAATACTCGTATCAGACTAGAAATTGAGATCAAAATTGGACTGGGCTTATTAACCAATTAGAAGAAAAAAAATCATATCAAGTTTAATAAACTTCGCTTTGATTGATCAAATTTTATAATTCAATCTTAATCTCTAATCTGATATGAGTTTAACTTAAAGCAAGCGCCGAAGCGAAGCTTCAGGGATTTCTTACCGATTAAAGTGTTAAAGATAATCGAACGGACTTGCGATTAGCAGGCCTCCCCCTAACTTATAATACACGCGTTTTACGTACAAGATTTTATATCGATGCAGTTACTGTCAGATGGTTGTTTAAATAAATGTCTTATTAATCAATCACTTCTTTTCTTTTGATTATACACAATTGAAACACAGAGATTGACGTATTTGGAGATTCTTTTGTCAAGTCTTTGTTCTTTATTGATCTTTCGAATCAAAAGCACGCTCATTTCTCAGAACGACGATTTCGTCGTTGCCGGCGATTCTTCGCCTGAGACAGGATTTCATACGCCTGTTGGATTTCCATGAATTTTTCTTGAGCCTTACGCCTTTCCTCCTCCGAACCTTTAACCTTGTCAGGATGATTGTCCCTGGATAGACTTCTCCATCGTGCCGTGACTTCGTTCTGCGAAGCGGTTTGCGAGAGACCCAAGACCTGCGGAGAATGAGAAAACATTAAGCATTTTTTACGCGTATTTTTTAACTAAAAATTATGAAAGAATTACAGATTTTTCCATATTGTATTTATGTGTGAAAATAACATAAAAAGTAATACAAAAAAATTTGACGGGCAAGCCTGGATAAAAAATTAATAAGCAGTAACGTTTTAAAAAAATAATTAAGATATAAAAATGGAAACATTTTTATTTAAGCTATAAAATTGTATTGTGAAATAAAAGTATTGATATTATTGAACTATTTCATACGTATATAACATTCACTTTTGTATAAAAAGTATAAATTTCTCATTTTATTCGCTTTTTGTAGAGACTATATACACTAAATGGTTGTCCGACCTTGTAAGCATTTATTTCGCCTCGAGGATCCGTGAGATCCACCAGTTGCGCCCACGTTGCCCAGAAGCCTTGATGTTTCGCCTGATTCCACGTGGCCTCCAGACTCGCCTGCAGAATAAGAATATCGGCATATGAAAGAGATCTCTCAAATCTCAAGAAATTTGTTGGTTTAACCCTCCAGAGCCAAAATCTGTATGCTAGATCTATGAGATCCATTTAATTTATGTTGATTAAAAGGCACTAATCAGTTGCAAGGAATCAAAGTGACATGTATAAAAAGGAGTAAATACTAACAATGAACTTATTTTAATAACAATAATTGACATTTGCAAATAAAGAATATAATTGAGTGAGTTTAATAGGCCTATCGTCAACTTTGGAGAGTTAAAAATTCAAAAGATTTATCGTAGACCCACCTTGAGATCTGTCCAAATTGGCGAAGTGAGGAAGTGTTGCACCGCTTCCGACAGCTTGATCTCCTCGCCTTCGCTATCCGTGATAACCGCATTGAAGTATAAGTAGCTACCGATTACGGCGAAGTAAAGCATGAGAGCTAAGCCTAAGCATGCCATACGCCGGAAGAAGCTTCTTCTTTTTTTCGGTTTCAGCCGCCATTGCTTGCTGAAAGTGTCGAAGCTGAGACTCGAGGTAACCACCATGAGGAAGATCCACATGGTATCGTCGGCGATGTAATACAAGGTCGGATAAAATAGATATGCTGTGGCAAGAGCTATCCATATCGAACCTTGTTCTCTCCCAATGTTTCCCACCGTCCATACACCTATTGAAGTATTAATAGTGAATAAAGGCTTTTATAAAATATTTATATTTCTACACGGAAAAGACGATTTTGCTGAAGTATCTAAAAATTTAGCTAAATACACATCTGAAAATGGTTTTGTTGGTTCATCAAAATAATTATATACTTTCTAAAATTTATAGACTAGAATCTAATAAAAAGTAAAATCTCACTCTTAAAAATTGACAACTGAATCACTCTTTTTTACCGCTGACAATTGTCATTCTTTATCACTCTTTATCAAAATTGTTCTTTCCATGTAAAATTTTTGTTTTATAATTATTTATATACATATAATTTAATATTATTTTTATATAAATAATAATACATTATACACACTCAGATTATCCTATAATAATAATAACAGATAAATCTTACTCCATTAAATTTAATGAAAAAATTGACGGTAAAGGTTAACGTAATGTTGTTATAATCATGAAACAAAACTCATTAAGATTAGCAATACTATTGTTAGCATTTACCATCAATTTTTACGTTAAATTTAATGGAATAAAATTTTTGTTATAAAAAATGTGATTTTATATATTTATAATTATTATTTACTTTATGATTAGCTGAAGAAGGACCGGTGATTTCGAAATGTACATGCATTGTTTTGTTGATTTTATATTATTGATATTATAGAATTATTAATAATAATTTAATCTAGAAACTTTTATTGACTCGATTATTGATCATTATTTATATTTAATTATTCCAAAATACGAGTGATTTTACACTTTAAAATATTTTATTTACTTAAGGATCACTCTTTATATACATAATTATAATTTAATTATTTATACTTATGTAACAATAATGCGATAGTCTAAGAATGTAAAGAAAATCTAAATTCTATCTGAATTAAATAAAAAAGACTTATTTTGAAATTTAAGAGATAATATTCTAATAAAAAGCTCGTTAGAAAACAGGTAAAAACAGATTCAGTGTCGGTTTTTCCATAGTTTTTTCTATTTATCGTCAGCGATTATTTTTAACCAGTGACATACGTCACATATTGCGACCTTAAAATATTATCATTCGAAGTAACCGACTTGTAACAAAAGCGCGATAAGAAAACGCGCATGATAATAATTAAATGAACTTTTTTTTCCTTTCTAATACGATTCTTACCTAGCGCAATCACAGCCGGTATTAGGATCAGCAGATGTCTGAAATTAATACCGTACACTTCCTCCTGCGGGATCGCACTGTTGAACAGCTCGGCCCATAAGTAAGCAACCGCGGCTTGTGCCGCAAATCGCACTGCGGAAAACGGCGGCTGTAAAAAAAAGTAACAATAAATCCGATTTCGTCATCGGTTTACAAAGCGTTAGTCGCGAATCGCATTTATTTTGCCAACTTCCATTTACATCCTTAATCATTGTACGTGTCAGCGAGTAAATTTCGGTTCAACATTTACGTGATTATTGTATTATGTACGCGATTATCGTATAATGCGCAATGTCATCAATTCTTTGAATAACAGCAAAGCAGAACAAGTTAATGGCATCAATCGTAGTATAAGATTGATATTAAGAAATATATTTTAAGACTAGCGACGTCACTGGCTAATGCTGTAGTTAATGTAGTCTATGGATTCTAAACGCCGAATATTTATTTACCTTTCGATTAGCTCTGACTTTTCGTTTAAAATCTTCGATAAACGCCGGGTTGTCATTCGCATCGGCCACGTACGCAGGTATCCTATAAATGTCCCTGAGAAAACCGCAACCCATATAACCGCCGAATGTGCTGATGTACACGAATGCCTGATCGTCTCTGCCGAGGTACACATGATGTGCTCCGAAGAGTCCACCGAACAACCAGAAAAAATAAGCCCAGAACTTACTTTTAACACTTTTGTACCCCGGATCATTCAATCCATTTTCTTTCGCTCTTCCCATGTTATCTTCTAAAGCAACAGGTCACAAAATACTCATTTTAAATCACTATAGATTAATTACGTGGATAATTACTTGTCTTGATCGGAGATTTTACGGAATTCTACGCGAAGAATTACATCCTACCGTATCGTCATTATTTACACATCTTCACAGGTAAAATAACAGTTTACACGCAAATAACTCTTATTGTTTTTGGACTCAGGTACACCTGTCGATGGTATATCGTGGAATGACGGTCGTGGTTCCACTGCACCGGTTTCTGGTTCAACGCTCCGCCAGGTATAACGGTATCAGTTCAGGGACGTAGCAAGCAGAAATATATATATTCCTAATAAGGAAATAATCCACCAATTGTTGGAAGGAAAACATAAAAGCAAATTGAGTAAACATTTATTAATTTATAAATCTTACAATTACATTCTTAGTACAGCAGTTATATAATTTAATTATGATATATTTTGTATCATCCTGTGTTTTAATCTTAAAGTAATCTGTTTAAAATGTTGATCACCAATAAAATCAATTGTGTATTATATTTTATACAGTGTATAATGAAAAAAATTCCTGTATAATATTATGCAAAAAATATTTAATTTTATTGGAGAAATAGCACACTTGTCGGCAATTTGAGCTATTTAAAAGGACATACCAGAATGACGAATAAAAAATCGATTTTTTAAATAGTTAAATTTTATTTTATCGAAAAATTTAAGAACATTAGAAACTCTAGAAATACATTAGAAATATATATATCTATAAATATATTCTTTGATGAACTTATATTCATCAATGTATTTCTAGAGTTCTGATTCGATTCGAGAAAAAATAATGACTTATCAACAAAAATAAAACTTATCAACATTCCTAAAAGTGTCAGGTCACTTGAACGCATCGCTCAGTAGATGAAGATAAAATATCAAGATCTGCTCGACGCAGGTCAAAATATCAATATTCTATTATATATTAATATTCTATTCAAATCTTTCAGACCTTAAAACATTTCGTATTTAAACTTAAAATTCTAATTGCTATAGAACTGTGAAAACTCGTAGTCAAAGTCAGTTGCAACAATTTTGTCAGTTGCATGTTGCACGTCGTAAAAGTAACGTCACAAAGTAAAAATTATTTCTTTTTCTTATGATTATATAAAATAGACGTAGATATAAAAAATTGCGGAAACAATAAAAGAGTAGATCAAATGTAAAGACGCTACCTCTTAATAATTATTCTGAAAATGATCATATTAAGTACTTGGTGTAAACAAGGTCAATGTAACTGCAGAAGTTGACCTATCTGCAGAAGACATATATGTAAAATTGTGTTTATTAAAACAATATGCTTTTATCAGTTAACTAAAGTTTCATGAATGAATTTATTTCATTTAAGTATATTTCAATGTGTCTTTAGCATAATGATGAATCGAGACATTGCCCTGTGATTATTTATTAATTATTCCGTAAAACAAAGAAAGTGAGCTAGGACAAAAAATTTTCAGAGAACGATTCTTAAGCAAGTGTTCATTTTTTTTTGTCGGTTCTTATTTCAAAACAATTTTAAGTAATATGTCTTATGAGTCGTCTACAATACACGCAGTAAGAAGTAATAAGAAATTGATCAATCACAGTCGAATGTGAGAATAGTCAACTGTGATTGGTTAATTTCTTACTCCATGTATTGTAAATAACGCATTAAGATGCTAATATGGCTCTATGATTGGTTTATAACAATTTAAATTGTATACTTAAGACAGTTTCAATTATAAGAATCAACTATGTATACCGGCTTTAACCGTACAAGCATACAATTCGTAAAATGTTACACGAATATTATTCAAAAATTAAATAATGTTACGTTTCGAGATTATATATTTTTTAATATTATAGGCATATTTTCTTGATATTACACATCTATCCTTACATATTATTCTTTTGATATCCGTAAAATTATTAAAACGTTCTCAGAATATTATATTTGTATAATATTACAATAACATTAAATGACGTTATTTTCTTAATAGTCATAATCATTATGAGGAGTTGACATATAATTATTTATTAATATTTCAAAAATATTATTTAATATTATGTGTATAATATTACTTAAAATAATATATTTAATATTTAAAATATGGCTTTATATTAAATATAATATTACACGCTTTTATACGGAAATATCTAACGATCTCATTATTTTTTCGCGCGATTAATTTTCTATGGATCATATTCTGCAGATATTTGCGCACAAGAATAGTCACGATGTCTCCATCTTTTGGTGAAATGGTAAACGTATTATCTACAGATGATACACTTACAAATATATTATATTGTATTATAAAAATTATAGTTTTATTTAATAATAATAGGCAATATAATATATATCATCAAATAATCTTGATAATAATAACACTTGACAATGTATAAACATAATAAATTCATCTTTAATAAAATTAATAAACAAGTATGGTATTCAAAATAAAAAATTTAGAATTTAAAAAAACCAGTATTGCACCAAGTGTTGATATCACAAATAATATTCTGCAGCTTCCAAATAATTAGCATTCTTCTGTTTCAAGATTTTATATACCGACGATTAGGTCACAGCATTGCATCATGCAGTTGTTCGAAAATCAATATGGCGTCGGACATCGTCGTACATCGATACTAACAGTTGACCGCCGGCTCATTTCAGTGTGATTATTTTTGAGTGTTTCGTACGTCGTTGACAATACTTGCCAGTCTTGCCACTATTCCCGAAGATACGTGAGAATGGAAGAACGTTCAAAACAAGAAACAAAACTCAGTCATAGGGAGTGGCGTCGCATTGTGAGGAAGGAGCGTCGCAAGCGTAAACGACAGATAATTGCACAAGAACGCGACGCCAATGAAGAACGCTTGAGGGCAGCACTGGAAAACAATATGGAATACATGCAATTTTGCGCGGAAAAAGAGAAACAAGAGAAAGAAAAAGAAGCGCGAGAACAAGAGAAACATGAGGAACGAGAGAGGCTCTGGTTGGAAGAAGAAGTAAATATACATATACTATATTGCAATTACACTATATTATTTTCTTAGGAATTTTTTTATTGGTTTTTTTAATTTTTTTCATAGTTTCGTTATATTCAAAATTAATACATTAATGCATTTATTTCTTATATCTTGATAAAAAATTTCTGTTATAATAGGGTTTATTTAAAAAATTTAACGAAATTTCTTTTTGTAATTTGAAATGTTAGTGTGGAGAAAATATGGATCTCAATATTTTTATACAATAGCATAAGTGATTAAGAGTAAGAAACTGATAATTAATATTAATTTATTAGTTTCATAGATATGTACAGGGAATGGAAAGTTACTTTTTAAAAGTAACAAATTACAGTTACTTGTTACCGAGTAGAAAAAGTAACAAGTTACCGTTACTATTTACCGATTTTTAAAAGTAACTCGTTATAGCAACCGTTACTTGAAAAAGTAACTTTTCGTTACTTTTTCGTTACTTTTTTAAAATCGATGATTACTAATCACAGCAGACGGACAATTTTAGGGGGCGGCAAATTCAAGACAAAATTTTCACATAGTTGAGATAAATTTTTAATTTGTTAATCTAACGTTTTTGCACGAGTTACACCGAACATATTTTATCAGAAATGATATTTTAAATATACAGTTGAAATGTGTTGTATTTATATTACTTATTAAAATTACTGAATGTTTTTACCAGCTAATTTATAAGTAAAATTATAAATAATTTTTTATTCATTTTCCCTTTTATCAAATTTATAAAATAATGGAGCCACCTAGAGGCGGCTAGATGTTGGTGTCTAGGGGCGGCAAAATGCTTAATCCGTCACTGCAGACGGGCCTAAGGGCTTCTAGTCTCAAGCACTATGAATGGCTTGTGTCCAATTGTATCGTGTCCAATCGTGTGCAAAGTAACGATAAGAGTAACTGTAAAATTCATTACCGTTATCAAAAAAATGTAACTTCGTTACAGTTATAGTTATCAAAGGAAAAAAGTAACGCAGTTATCAGTAAAATTATCAAAAAAGTAACTTGTCACTGTAACTTCGTTACAAGTAACGAGTTACTTCCATTCCCTGGATATGTATATGTATTTAAAATATAATATATTTAATATACAGGGTGTTTCCAAATTAAATGGCAAAACTTCGGGAGCGTGTAGAGGAGTAAAAAACTAAGAAAAAAAGTCCTATAGACATATGCTCCTTTTTGCTTTGTTTCGCAGGAAATCACGAAAAAAGAAAAAAATATATTTAATTTATTATTTTAATTATTTTATTTATAAACTTTTTAATGAAGATTTTGTTCGAAATGTGCACCTCTTGCAGCAATACAAGCATTGCATCTGTCAAACACGGCTCTTGTAGCAGCCAGGCACTGTTCTTGCGATATTCTGTTCGCTGCAGCTACGATACGATTTCTCAAATGTTGCTCTGATTGAATAGGCGAAGAATAAACTTCTTGCTTCAGAGTACCCCATGCATAGAAATCTAATGGCGTTAAGTCGGGCGAACGAGTTGCCCAATGTACTGCTCCTCCACGTCCAATCCATCGTTGTGGGAATTTTCTATCTAACCAGGTTCTAGCGACTCTGCTGTAATGAGCAGGGCATCCATCTAATTGAAACCACATTTCAGTACGTTGTTGTAATGGGATGTTTTCTAAATAGTCAGAAAATTCATTCTCCAAGAAATTTAGAAAACGGTCCCCATTTAATCTTGCAGGTAAAAAAAACATTTTTTTTCGATTTCTCTGAAACGGAGCAAAAACGAGCATATGTCTATAGGACTTTTTTTCTTAGTTTTTTACTCCTCTACACGCTCCCGAAGTTTTGCGATTTAATTTGGAAACACCCTGTATAATACTCATATCAATTTTTATTAAAAATTGTGATTTTAGTGTTATCGTCCAAGTTTGATTATTATCGATGGATACGATAACTGTGGAGAAAAATATTATAATTTTGTGGCAATATATATTATAATTATAACATTACAAACATGCATACTTATTTATGGAGAATTTATATAATAAAAAATCATAAATTTAATAATGTATTAAGCAAATATTTATGTTAATTATTGCAACTTTATTTCAATTATCGATAATGTCAGATTCTTCAATTACTTCCGGGCCCTCGGAGTCTTTTGTGAGGATAAAAATTTGCCCAGTGTTGATTATTATTTTAATTTAATAGGTAGTATCTCGTCGATGCAATTGATTGTCAATATATAATATAGATTATACATTTAATCATGATTTAAATTGTGTATAAAATGCTTCCAAGGCTATCTTTTTTCATAAGAAATATAATAATATATAACAGAAAGTTTAATATACAGATATAATAAAATACTGTTCCTAGGCAAATTTGAAATAAACTATTGCTTTAAGTTTATAATTCAAATAATTGATTACTGTTTCTTGATTGTTCAGATAAGAGCGCAGAAAAAATGGCAAGAACTTCAGAAACAAAAAGCAGAGGAGGAGCAAAAGAAACTTGAGCAGGAGATGAAGATTCGTGAAGAATTTGAGGCAAAACGTGTAGCAATTTTAAAGAAAAAAGACGAGGAAAAGAAGAAACAAGAGGAACAACTTCGTAAACAAGAACAGTTACAGAAGGAGATTAATGATTACATCGACAATGGAGTGAAAACGCCTGAAGTTTTACGCGAAATCGTCGATAATCAACCTACCAAGGAACTCTGTCCCTTTTTTTCGAAAACAGGTGTTTGCCGGTTAGTATAGACAGAGATATTCACAATATTATAATATTATAATATAACGATTTCTTAATCATTCTTAACAATATTGAAATTCTGAGTATATTGAATATATATATATATCCAAATTTTAATTTTTTAAATGAATATATTGATATAAATGACTATAAGTGAATATAGATGAATAACTGAATTGTTTTTTTTAATTTATATTTATGTGTAATTGATTTTTAATGCCTTTAGGTATGGAAATGCATGCTCCAAGAATCATCGTAAATTCTTTCTAAGCAGAATGATTTTGATACCCGGATTCTATTCACATTTCTCCCTCGAGAAGAACTTAGCGGAATACGACACTGATGTAGCACTCGAATTCGAGAGATCAGAAACGTTGCATCACTTTTACGAATTCTATGAAGACGTAATAACTGAACTGGAGTCTTTCGGCAGGATTAAGACCCTTAAATGTTGCTGCAACAAGGAGATTCACTTGCGTGGGAATGTGTACATTGAGTATTATACGGAGAGAGAAGCGGCTAGAGCTTGGAGAAACCTAAAAGGACGCTGGTACGCCGGAAAACAACTCAACTGCGAATTCGTCAACTTCACATCTTGGAGAGGTGCCGTCTGCGGCATAAACAAATGTCCGAAGGGCAGTAAATTCTGTAATTTTCTTCACACTTTTCGAAATCCGCACAATAAATACGACATCAAAAGTCCTCGACGAGAAAAAAGCAATTCAAATGATAGCAAACGAAGCGAACATAGGTTTGTGCTACTGTTTATTCTACGCTGTACAAATCATGTCCTATGTAAACAAAATATTCATTTTTATTGCATTTTATATCATACAGATAAAATCATTTTGCCGATAGGGTTTTTGACTTACTTAACACGATGCAAAGCAATTCTGGTGAAAAGAAAGATTTATAGCATAATTTTATTATTTAAAACGTTTTTTTTTATATTTCGCAGTTCGAATTTATATACTTCCTAGAATTTGTGTTTGTTATTTTTCCTTTAAAAATTTAGCTTTAGATTCTAACCTTTATTTTCGCCAGGAGATAATATTATAAAAAGATAAGTCAATGCGGTGTAATAAAGTAGATTAAAAATGAATTGTGTGATAAAAATTTCTATTATTATTTAATTCTTTTTAATTTGTTTTTTTAGAAGTAAATCTAAATGGGAAGAATTTGATCGAAATGATAGCGAGCAAGATCGCAGCTGGAGATGGTCCGAATCCCCTGAAACTGAATTGGATCGCACGAAAGATTGGGAGACGAAACGTTCCCATTCCACGAAAAGGAAGCAATCGCAGAGATTCACACAAAGACAGAGAAAGAGTTCAAAATCAACTGTAAGAAGTTCTAAGATTAAAATATCGTCTAGAAAGAAACATCATCACCATTCGCATCGCAAAAGGATTCATGAGAACAAAGATGAAGATGAAAAAGATGCATTCAACGACCGCTCAGAATAAGAAGAAAGCTCTTGAAAGAAAAACGAGAATCGGCCGTGAAAAGCCATTAAAAGCGAAAATATCAGAAATCGAAGTATCGAGAATATCAGAAGTAAATCCAAAAGAAAAAATATCTAAATGTAAGAAATAAAGGGTCCATTTTGTAATAACTCTTCACGACTATAACGTTACAGTTATAGTCATTAAAAATAACAGAATAGATGTTCCCTTCAAAAAAGATCCAAAGTTTATGCAGGCTGTAAAAATGAATTAAATGGCTGTAATTTTAATGTAATATATAAACAAAAGAGATAATTTTATTGAAGCTACGAATACGAAAGCGATAATCGAATAAATAAAAGGATAATCTTTTCAGTGTTTTTCAATTTCAGTAATAAATAGATAGAGCGGGGCTTTTTCATCCATTTTTCATAATAATATTTATGTTTTTAAACAGCACATGTTGATTATTTAAAGGTTGTGCTTGTGCAATTTGTCTCAAGAGGCAATGATATTGTATAATGTAATTGTAAGTATATCACTGCAAAGAGATATTGTTTACTATCTTAAATTTTCATACTACTTTAAAATTAAAACTGAGGAATAACCCCGCCCTATTCTAACTCTTTTAAATAGTGGTGTAGTAAAAGAAAGCGGCGCCCAGCAGATCTATTTTATAACTCTTAACGCAAATTTCGTTATAACATTGCTGTGCAGCTTTTTTTGCCATAATAAAAGAACTGTGCAGCGGCGTTATAATGGTAAAGAAATTTTGTGTTAAGAGTTACAGAATGTACGTTTGTAGAGCGGTCCTCGCTCCTCCCATTCCCTATATCTTCTTTACTACACTATTTTGATGACAACCAGTAAACTAATTAAGTTTTTTCAAATTATTTATCAATATCTTTATTTTGTACTTTTTTTCCTATATATCAATGCAAGCCGCTTGTACAAGTTTATTGGAGCGTGTGCATTCCAGTAAACGAGAATGGATTGAAATAGATTCAGATTTTCAGAAATACGCATTTGCGAACGTCAGAATAAATTTTCAATTTGAGTGTATTTTTATTCATTTATAGAAATTGCATAAAACTATTTTTATGGTATTTAATCTAAAAATAATATCAGTTTTTCTGTGCAATCGTAAATACTTCTCAATTCAAAATTCTGAATAAGAAATGTAGTTATTCAATCCAATTGAATTCAATTAAATAAAAAAAATTTTTTTTTAAATACATATAAAAATATCAATTCATTTTAATCCATTCTTGATTATTGGGGTGATAAAACTGCACAGTTATCGCAAAATCAGCACACATGTTCCAATACTTCAAGTATCGGCTGTCCATAAAATTTAGTTATTTAGTAAGCTGAAAATGATGTTTTTTGAATGTGCATGAATGGCTCTGTAAATTAAAGATATCTTATCTTCAATTTTGTGGAATCGATATATAGTATATAGCATTTACATATTAAACAATACATTTTATCATTGCTATCGTGTTAAAAAAACTTATAACTTATTAGGAGAATGTTCTTTATTATTTACATTACAGACAACATAATATATAATATTACAAACAACATTTAATAGTAAGGTGCTAAAAACTATCGTGTTTATTAAGGGCTAATATGTTATTCTAGGGTTAAATTTTTTTTAAATAATTCGCGAAATATTCCCGCAATACAAGTAAGAATTAGTTGAAAACAAAGAAAAAAATAAAAACATTTTTGTTACAAAAATGTACACTTTATACACACGATGGATCATTTGTGATCCAGAGCTGAACTTCGGAGTTATTCTAGTTAAAGCATACGCAAATGAGGCCGGCAACGCACAAAACTTGTTCTCTAGATGCTAAACTTTTTTTTAGAAAACAGACTGATATTTCACCAGGTGCTCTTTAGTATTATATTTCAAAGAAAAGAAATGTGCAGGACACGAATGATCCAAAAGTGTGTATTAAGGGTTAACTTGATCATACTTTTAAAAGCCATTAAAAACACCTTTAGATGTGCCAGGCATTTGGATTATGATAATTAAAATCGTCACAATTGTCATGGTAATCTGAAAGAAATAGTGTTGATTAAATTTTACTATGGCAATAGTTTTGATAAGAAATAAATAAAGATAATATTTTAGATCGGTTTTTTGTACGTAGATTTATATTTTCATTCTAATATGCCATAAAATAAAACAAAATTTTATCTAAATAGCGATAATAAACGCTTGATAATGAACGTAATTTAGTGTAAAATATAAAAATGAAAATATTTAATAAAATATAAAAGCATAAATACAGAAACGAACTTTTCGCAAGAAGTCATTGCCAAAATCGAAGAGACCTAGTCCAGACAATTTTAATGGATGATATATTGTTTGTAGTGTAAATTGGTAAATCTGCATAGAGAGGTTGTTATTTAAATTTTAATAATTTATTTCATAGGTTGTCTCATAGATATTATTGAAATTTATTTTACCTCGTTGCGAATGCCAACATACTGAGGAACGTCTGTTAATCGATGAATTATTATATTCATTTCATTGGACTAAAATTAATAATTTGTCATATATGTATAAAGAACCATACATATATACACATATACACTCCTAGCCAAAAGTTTTGAAAATTAATATTTTTTTTAAGTTTTTGAAAACACTTCCGATTTTTTCGTTTTTCAACGAGAAATATATCTCGGTGAAAAAAAAATCGTAAAGGAGTTTTTGACAACGCATTTAAAGTTCAAAGATAAGAATTTAAATCAGCGTTCAAACTTTTTTCTATCACATTTTGTTTCTAAAGTATTGAAAATTGTTATTTTTAATACCAATTTTCAATTTTATATAATTTAGGAACAAAATTTAAACTGAAAAAATTCAAACGCAGATTTAAAACTCTAACTTTCCGCTTTAAAATGTGTGATCGAAAATTTCTCTACAACTTTTTTTATTGAGGCATACAATTTTTTGTAAAACGCGAAAAAAGAAAAAATGTTTCCAAACTTTTGGTCGCGGGGAGTATATATTTAAAATAATATATGGATTTACCTTAGCACTAATACTCTCGCAGACATAATTTAAGCGAAAAAGTCTAGTTGCATATAAGAACATCCAAACACTAAAGTTAATAAATTCTATTAGTGTGAAGTTATTGTTTGCTGTTATATGTATAAAGACATAACGAAATGCTCTTGTCACATATGTCACATAAGCTATTGTTAACATAGTTATTTGTATTTCAAATATTGCGTTTAATTCACGAACAAGTTGGCATAATTCCAAATGGAGATGTCTACATAAAAAGGTCAAATATATAAATTGTTAATAAGAGCATAAAAAATAATAATTTAAAAAATATTGTTTTATCTAAATGGATTATATTAACTAATTAAATTTCAAATATCTGCCAAATTTTAAACGCAGTCCCCTACAATACAAACTTTCAAGGAGCGTCTTAAAAATGTCTAGAAGACAATACCTATAATAAATATTAAAACAATAAATAAAGGCTCCTACAGTTAAACTAATCGATAATGATGGTACAGTGAATAAGCCTGTATGAGCCAACACAAGTTCTTCGTGTATAAATGTATATACGAGTATATTACAATGAAATTAAAATACAGACGAATGTTTCAACTCTGGTATTGGGTCCTCTTCAGTGTAATAAATAAAGATGACAGCATTTAATTATAATGAAAAATTGTGTTCTATAATATTCGATTCGTCAGATCATCGCTAAACTATTGTCAATGTTTGAATTCTTCTTTAACGTCTGTTGTATTTTGCGGAATAGAACAAATGTAATTTAGAATTAATTCAACTAAAAATAATCAAAAAAAGAGGACCCAATATCAGGGTTAAAACATTCGTCTGTATTTTAATTTAATTGTAATATATATACATTTACACACGAAGAACTTGTGTTGACTCACATAGGCTTATTCATTGTACCATCATTATCGATTAGTTTAACAATACCTATGTCCTCTGAATGTCTTTTAAGGACGTCCCTAGAATATCTCTCTGATATACAGAGTGTTTCAGAAATAATTGGCCAAACTCTAAGAGCGTATACCACTCATTGTAACGATAAAAAGTTATATAAACATAGGTTCAGAAACACTTCCTTTCCAAGTTATAAACATTTCTTATTCACATTGAACGTATTTACGTCGGACATGCCTCGCTTTGATACTTCATGAATTGTACTTCTATTCACATTCTAAAGTAAACAAAAAGTTATTAGATAGGTCTATATAATGGAATTGAAATCAATCTTTGTTTAAGTATATAAGAGTGAAGATAGTATTCATCAACATAGCAGTTTATTCTAACATCAAATTGGAAGATAGCCACTATATATATGTATGGGCGACCTAATGGAAACTGCAGAGAAGTTCAACTCTTTATCAATAAATCTTTCCTCAAAGACGATCATTTTCAGCAATTTCTATAGTGAAAATATAGATATAAGTAAATAAAAAATATTTATAACTTGGAAAGGAAGCGTTTCCGAACCCATCTTTATATGACTTTTTTCAACCTTGCAATGAGTGGAATATGCTCTTCAAGTTTGGCCAAGTATTGCAAAAACACCCTGTATAAAATACGCTGTATGGGCTGCTTTTATACAACGCTAGACAATCAAAATCTATCCAATAATAGTCATAATAATCCATTCAAGTACATTCGTGTACTGATTTACATTATGATCCAAAATACGTGTTTGTAATTATTAATAGACATGATATATCGATCAGCAGGCACTACTATTTTTCTCCGTATATATTTTATACCATGTTTCTCTCTCAACAACAAGTATCTCATGTGTTCATTTAACTTATCAAATCTGGTACCAATGTACCTGCAAAAGAAAAATTTTACAATTTTAAAATTTATGGTGAATAAGATACAGATAACTTTAAAAGTATATATAAATTTGTTACATATATCTAATCTTTAAACAAGAATAATTAATTTAAATTTATAAAAATATTGGGTAATTATGCAGTATAAGGGACCATCCTCCAATGACATTAACCTTGACATATGTTGTTCAAGGTCATGACCCCGAGTGACCTTGAACAAATTTTAGCCGTCGCTTGTTGTTCGTTAAAAAGTTATTAACAAAAAAAATTCTTCAATAAAACCTAACTTTTGGACATGACTACGCTCCGATGAGACAAATTCCCTGCTTCAACAGTGCAAAATATTTTCTTATATAATTTGTGTCTTAGAGCACAGAGAATTTGTATTTTTAAAAGTATAGAATTTGCGTTTTAAAGGAAAAAAAATGTGGTTTTAAAGCAAAGAATTTGTGTTTGTTGTGTGTGTTGTGTGTGTTTATAAAAATATTACTTTTATAAAAAATATTTACGGTAATAACTTATTTCTCAAACAGATATTGATTAATATGTAGCATATACCCATATTTTAAATAATGTACAAACCACAAACAAGTTGTAAATACTAAATCCACAAATATGTTGGCATTTTGAATATGATTCGTAACAAAAGGCGTGATCATGCACCATCCATTCCCTATAAAGTGATAAAACCATGTCATGTCAGCTGTATTTGCCATTTGAGTAAACACTAGCCATCCAATTAATGTTCTTTTTATATGTATACGCAACTTTCGATATATTTTAAGAGTGCCTAACTCTTCTAACGTATCATCTACAGCAGCAAGTCTCTTTATGAATTTCCGCAATCTCTGAACAATATTAGACAAGAATACATAATTTATTTATTTATTGTAATTCGTATTTACGTAAAAATTATATTTATATAACTATATTTTTATTATATAGAATTACAATAGATTAACCAACTTAAATAAATTAATTTAAGCGTTGAATATATATTTACCTCATATTGACGTAAACTCATAATAATAGATGTAATACTGACAAGTAAGTTAATCCCATTACTGATTAAAGTAGAAGTTGTAAATAACCAACTTTCTGCTTTAACTGCGAACACTGTATAATAAAAAAAATAACTGTAAGCGCACCACACTGTCACATTGTATAATGTACCCAAATAAGGTTTTGAGGTATAGACGCCTAGACCAAGAATATGATACATCAGGAACATAGGACGTATAGCTTGTTCTATGGAATTCATTATACTCATCATTGTCGTTCCTAATGTAAACTGACATCGTATGTCTATTGGAATTCATTTGGCCAACATATAACTAATTTATCGAGGCCAGAATAATTTATATATCAATACATTAGCGTAATATTATATTTTACATGTTTAAAATGTCGATTATTATCTTTTAAGATTAAAGTTATTGTTTCGGCTCGTAGCCATTCTTATCTATTATCGTTAATTTCATTGTATTAAGTTATTTATATACTTTTAAAAAATAATAATATAACAACTGTGTAACGTTTAAACTAATATATAAATCAGCAAAAATATTAAATTTGTTCATGATGGGTTTTTTTTACATTCTTACGATAGTTGGCTTGACGACGTCTGCATGGTAGACTACAGCATCTACCAGATTATCAACTTATTCGAAAGTTTCTAAAAGTAATATGTCATAATTGTCAGATTATTGTGCAAGTTCAGACTGTTTTTTGAAGTAATTATAACTCCATAGACAATAGATTGGAAGGCTGTCATGCACTGGAATAAAATAGTGACTCCAATGTGATTGCCAAAGTTGTAATATTTACTCACAATACACTTCTGATAAATAGTACAATATTTTATTAACAAATTATGAACTTTACTACTACGCAAAGATTTGCTGAAAGATTTACAATAAAATTTTATACATATATATATGATAGGATTCTATTTTTTGACATGGTTAGTGCTGAGAAGTAAATAATTTGAAATTATTTTACTTTATTGCTTAACTTATATAAAATTACAATTCTATTTTCATAACATCAAGAAACAATATGCATTAAAAATTAATCATTTAACAAATATTAGTGATCAAAATTTAAGGAATTTGAGCACTAATAGTATCATGACATTGCCATTCAGCATATTCGAAAAATGTCAACAAATTAAAAAAAATATATTTTTGATTTGCAAATAACCGTCGTCATCTTGTATCACACTCTGTATCTCTTCGGAATATTAACTTGATCATTTTTAATAGCCTCTAAAAGCGCCTTTACGTGTGTCAGGCATTTGAATTATGATAATTAAAATCATTACAATTGTCACGGTAATCTGAAAGAAACAGTGTTGATTAAATTTTAATATTTTTAATGTGGCAATAGTTTTGATAAGAAATAAATAAAGATAATATTTTAGACAGTTTCTTTTGTACATAGATTTATATTTTCATTATAATATGCTATAAAATAAAACTAAAATTTTATCTAAATGGTGATAATAAACGTTTGATAACAAATGTTATTTAGTGCAAAATATATAAAAATGAAAATATTTAATAAAATATAAAAGTATAAATATAGAAACCCCAACTTTTCGCAAGAAGTCATTGCCAAAATCGAAGAGACCTAGTCCAGACAATTTTAATGGATGATGTATTATTTGTAGTGTAAATTGGTAAATCTGCATAGAGTAGTTGTTATTTAAGTTTAAATAATTCACTTCAGTTGTCTCTTAAATATATTATTGAATTTATTTTACCTCATTGCGAATGCCAATATATTGAGGAACATCTGTTAATCGACGAATTATTGTATTCATTTCATTAGACTAAAATTAATAATTTATCATATATAAATACCCAAATACAATGCTCAAAAAAATTATGGCATAGAAAAACTGTGGGCAAAAATTGGCCAACTTTGACTAATTATATCATTGCGAAAAATTATCGTAGGATAACGTTTTTTTTTTTAAATTAAAGTTTGAAATCTCTACTTTAAGGCGCTATGGCCAGATTTTAAGTTTGATGCACTCTTGTCATTATAACTCTCAAAAATATGTAGGTGGTTTCATATTGAAAATTGAACAGTTTGTCGGAATGCACGGACTTTGTTAGATTTTTTGGAAGAATACCGTTTCCAGCAGCAAAAAGTTCGAACTTTCCCCTTTAATTTAAAAAAAAAAACGAGTCGCTGCGATTTTTTTTCTCAAAGTTACAGCACTTTAAAGTTACCCTTGCATTTGTAATATACACTACCGACATTACCTGTATTATCGGCTATGCATCACGACGAAATTGCTGGATGGATTTTGTAGTACAAATCTGGAATGACATTCTGCAGGAAGAAATTAGGGTCTGCATTAATATGAGGAATCGACTACAAGCAGTAATCGAGCAACGCCGTGGAAACGCGTTATTGAATTTTACACCCAGAAACACGATGTGCAAAATCTATACTCACGCAGAAATGTGCAAAATCCATCCAGCAACTTATTGTCGTGGTACATATCTGGTAATGCAGGTAATGTCGGTAGTATACGTCAAAAATGCAAGGGTAACTTTAAAGTGCTGTAAAGAAGTTTTTGACCACGCATTTTAAAGTTCAAAGATAATGCTTGAAATATGCGTTTAAATTTTTTCTATGACATTTTGTTTCCAAATTACATAAAATCGAAAATTGTTATTTTTGCAATATTTTTGTTTCTTCGAAGCGCTCTAATTCAAAAAAGTTGTCATTGGACAAAATTAAAAATAGGCTTTTCAAGCTTTAAAATGCTATTTAGAAAAGTTGATACAATGATTTTTCGCAAAGACATCGAATTATTTTATTGCATAAATTTTATTGTGTAAACTTACATTTTCTAAGAAAAAAAGAAGAAATGTCAATTATAATCTGCATGATTCGTTTAAATTCTATCAAAATTAAAAAAAAATATCTCCAACTGTCAATTAAAAAAAGTTTCTGTAGACACTAAAATTTTACACAATAAAAAAACATCTTTGCAAAAGATTAGTGTACCAATTTTTTTCTAAAAGCATTTGGAAACTTAGAAAGCTTACTTTAAAATATTTTTATATTAAATTTTATTTATGTTTCACCAAACTGCAGCGCTTCAAAAGCAATATTGTAAAAAAATATCAATTTTCAATTTTGAATAATTTAGGAACAAAATGTTGCAGAAAAAATTCAAGCGCAGATTTAAAGCCCTAATTTTGTGCTTTAACTTGCATGGTAGAAAACATCTCTACGATTTTTTTATCGAGATACTTAATTTTTTGTAATATGCAAAAAAACAAAAATGTGTCCAAACTTTTGGCCGCCGGGGGGAAGTGTGAAAATTTAAAATTATGTATGTTTGTGGATTTACCTTAGCACTAACACTCTCGCAGACATAATTTAAGCAAAAAATTCTAATTCCATAATAAAACAGCCAAATATTATTGCTAATCCAATCTGATACTGATATGAAGTCATCGTTTGCTGTTATACGTATAAACATATAACGAAGTTGTCTTGTCACATATGTCAAATAAGCTATTGTTAATATAGTTATCTGTATATCAAATATTGCGTTTATTTCGCGAACAAGTTGGCATAATTCCAAATGGAGATGTCTACATAAAAATGTCAAAATATATAAATTGTTAAGAAGAGCATAAAAAAAATAATTAGAAAAGATAATATCTAAATGGGTTATATTAACTAATTAAATCTCAAATTTCTGCGAAATTTTAAACGCAATCCCTCATAGCACAGACTTTCAAGGGACGTCTTAAAAATGTCGAGAGGACAATACCCAGGGTAAGTACGCCATCAATGGACCCCTAAGCTAATTATTTATAATAAATCTATTTTTACGCCAAAAATAAATTGTACAATGCATATATTTTCGAAAACCTTTAACTTTCAGGATATTACTTTTGAAAAAAAAATGTATTCATCTCGTGAGACTGGAATGAGAATTTATTATTACTTTATTTTTTGCGATTATTGGATTACGTTGCCATGGATGCATGAATCAACGGTTATCCACCTGAAGATCGAACATTAAACAATTATATATCACATAATCTATTATATAGGCTGCGTTCGGAAACGTTATCAGAGTGTCCCCATGTAACATCTTATCCTTCTTGAACATTGGATGAACAACAAGAATAAAACGATACACGGAGGCACTCGAGTTTCTGAACGGAGCCCTATAATACTGTGCCTAAATATAAACAGTTGCTGAAAGTAAAGTATATCTCATTTTAAATCGTATATCTTCAACTTCAATGGACTACAGAGATTAATAAAGTTTATTTTCATTAATGATTAAATAGTTTCCATAATCTTTGCAAAATCGAGGAAAATACGATCAAAATGCACAAAAATTTTGCGAAATTGCACCGTCTTCGCTGCGCCTATGTGTGTATAATTAACGGAGCAGCTGTTTCTTTACCAGTTTATAATTCCTCTACTATAGATGACGCGACATCACGTATAATAACAAAAATATTTAATTAGTCCATCCGTGGCATACTCATGCCATGTCCTCTGAATGACTTTTAAGGACGTTCCCAGAATGTCTTTCTGATGAAGTATGCTGTATGGTGCACTTTTATACAAACACACACAATGCTAGGTCAGACCAAAATCCGTAATCTAATAATAGTAATAATAATCTATCCAAGTACATCTATGTACTGATTTACATTATGATCCAAAATATGCGTTTGTAATTATTAATACACATGATATATCGATGAGTAGGCACTGTTATTTTTCTCCGTATATATTTTATACCATGTTCCTCTCTCAACAACAAGTATCTCATATGTTCATTTAATTCATCAAATCTGGTACCAATGTACCTGCAAAGGAAAGATTTTACAATTTTAAAATTTATAGAGAATAAGATACATATAACATTAAAAGTATAATATATAAATTTGTTACATATATCTAGTCTTTAAACAAGAATAATTAATTTAAATTTATAAAAATATTGTGTTAAATTTTATTTCAATTTCAAAATTATATGTGGATCTACCATTAAATTCCTGTTATTAAAAAATATTACTTTTATAAAAAATATTTACGGTAATAACTTATTTCTCAAACAGATATTGATTAATATGTAGCATATACCCATATTTTAAATAATGTACAAACCACAAACAAGTTGTAAATACTAAATCCACAAATATGTTGGCATTTTGAATATGATTCGTAACAAAAGGCGTGATCATACCCATTCATTCCCTGTAGATTGACAAAACCATGACATGTCACTTATATTTGCCATTTGAGTATACATTAGCCATCCAATTAATGTTATTTTTATACGTATACGCAGCTTTCGATATATTTTAAGAGTGCCTAACTCTTCTAACGTATCATCTACAGCAGTAAGTCTCTTTATGAATTTTCGCAATCTCTGAATAATATTACAAGAATTTATTTATTTATTGTAAGTATTAACATAAAAATTATATTTATATATAACTATATTTTTATTATAAAAAATTATAATAGTTTAACTGACTTAAATAAGTTAATTTAAACGTTGAATATACATCTACCTTATAATGACGTAAACTCATAATAATAGATGTAATAACGACAAGTAAGTTAATCCCATTACAGATTAAAGTAAAAGTTGAAAAAAACCACTTTTCTGCTTTAACAGTGAACACTGTATAATAAAAAAGGTAACTATAAGCGCACCACACTGCCACGTTGTATAATGTACCCAAATAAGGTTTTGAGGTATAGACGCCTAGACCAAGAATATGATACATCAGGAACATAGGACGTATAGCTTGTTCTATTGAATTCATCATACTCATCCTTGTCGTTCCTAATGTAAACTGACGTCGAACGTCTATTGGACTTCAATTGGCCAACATATAAGTAATTTATCGAGGCCACAGAATAATTTATACTTCAATACATTAGCGTTACATTATATATTGTTGAATTTTTCTGTAAGCTTACTTGATGACACAATTAATCTACGATGTCGCCTAACAATAATAATGTTACTGCAAATATTTCCAGCTTCGGTACATTTCTAAATTAAATAGCGATATATATCTTTTTTTTGTAATTGAAGACTAATTTTTATACTGACATATTTTTATAATCAACAATATATTCTATGATTAAATAATACTTGAATTTAAAAAATTCGTTTTTATATGTTACATAATTAACTAACCAGAAAGTAATCAATGAACATTTAAAAGGTTCACTTTAATATAAATGTTTATAGATATATGAACGATATAAATTATTATAATAAATTCATGATAAAATATTGCACATATTGCACATATAATACATCTATATTACGTTAAGGCAACATAAAATATTAACTTAATGATAAAATAGTTATTCATATAGCAAATTTTATAAGAAAATATATTTTTATATATAACTTTAAAAAGATTATAAGAATAAATAAAACAAAATAAATAGAGATTTTTAGAAGGATAAAGAAATTCAGAATTCTAAATGTCTCCTATTACTTGTCATAACATGTTGTATTCAGAGCTGGGCAAAATACGTGTATTTTGTATTTGTTATACAAAATACAAAATTTTGTAAAACTACATCAATGATATAGTCTATTTAGAGTAGTTACTAAGATTGATAGTATTTTATATTTTGCATTATAAATACAAAATACATGTACTTTGTCTTCTCCTGGTAATATTATCTCTCTGTATGATTGTGTAGGACCATCAAGAAGTAAAATCCATTTGCGCTACGGAAATAACAGCGGGGCTAATTTATACGAAGAACCAGAAAAGAAAACATCAACCAAAACTTTTCAAAAAGTTTTGCGACATAGAAAACTAAATTTCTACAAAAAAATATTGGTGACGTTAAAGATTAACCTTACGAATAAAATCATAAAGTTATTTTATATTAAAACGTCTTTTGACCCATATCACATTATTACTTCTTTTTTATCTTATTTGTTGATTAAATCTGAACTGCGTTTTTATACTACAGCATCAACCAGATTATCATCTTATTCGAAAGTTTCCCAAAGTAAAATGTTATAATTGTCAGATTATTGTGCAAGTTCAGACTATTTTTTGAAGTAATTATATCTCCATAGACAATCCATTGGAAGGCTGTCATGCACTGGAATAAAATAGTGACTTCAATGATTGCTAAAGTTGTTATATTTACTCATAATACACTTCTGATGAATAGTACAATATTTTATTAACAAATTATGAACTTTGCTACGCAAGGATTTGCTGAAAGATTTACAATAAAATTTTATGATAGAATTTCATTTTTTGAGATGGTTAGTGCTGAGAAGTAAATAATTTGTAATTATTTTACATACATTATTACTTAAATGAAGTTCCAATGCTATTTTCATATCATCAAGATACAATATTTAAAATTAACCATATAACAAATATTAGTGATCAAAATTTAAAGAATTTGGATATTAATAGTAACATGACATTGCCATTCAGTATATTCGAAAAATATCAACAAAAATATATATTTTTGATTTGCAAATAATCGTCCTCAAGCCTTGTATCACATTCTGTATCTCTTCGGAATATTAACTTGATCATTTTTAAAAGCCTCTAAAAGTGCCTTTAGATGTGTCAGGCATTTGGATTATGATAATTAAAATCGTTACAATTGTCACGGTAATCTGAAAGAAACAGTGTTGATTAAATTTTAATATTTTTAATGTGGCAATAGTTTTGATAAGAAATAAATAAAGATAATATTTTAGACAGTTTCTTGTACATAGATTTATATTTTCATTATAATATGCTATAAAATAAAACTAAAATTTTATCTAAATGGTGATAATAAACGTTTGGTAACAAATGTTATTTAGTGCAAAATATATAAAAATGAAAATATTTAATAAAATATAAAAGTATAAATATAGAAACCAACTTTTCGCAAGAAGTCATTGCCAAAATCGAAGAGACCTAGTCCAGACAATTTTAATGGACGTTGTATTATTTGTAGTGTAAATTGGTAAATCTGCATAGAGTAGTTGTTATTTAAGTTTAAATAATTCACTTCAGTTATCTCTTAAATATTATTGAATTTATTTTACCTCATTGCGAATGCCAGTATATTGAGGAACATCTGTTAATCGACGAATTATTGTATTCATTTCATTAGACTAAAATTAATAATTTATCATATATAAATATCCAAATATACTGCTCAAAAAAGTTATGGCATAGAAAAATTGCTGGCAAAAATTGGTCAACTTTGACTAACGATGACTTTGCGTAAAGTTATCGTAGAATAAAGTTTTTTTTTTAATTAAAGCTTGAAATCTCTACTTTAAGACGCTATGGCCAGATTTTAAGTTTGATGCATCCCTGCCACTGTAACTCTCATAAATATGTGTGTGTGTGAGAGTGTATTCGTCATATTGAAAATTGCACAGTTTGACGGAATGCACGGACTTTGTCAAATTTTTTAGGGGAATGTCGTTTCTAGCGGCAGAAAGTCCTGGAAGTAGAGACTCCAAGCTTTAATTTAAAAAAAGAATGTTATCCTACGAAAATTTTTCGCAAAGTTATAGTTAGTGAAAGTTGGCTAATTTTTGCTCACAATTTTTTTATGCCATAATCTTTTTGAGCACAGTAAATATTTACACATATACACTTCCAGTAAAAAGATTTGGAAATTGGCTTTGGATATATTTTTGAAGTTTTGAATACATTTCGATTTTTTGTTTTTGTCGAAAAATTATGTATCTCGGTGAAAAAAAATCATAAAGAAGTTTTTGACCACGCATTTTAAAGCTCGAAGATAAGGCTTTAAATATGAGAGTAAGTTTTTTTCCGTGATATTTGTTCCCAAATTACATAAAATTGCAAATTGTTATTTTTGCAATATTTTTGTTTCTTCGAAGGGGCTCTAGTTAAATGAATTGTCATTGGACAAAATTTAAAGTAGGTTTTTTAAGCTTTAAAATGCTATTTAGAAAAATTGGTACAATGATTTTTTGCAAAGATATCGAATTATTTTATTGTATAAATTTTATTGTGTAAACTTACTTTTTCTAAAAGAAACGAAAATGAAAAAATGTTAATTATAATGTGCTCGGTTTATATAAATTTTTTCAAAATTTTTAAATAACTTTGTCCAACTGTCGATCTTAAAAAAAAGTTTCTGTACATAATAAAATTTTACATAATAAAAAAGCTCGACATCTTTACATAAAATTAGAGTACCATTTTTTTTCTAAACGCATTTTAAAACTTAAGAAGCCTACTTTAAAATATTTTTATATCAAATTTTATTCAATCATGTTTCATCAAACTGCATGTTTCATTCACTGCAGCGCTTCAAAGTAAAGCAATATGTTGTAAAAAAATATCAATCTTCAATTTCGTATAATTTAGAAACAACATATCGTAGAAAAAATTCAAACGCAGCATTTAAAGCCCTAAGTTTGCGTTTTAAAATGAGTAGTCGAAAACTTCTCTATAGGAATTTTTTTATCGGGATAATTAATTTTTTGTAAAATGCAAAGAACAAAAATGTTTCCAAACTTTTGGCCGCCGGGGGGGAGCGTATATTCAAAATTCTGTACGTATGTGGATTTACCTTAGTACTAACATTCTCGCAGATATAATTTAAGCAAAAAATTCTAATTCCATAATATAACAGCCAAATATTAAGATTAATCCAATCGGTTAGTGATATGAAGTCACCGTCTACTGTTATACGTATAAACATATAACGAAGATCTCTTGTCATACATGCCAAATAAGCTATTGTTAATATAGTTATCTGTATATCAAATATTGCGTTTAATTCGCGAGCAAGTTGGCATAATTCCAAATGGAGATGTCTACATAAAAATGTCAAAATGTATAAATTGTTAATAAGAGCACAAAAAAAATAATTAGAAAAGATAATATCTAAATGGGTTATATTAACTAATTAAGTCTCAAATTTCTGTGAAATTTTAAACTCAATCCCTCATAGCACAGATTTTCAAGGGACGTCTTAAAAATGTCGAGAGGACAATACCCAGGGTAAGTACGCCATCAATGGACCCCTAAGCTAATTATTTATAATAAATCTATTTTTACGCCAAAAATAAATTGTACAATGCATATATTTTCGAAAACCTTTAACTTTCAGGATATTATTTTTGAAAAAAAAATGTTTTCATCTCGTGAGACTGGAATGAGAATTTATTATTACTTTATTTTTTGCGATTATTGGATTACGTTGCCATGGATGCATGGACCAATGGTTATCCACCTGAAGATCGAACATTAAACAATTACACATGACATAATTTATATTATACAGGGTGCTTTCGGAAACGTTACCAGAATGCCCCCGTGTAACATCTTATCTTTGTTGAACATTGGATGAACAACAAAAAAACGATACACGAAGGCACTCGACTTTCTGAACGGAGCCTATAATACTGTGCCTAAATATAAATAGTTGCCGAAAGTAAAGTATATTCCATTTTAAAGCGTATATCTTCAACTTCAATGGACTATAGAGATTAATAAAGTCTATTTTCATTAATGATTCAATAGTTTCAATAATTTTCGAAAATCGTGGAAAATAAGATCGAAATGCAAAAAAATTTTGCGAAATTGCAGCGTCTTCGCTGCGTTTATGTGTGAGTAATTAATGTAGCGGCTGTTTCTTTACCAGTTTATAATTTCTCCACAATAGATAACGCGACATCACGTATAATAACAAAAATATTTAATTAGTCCATCCGTGCCATACGGTCCATCGATGGCATACTTATCTCATACCCTCTGAATGTCTTTTAAGGACGTTCCCAGAATGTCTTTCTGATAAAGTATGCAGTATGATGCATTTTTATACAAACACACAAAATGCTAGATCAGACCAAAATCTGTATCTAATAATACTAATAATAGTCTATCCAATGATGTCACCAAGTACATCTGTGTACTGATTTACATTATGATCCAAAATATGCGTTTGTAATTATTAATACACATGATATATCGATGAGTAGGCACTGTTATTTTTCTCCGTATGTATTTTATACCATGTTCCTCTCTCAACAACAAGTATCTCATATGTTCATTTAATTTATCAAATCTGGTACCAATGTACCTGCAAAGGAAAGATTTTACAATTTTAAAATTTATAGAGAATAAGATACATATAACATTAAAAGTATAATATATAAATTTGTTACGTATATCTAGCCTTTAAACAAGAATAATTAATTTAAATTTATAAAAACATTTTATTAAATTTTGTATCAGCTTCAAAATTATATAAGGATTACATCTGCCATTAAATTGCTTTTATTAAAAAATATTACTTTCCAAAAAAATATTTTTTACGGTAATAACTTGTTTTTAAAACAGATATTGATTAACAAGTACTATATACAGATATTGATTAACAAGTAGTATATACAGATATTGATCAATAAGTAGTATATTAATGTAGTATATATAAGCATTTTAAATAATATACAAACCACAAACAAGTTGTAAATACTAAATCCACAGACAAGTTGGCATTTTGAATATGATTCGTAATAAAAGGCGTGATCATGCACCATTCATTCCCTGCATAGTAACAAAACCATGACATGTCACTTATATTTGCCATTTGAGTAAACACTAGCCATCCAATTAATGTTATTTTTATACGTATATGTAACTTTCGATATATTTTAAGAGTGCCTAACTCTTCTAACGTATCATCTACAGCAGCAAGCCTCTTTAAGAATTTTCGCAGTCTCTGATTAATATTAGACAGGAATATACAATTTACTTATTTATTGTAAGTCGTATTTATGTAAAAATTATATTTATATATATACAATAACTATATTTTTATTATAAAGAATTACAATAGCTTAACCGACTTAAATAAGTTAATTTAAGCGTTGAATATATATGTACCTTATAATGACGTAAACTCATAATAATAGATGTAATAACGACAAGTAAGTTAATCCCATTACAGATTAAAGTAGAAGTTGTAAGAAACCATTGCTCTGCTTTAATAGCGAACACTGTATAATAAAAAAGATAACTGTAAGCGCACCACACTGTCACATTGTATAATGTACTTAAATAAGGTTTTAAAGTATAGACGCTTAGACCAAGAATATGACACATCAGGAACATAGGACGTATAGCTTGTTCTATGGAATTCATCATACTGTCATCATTGTTGTTCCTAATGTAAATTGACGTTGTAGGTCTATTGGACTTCATTTGGCCAACATATTACTAATTTATCGAGGCCACAGAATAATTTATACATCAATACATTAGCGTTATATCATATTGTACATCGTTGAATTTTTCTGTGAGCTTACTTGATGACAATTAATCTATGATGTCGCCTAATAATAATAACAAAATGTTACTGCAAATATTTCTAGCTTAGAGACATTCCTTGATTAAATAGCGATATACGAGTATGTATTTTTTAGTAATTGAAGAATAATTTTTAAACTGACATATTTTTATAATCAATAATATTCTATGATTAATTGATACTCTAAATAAAAAAATTCGTTTTTATGTGTTACATAATTAACTAATCAGAAAATAATCAATGAATATTTAAATGGTTCAATTTTATATAAATGTCTATAGAATAATGAGATGAAAGTTGGTGTAAAGACAACACGTTTACTTATTTAAAAAAGTTACTTATTTAAAAAATTATCCATTTTGTATATATACATTTTTTAACAACTCTGTGTTTTCTTTAGAAAGCTCCAAAAAAATCAGAAAAGCGGTTTTTTAATATTATTAATATTAAACCTCAATAAACTTGACAACCTAATATGCTGGAATTTTTTGACTTGTAGCATCGTTTTCAACATATAAAAGTCTATAAGAAACATCTAGTCCAAAGTAATTTTTTACTAATGTAATACACATTTAATTCTTCATGGTCACACTTCTAAAAAGCCATACGATGGTTGTTCTGGGTTAAAACGACCCGATCCATCTTTAAAGTGTCAGCAAATCGACAGTATTAGTTGCAATGATTTAAAAACAATACAGTATATAATTTAATCCTTTAAGAAAATGGAACAGTGGCGTTCTTGTGAAAAATTTAATTTTTAAAAAAAATCATAAACATTTATTAGAATTTAGCGTGAAAGTTACATATACATCGTCTTTCACACTAAATTCTAATACATGTTTACGATTTTTTTAGTGTTAAAATTAAATTTTTCACAAAATGCTCGTTTGATCATTTTGACCCAGTGTGATCATGAAGGGTTAATAATTGATATACATATATATATATAATAAATTTAAATAAATGACAATATTTAGGTGACATACATAGATGAATTAAATAAATAAATAAAGTTAGCAATTATAAATAAATTTATTTCTATATTAATTAAATTCATAAATAAGCCACAATAATATATAATACGGAAGATATTATTATTATATATTTCTTTTTTATATAACAACATTTCTTTCAAAACATGTTTTGTTAATTTCATCAGACTTTGATATTCGAGACATAGGGGAAGTATTCATTTGCAATATAAAAATAATAACGGTAAGTACCCAGACAAAGAACTGAAAGAGAAAAGCATAATTATATAATAAGTATCGTTTCTTATTTAACTTTTCTCGTTTATTGATTTCAAATTATAGATTATTATTACACGGAGGGGGTGGCTTTGCTAAAATATTAAAAAATTTAACTATTATAAATACTGATTTGAAAATAATTGTTGAAATATCAAATTATTATGAGATCGCTCAAGTTGATTGATAGAATAACAAAATTTTTTACGGCATTGCTCATTTTGTCCGAATTTCTTACATTATTATTTTGATGGTGCGACAAAATTAATTTTATTTAATTAAATTATTGGTAAAAGTTTAAATTAGGGGACCTCAAATGATCTTGATGTTAATATATGTTGTCAAAGTCATGACCATTAATGACCTCTAACAGGTTTAGCCGCCGTTCGTTATTCATTAAAAGTTATTAACAAAAAAGTTTAAAAAATATAAGGTCTTATTATTTGTTATAATCTAAAATTTTTTAATCTAAACTTTTACCAAACTGTTTTATATCGAGCTAAATTTTTACATATTTTAGCAAAATTGTTTTTTTTCGTTACATTAAAATTCCTATATAGATGTAAATAATGTTAAAGCTCGTAAAAATTAACCTTATTAATGAATTTGTAGCCAAAATGGATCACGCCCATTCCGCGGAATTCCAATGGCCGAAGTGACATTTGTAAAAGAAACTGATAAATCTGTAATATAATATAATTTTTGTCTGTGAAGTACTATTTTACATAAAGATATTTAAAAATTATATACACTTAGAAAAGTATTAAAAAAATTATTTCACCTCTTTACGCATTTCCGTAAAACGTATGAGATCTGTTAATTTATGTGTCAAGATTTTAGTCTTTTGCGCCTGAAATAGTATAAAGTTAATTATATTATTTACGATTTTGACATTTATAATAATTGTATGATACATTTTCAATAATCACATAGACATCTATATAATTAAACAATCGTATAATTTTTATAAGGGAATAAGATTACTTAATCTTTTATTCTGAAACTGAAAAAAATATTATTTTTTCAGTATTCATTTTTTTATTAGTTTTAATTCATATTTGCTAAAGAAGTTTTAATGTTCTCTTGAAGAGAAGAGAGAGAGAGAGAGAAAGAAAGAAATTATATTAAAACTTCTACTTGTAAGAACATTTTCCTTTTATAATGTGGAAATCAGATTACCTTAGCACTAACATATTCGCAAATGTGATTCAGTAATATAAATTTTGCTAAAAATACCATGCACCACGTGTCGTTGGAAAGAATAAGTTTCAGTATAGCTGAATTGTTTGCATATATATGTGTTAGACACAGTATCATATGGTATTGAACAAAACATGTTCCGACCAAAATGATGAAGCAAGATATTATCTGCAATGTTATTTGCATTCCGAATAAATCGTTTATATCACGAGCTACTCGACAGAGTTCCAAATGAAGGTGCCTAGAACGATATTATTTAATAAATAAATATATCTACTACCTGCTTTTATTATTTCTATGTACTGCATTCTATATTACTAGAGGAGAAGGTGGTATTATGGCCAGTGTACATATTGTGGCTTCCCTTAATATCTTCGCTATTATATAGCGAATCCTAATGATTACTTACGGAATTATTAGTTCAGTAATTCGCCGTTACATCATGATGCTAATATTATCAATACTCAATAACCAGCATTTATTATAACGCATTTTTACTTTCAAGTAGTATATTTTGAAACGTTTCTGAGGTACACTTTAAGATTTAATTATACCTACTTCCTCATTTTACTTAAACTTGAGCGTATTATCATATGAATATATGTATTTTTGAGTGTGTTATTTGCTATTTAACATTTTATTTGACTGTATATATTTTGAGTTATGCAAATTTAAACAATAACATGACATTTTGCTAATGTAGCCCTCTATAGATATTGATTACTCACGGCCTCTTTTTTGAGGTTTTCATATCAAAATAATTATTTAATAATCGATTGTAGCTCTACTGTTAATCTATAGTTTATATTACGTGTATTATTTTTATAGTACTGAGATTTTTAGTACTGAGCAGCTTACATGCAGAAGTTATATGAACGTATATACATTCATTTGCATACATTTTAAAATGTTTTACTTTTTTGTTAATTTTGTAACCAAATACTGTTTTCTAAACAAAACTAATATTTTACGGCTATTTTTATGAAAGGCCACATAACCACTCACTTTTTTCTTCGAGTCATTATGTAATGTCGCCACGTTTTTATTAATAGTATCCTAAGTAATAAATAATTCGTAACTTTGAGTTTAGAATCGATTCAACAACATTTTAACGAATGTAATTGTCAAGTTTTAAATTTAAATATTGATTATTAACAAAGTTATTGTGTAAAATGTAACTGGGGTGCCATAATACCACCTTCTCCTCTAATCTCTACATTCTAAATGCGCGTGAAGAATTTGTCAAAATTCTGATTTGGAATGAATAGGTGGCCATTGTGATTTGATTTCTAATTCTAGATATATGAAAATTAAGAAAAATTATACAGTTATAAGTGGATACTAATTTGCATTAGCTTAATTAATTATAGAAGTTTTTATTTAGTTAGACTGGACAATAACGCATAAATAATAACAAATTTTCTTCGATTATTACTGCGAAAATATGTAATATGATGGATATGTAACATATTTGTATGTGTGTATAGATATTGTATATTGTAGAAATCATATTTTGTTATAAATGTGATTTGATAATGAAACTCTTCCAACAATAAATTTCTATAAAAGGATTTAAATTATATTCTCTTCTAATTTAGTACTCCTTTTTTTATTTGTATATAAATTGTTTTCGAAAGCGGATTTGAATAAAAAAATATATTTCGTTATAAAATAATATAAAATTAATGATTATTCGTACGTTACATAAAGTATAACTGACAAATTTAATAGATTATTATAGATAAATTGTCATTATGCCAAAATTGCAGTGTGTGATATTTCATATTATATTTAATAGAATATGAAAAATGGTGATACTTATATAATACGTTTAGCTTTTTTTATACTATAGATTTAATATTATAGATATTATAGATTTAATATAAACTTCCTCTCTTTATTAAACTTTATTTTCTCAATATTTTTGTGTCACTTTAGTATCTAACAATTTACATTATGGTCCATAATACATGCTTGCGGTTCTCTGCACTACGAACATAAAGGTGAATAATGAAAGACTTTTTCCACTTGCATCTCAACCCACACCCTTCTGTTTCTGATAGTTGTTCAATATAGCCATTTATTTTATCCAATCTGGTCCCAATATATCTGTGATTTTTTATTTAAAAATATTTAAAATGAATTCTGTAAATATTATTTTTCCGCACACAATAAAGTAAAATATGAGAAATTTCTCGAATTCTTTTTTCTACTTACAATTAGAATTTTATAAATTTATACATGAAGAGAATTTTTATTTAAAATTTACCCTGAAAATATGGTAATTGTGGTACAATACAATATTTTAAAGATTTTTACCATGCACTTCAGTAAAATTGATCCAACTTATTTTATACTTTATTATAGTTTTATTAATAAATGAGAGAGATTTACATTAAAATTCTTCGAAATGTTCCACGATTGTACCATACTTTCAGGGTAAATTCTAAGAAAAAATTCTCTCCTTGTATAAATAATAATCACAAACTCATGAATTTACATAATCGGAAAATTTTTATTTTTATAAATTAGCAAATGATTGATGACACATGTATGACATCGATACGAAACAATTTAATTAATTTCAAGATATACATATTTAACATAATGCATTTAACTTTTAAATCTGTCTAAATCTAATTATAACTAAAATTTAGAAAAATTCAAGAATTTTTGTAGATTTTAATTATATCCAAATTTAACCACATTTCAACAATACTGTTTATTAAGAAGCTATGCATATCTGGGTTATCTTCGTATCCAAATCAGAGCCAATAAGAGCAGTCTCCTGATGAAGTAAACTACAATGTTCATGAAATGTTGGCATTCTAATAATGGATCTCGATACGAAAAGAAACCGAATAAAACGCATGGCTACTGTATTAAAAATACTCGTAGAAGCTTCAAAAGTATTAATAGTGTTTATTACTAAGTAACTTTAATCAAATAATAACTTTTATCAAATATAATTTACAAACCTTAGAATAAACGTAAACATTATATCTCCGAGAGTATTGATGTGAAAAGGATATCCCACGATAAGACCAATAATCACGGCTTTTATAGTGTTATGCTTTTCTATATTCAAAATAGAATCGATAACAAATAATATAAGAATCATTATAAAATATATGATTAACATAGATTTCATCATGTTTTGGATTGTACGATATTCCTTAGGTGTTCCAAGCTTTTCCAGTGTATCATCTACGAGACCAAGTTTTTTTATACATATATAGATTTTCTGAAAATATTATTGACAAGAGTATATATTAATTAATCATATCGTTTTTAGAAGTATATACAAAAAACACGTGTGTATGTAACAATAATGCAATTATAACAATAAAGTAATAACTTTGACAAGTTCAAATCTAATTAAATAAGAGAACTTCTATTTATGGTCAATGCGAATCTTAATTCTTAAATATTTCTATGTAAATTTATATACATATCTTATTTCGCAAAGTGCACACCGAAATCTTTTCGTTTTGAATCGCATTCATTGAGCAGAACCAAAATAATAAAATTGCAAATTAGATTAAATACATTATTTCTTGATTCAGATTTTGGAAAACTTCTTCAAAAACTAATATTCCAAAATAAAATTCCTTTTCAAGGAACATAACTTTATGTGTACTTTATGTGAATGTAAAAGTAGATTGTTTTAGTTTAAATTTTAATTAAATTTGACTTTTCTAAATAAATAAAAATAAAAGTAATTTTAAAGTAGTAAGTAATATTATTGTGTATCTGTTTCATGTTAGATTAGAAGTTAAAGCAATTTAACATTTATAAATAAAAAATATACCTGGTGTTTGCGAACGGTGATGCTTACAGATGTTATTGTCACAAAAATATTTATATTTACCGACAAAAAAGTCAAATGGTTATTAAATATACGACTTGGTGAAAATTTGTGCATCATAAAATGAAACGCAAAGGCATAGAAACTCCACACAATTATTGTATAGAAAATACTCAAGCGAAATCTCCAATAATTGATAGGATATCTGATAATGAGATTTCCGAAACCAAGAACAAAAGCAACTAAGGCCAAAGGTCTAAAAGCTTTTTGTATAGTATCAACCATGATCGTAACTGTTGCAATTTGAAATACTAACTATTGGATGCCAAGTTGAGAGCCACGCAATGTACAAAAGGCGTATTCATCATGATTAATATGAAATAATATTTGATTATATCAGTTTATTACAACGTCGTTTAATGATTTAACGACATTGTAATGAGTTGATCTAATCAAATATCATCTCATATAATCGGTATGAATGCGCCTTTTGTATATTGCATGACTCTCAACTTGGCATTCAGCAGTTAGTATTTATAAAATACTTAAATAAGATTTCGAGTATAGACCGAGAACGTGATAAATCCAAAACAAAGAACGTATAGCTTGTTCTATGGAATTTACCATATTCATCATTATAGTTCCTATTGAAAACTGACATCGTATGTCTATTGGATTTCATTTAACTGATGTGCGGCTAGTTTATCGAGGCGGTAGAATAAATTTATAGTTTCATTCATTTACATTTCAGGCATTTTACAATTCTATATGTCATCTATTACTTGTCATAATATGTTATATAATATTATTTCTGTTATAAATTTGTGCAGAGGGGTATATAGGAATAAAATCCATTTGCACCATGAAAATAACAGCGGTGATCATCCATACGAAGAACTAAAAGAAAATCAAACAAAGATATTAGTGTTCAAAAAGTTTTGTAACATACTAAGTTTCTACGTAAAAACATTAATGATATTAACGTTACGAATAAAATCGTAGCCAAAATAAAACAGTCCCATTCCACTAAATTTCAACGGTCGCAGTGACATTTGTAAAACAAACTGGTAAATCTGTGTTATAAGATATATACAATTTTTACTTAAAGATTATTTAGAACCAAGAAATATTTGTATAGAAAATTTATTTTACCTCTTCGTGTACTTCGGCAAAAGAATTAAAATTTGTTAGTTTATGAATAACTTCCTTGGTTTTCTGCGCCTGAAATGATTAATCATATTATTTTACATTTATATATTTTTTGTGATAATTTTAATAATATTTATTATGTAATAGAAATTTTTGTTGTGATGTTGATAGTGATAATCAACCGAGGGTGATCCAAAAATATGAAACCTATTTTAAATAATTTGGTAAAAGTTTAGATTAGGAGACTCCGGTAACCTTAACCTTGACATATGTTATCATGGTTATGGCCTTGAGTGACCTATACTTTTCACACTAAGCAATGTCCACTCCACATTCACCCCTGCCAAAGAGCGTCCAACTTCCCAAAGCGAAGTTCATCCTATACTTTTCTCCTGCCTAGAAACATCCGACTTGTCATGTGAAACAAAATTCACCCACTACCCTCCTCTAAAAAGTCGTTATGCTACGTAAAAAAGAGGGATGGGGTAAACTTCGCTTTGCATGGAAAGTCAAACACTTTCAGACACGGAGGGGGAGGTGAAAGGTAAATGTTTTGCGTTAAAAGTCGTACACCCGTGTGCTCAAGGTGTGGGAGATGAACCTCACTTTGCGTGGAATGTCGGATGTTCGTAAGCAAGGAAGAGTAGAATCTCCTTCGAAAAGTCATTACGCAAGGAGGGGAGAGTTTAAGATAGTTGTTAACATTGTATGTAGCAAAAATAAGACGTTATTTTTTAATCTTTTTTTGTTAATAATTGTTTAATGAATAACGAGCGACTAATATTGGAGATTATTCAGGATCATAATCTTGACAACATATGTCAAGTCATTGGTGCGAGGTCTCCTAATTTGAGCTTTTACTAATACCTTATTTAAAATAAATAGATTATATATTTTTAGACATCACCCAATAGATTATGTCATTATATCGGAGTTACTCAAAGATTTCTATCAAGATTACTATTAAAAAAATATAAAAATTCGGAAAAAGCTTTATTATCGATAATTAGTTTAATTACCATTACTTTCAATAATAAATTTACGTTTTTACACAAAAGAGAAATTTTTTTTAACTTTATGTTTGAAATTTATCTTTCTGTGAAAGTTTGTTTTATTATTTGCAATTATTTATCTTTTAGGAAAATTTATGGTTGTTTACTATATGTTATGCAACATTTTTATTATAAGCATGATCGCATCTATTTTAATATTTTGAATTTACAATTCTGAATTATTACTAAAAATATTTACCTTAGTACTAACACTTTCGCACATATAATTCAATGATATGAGCTTAATTAAATAAAAGATAAACCACCAATAGCTAGAAATCACTATTTTTAGTGCTATATTATTTTCGTATATTTGTTTCCAACGCAATATTGAATAGTATTGAAAATGGAACATTCCAATTAAAATAATGAAATAAGATATCATCTGCAAAGTCATTTGCATTCCGAAGTAGCCATTTATGTCGCGAGCTGTTCGACAAAGTTCCGAATGGAGATGTCTAAAAAGATACAAAATAATAAACAAATATAATTATTAATAATATTATATATTTCTATTTATTAATCTTTTATTTCTAGAATACATTATAGGATAGATTTGCTGAAGACATACTGATAGCCTAAATCGTATGTCATTAAAACGTTTTATATTATTCCTCAATGTAAGCATGAACGTTTAGAGATAAAAATATGAAATAAATGAGAAATAAGTAATATATATATGTATAGACAAAAATTTAACAGGTTATATCTTGTTTTGTGCGTGCTAACAACTTTAAAAAATCAGGTACAACTCATGTTAATTTTTAATCAATTTATATAAATGTAACATGATGTAATCGTTTATTATGAATTTTTAGATAGGACGATTATTATATATAACCTATATATAAAAAAAGATTTATTGTAAAATATTTTACATTTTATTATATATATTATATATATAATATATATATTTCAATTTTTAAGTCGACATTTTTATAAGTTATTAAGTTTTAAACATCATACCATAAAGAAATGCAAGACTGATCATTGATAATAGTAAAATTAAAAATTGATATGTTTATAAATAATAATTGCAATAATAAATTCGAAAGTCAATTTTATTTTAGCGTCTTTACCTTTTCATTATTTATTATTATTAATTAAATACTTAATACTTTAATCCTTTTCTCATTAAAGTATTAAAAATAAGTATTAATTAATTATTAGGTATCAATTAAAATGATTCCTCTTATTAACCTTGTATTTTAAATGGTTTTTATATTATAAAATATTTTTTATATTTTTATTTATCTTTATACTTTAATTAATATTATAAACAAAAAATTTTTACATTGTAAATAAAAAAGTTGATAATAATTTACATTACGATCCATAATACACGCCTGCGATTCTTAGCATCTCGAATATTGTAGCTATTAACAATAAGAAACTTTTTCCTTTTGCATCTTAATCTGTAGTCTTCTATTTCTGATATTTGTACAATATGATCATTTATTTTATCCAGTCTAATACCGATATGTCTGGAATTTAAGAAATATTTATAAAAAACTTAATTAAATTCTTACATATGCATATAGCAAAGTAAAGACACGAAAGAATTTTTTTGCTTTATATATCTACAAAATTTTACAATTATAAATATATAAAGATATTATAAATTTTCGAGTTCGTGCACACGTATTAGTCTGAATAATTTGAATTTAATATATAATAGCAAATTGTTACTTATAGAACGGATTACTATTCTGCACTATGAAATAATATGATTGTATCGCAATAAGATTTACAAACCTTAAAAGTAGCACAAACATTATATCTGTGATGGTGTTAATATATATAAAATAATTCAAAACGTAATGAATAAGTATGGCTTTTATATCATTGAACCCTGTTATGAATAGTAAGGAATCGTAAATCCATGCCATACAACTTATTAGACACCACTTAATCAAAATCAGTCTTATGAAATTTTGCATTCTACGATATTCTTTTGATATTCCGAGTTCTTCCAATGTATTATCCACATGATTAAACTTTTGTATATACTCTTGATATTTCTGAAAATAACAGAATTTGTAAAACTTGTAAGTTTCTTTTATTAATAAATATAAATAAGATATATACATGGTAAACCTAGAATGCTTCTCAAAAAATTTCGAAAACTCACACCATGTCTGGAAGGCCCATTATAGTAAAAAAAAGTTTAAGTACCCTACGTTGAAAGTTGAAACATTTAGTACTTTTCAGAAAATGTGATATTTGAAATCCTTCAAGCATATAATTATTGAACAAAGTAAATGTGGCGTATTTTTATCATTCATTCTATACATTTTAAAATTATTTCTTTCATTGCAAATGTGTTTTTCAAGTAAATATATATACAACAATATTAAAGTATTATGTTACATTTATTGTAAATCAGTATTATTAAACATAAAACTACAATTATGCAGGGTGTATCTAAAAAAACGTACACTAATCTAGTGTATCTACTAATCTAGACAACATACGTCATTGAAATCTGTGAGTTCGCCCCTGATATGCATAATTACCATATAATTCAATAACATAAGGCTTTATTTTATTAAATTTCTAAATAAATAATAAAGATTCATGTTAGAAAGTAATATTCTCGCGGTGACATTGGACATTATTTGTTCTATTTTAAATATCACGCTAGTTTTAAAATAATAACATTTACAAATAAAATATATATAAAGTATATACCTTGTGTTTGCAGATAGAGATGGTTATGGATATCAATGCCACAAACAAATTTAATATTACTACAAGGGTATTTATTAAATTATTAAATACAGTTTTTATTGAAAACAGGTCTATTGTATAATATAATGCGTAAGTATAAACACTCCACACAGTAAATATATAAAAAAGACTCAAGCAATACTTCAGTTGGTTGGAAGAATATTTGAGAATCCCAAGACCCCAAAAAAAAGTAATTAAGAAAACAGGATTTAACGCTTTTTCTATGCTATCCTGCACTATCATGATGGTAACTTTCGCAATTTCATGTGCTAACTGTTAAAGTTTCCAAGTTGCAAAGTAGATATCTCTATCTGCAGACATTTGCGATATAATTAGATACATTTTTTTCCCATTATGATGATGAACATAACCACAATGAAAAAAAAATCTAATTATACCACAAATGTCTTTAAATAATTAAAAAGCACAGTTGAGATAATCGATTCATGTACGAAGTATTTGCACTTTCTTCTAAATTGCATTTTGCACATTTCTTGTATATTTGTTATACAATCCTGGGAAAAAAATGTTTCATACATAATTATATATAAAAAAAATATACATCGAAGGCATTAGGAGTGAGTGTTGGAAATCAATTGCACAAAACTTACAGAAATAACGTGCAAATTTTTTTAGAACGTTTCGGCACCGTTTTGAGCCATCTTCAACTCGAATTTAATAAAACAATAAATTAAAAAATTAAACCTAATGTCGTGGAAACGCATTTACCATCACATGGTTACAGCTGCGACGCAGTGAGAGTCTTCCTCCTAAAGCTTCGGACGAATAACAGTACTTAAGCGATATACATTTACATTCTGCGCTTAGTCCGCAATCTATACGATAGGTGTTTTTGTTTAACTTACAGGATGAACAAGGACACCTATTATATAGGCCGCGGCCTATATGCACAGTGTAAACATAAACATATACATGGATAAACTAAATAAATAAATATTTAATTAACAATTACACATACAATTTATTTCTATATTAATTAAATTCATAAATAATAAATAAGTTACAAAAATAATATGGAAGATGTTATAATTATATATTTCTTTTCTATACATGGTTCACTTCAAAGTGTGAAAAATTAATATTTCTTTCCAAACATGTTTCATTAATCCCATTAGATTTTAGTAATTCATACATAGGGGGAGTATCCATTTGTAATATAAAAATAATAACGCTAAGTACCCAGATAAAGAACTAGAAGGAAAAAGCACAATTATAAATACCGTTACTATAATTTTTCTCATTTATTAATTATAAATTATAGATTATTGTTACACGGAAAGGACGGCTTTTCTAAAGTACTAGAAAATTTAACTAGATACTAATCTGAAAATAATTTTGTTGAACTATCAAATAATTATGTAAAATGCTGAGCTGGTTGTTAGAACAACAATTTTTTTGCTGCATACCTGGGCCAGGAGTCGAATCAGGATCTCTAACATTCCGTACGAGCATTCTAGACCTTTAGACCACCAAGGCCTTAGCAATATTCTTCGCAATAACTAATATGTGTGTATAGAGAGTTACTTATCTCTGAAATTTTTATATTTGTGCGCAAAAGTGCTTATAGGCAATCGAACTGTATAGATAGGCAAATTTTTGTGCGCAAACAAATTGTCGGTAAAAGTGATGTAGACAAACGATGTTGTAGACAATCGATTTGTAGGCAAACAGGATCCTCCCATTATTTTGTATCAAGTTAAATTTTTAGATATTTCAACAAAATCGTTCTTTCCGTATAAACTTATATAGATGTAAATAATATTAAAGATTATAAAAATTAACCTTATTAATGAATTTGTAGCCAAAATGGATCACGCCCATTCCGCGGAATTCTAAGGGCCGAAGTGACATTTGTAAAAGAAATTGATAAATCTGTAATATAATATAATTCTTGTCTGAAGGTACAATAATATATAAAATTATTTAAAATTTATTTACATTTAGAAAAATATTAAAAAATTTATTTCACCTCTTTACGCGTTTCCGTAAAGCGTATGAGATCTGTTAATTTATGTGTCAAAGCTTTGGTTTTTTGCACCTGAAATGATATAAAGTTAATTATATTATTTATGATTTATGAATTTTTTAAATTCACTTAGAAATATTATTAGGCACTAAGATCCATGTATTTTGATGTAAAATTGATCTACATCAATTTTTGTATTTCTAATTTTTACCACAATAATTATTATGAAATATGAATGTCGTAATTTAATATAAGTTTATTACAGCTTTACAGCTAAATAGTTAATACTTAATAACATAAATTTAATATAGATACTTGTACATTGGAAAAAGATTTTATTTACCGCAGTGTGTGTGTAATATATATAAATCCAAAAAGAATAACTATAACAAATGTTCAAACTGCGCACCATTTGAACATTTGTTACAGTTATTCTTTTTGGATTTACATATTTCTTTTCAATTCTAGAATTGAAAAGAGATGAGAAATAAGGCGAACCTCGGTTAAGAAAACAATTAACCGTGAATTGTGGAATCAGGCATTATTATTCTAAACATTAAGGAGATGGAGAGGTAGAGAGAGAAAGAGAGAGAGAGAGAGAGAGAGAGAGAGAGAGAGTGAAGAAGAAAAGAGAAATATTATATCATAATTTCTACTTTTGTGAGAACATTTTCCTTTTATAATATATGGAAATCAGCTTACCTTGGCACAAACACTTTCGCAAATGTAATTCAGTGATATAAATTTTGTTAAAAATACCATGCACCACATGTCGGTGGAAAGAATAAGTTTTAGTGCAGATGAATCAGTCACATATACATGCGTTAGGCACAGTATCATATGGAATTGAACAAAAAATGTTGTAACCAAAATAATGAAGTAACCTATCATCTGCAATATAAATTGTGTCCCAAATAAATCATTCATATCACGAGCTATTCGACAGAGTTCCGAATGAAGGTGCCTAGAACGATATTATTTAATAAATATAAAATATTTTTATTATGAAATTATTATACAAAACAAGATCTGTCCCAAAAGTATCCCACCTCGCAGTCTATATCTTTGTCTCTTTTTGTCTTTCTCTCTCTCTCTCTCAGGGAGAGAGAGAGAGAGAGAGAGAGAAGGCCCAAGGATAAAGACATATACGCAGATGTTAGATACTTTTGGGACAGACCGATATATTACTATTCTATATTCTGTGTGTACAAAATTCTGAATTGGAATGAATCGGCGATCATTATGCTTTGATTTCTACTTCTAGGTCCATGAGAATAAAAATTCCTATGATAATAAAAATTACATAATTATAAATGGATACTAATTTATGTTAGCGTAATTATAGTTATAAAAGTTCTTATTTACTTAGACTGGGCAATGCAATTTCGCAGAAATAATAGCAAATTTTACTTTGATTATTACTGCAAAAATATGTAATTTATAAATAACATATTTGTATAGGTAATATATTGTATAATGGAATTCAAATTTTGTTAAAAATTTTTCAATAGTAAAAGTCTTTCAACAATAAAAATTCTACGAAAGAATTTAAATTATATAAGATTTTTTAATTTAGTGTTCCTTTTTTTTATTTATACACATAAATAATTTTCGAAGGTAGATTTGAATAAAAAATTTATTTTGTTTAAAATAATATAAAATTAATGTGTATTCATACAATATGTAAATTATAATTGAAAAATTTAATAGATTATTATAGATAAATACACAACTGCAATTAAATTAATGCTGTGTGTGACATGTCTCATTATATTAAACAGAATATGAAAAATGGCGATACTTATACGTTTAGCTAATATAATAACTTTCTTTTTTTAATGAAATGTCGTCTTCTCAATATTTCTGTGTCATTTTAGTATCTATCTATTTACATTATAATCCATAACACATGCTTGCGATTCTCTGCACTACGGACATAATGGCGAATAATGAGAGACTTTTTCCGTTTGCATCTCAGCCCATACTCTTCTGTATCTGATAGTTGTTCAATATAGCCATTGATTGTATCCACTCTGGTACCAATATATCTGTGATTTTTTGTTTAAAAAACTTGTTTTTAAAATAAAATCTATAAAAATTCAAGAATCAGCAATAGTTTACAAACCTTAGAACAAACGCAATCATTATATCTCCGAGAGTATTGATGTGAAAAGGATATCCCACGATAAGACCAATAATCACAGCTTTTATACTGTTATGCCTTTCTATATTCCAAATAGAATCGGTAGTAAATAATATGAGAATCATTATTAAATATATAATGAACATCAATCTTATCAATTTTTTAATTGTATGATATTCCTTAGGTGTTCCAAGTTTTTCCAATGTATCATCCACGAGACAAAGTTTTTTCAGACATATATGGATTTTCTAAAGATATTATTGACAAGAGAACATATAAATCGTATTCATTCTTATAATATACAAAAAACATATTACGTATGTACGTAATAATGCATTTAACAATAAAGCAATAACTTTGATAAGAACAAATCTAATTAAAAATACGAGAATTTCTATATTCAGTCAAAACAGATCTTATAGTCATAATATATCTCTCAAAAAATCATAATATATCTAGTACAAATGTCCACCTCAAACCAATACGCGCGTTAAACTGATTCACACAAAAATAACAATTGTATCGATCCGACGATTATACAAGGTGTAATTAAAATAAGGGAACAAACTTCAAGTTCCACCAAAATATGAAAAAAAGTTCATACGAAACATATGTTCGCAAATATCTCAGTAACAGTGAATTTGCGGATGAATATATGTTCATATAAATTTTTTTCATATTTCGGAAGTTCGGCCCCAAAGTTTTTTACCTTATATTAGTCACAGCCTGTATATTTAAAAGAAGCCTTTTGGTACTTCTTCTGGATTGCAATTGTCGAATATAATATAATCTTAAAAAATCAAGTTCCCATCAAAGCATTTATTCAAAAAATTTGATAAGTACTCACGTGCCTGAGTACTGTACAAAATTCTGGGTGCTGACATAAAGATTAATTAGATTTATTCTTATTGGTCCAAATTCATATCATATCGTTTAATAAAAATCTTGTTAAATCTTTTTATATTCTGATAGATTGAATACAAAATTTCTTAATTAACATTTTGTAAAACTTCTTCAAAAATTAATGTTTTAAAATAAAATTTTAAAAAACATAATACATGATTGTAAAAATAGATTTGTGTTTAAATTTTAATTACTTTTTTAAATAAATAAAAATAAAAGTAATTCCACAAAATGGAAAGTAATATTGAATAATATCTGTTTTGTGTTAGATTAGAAGTAAAACGATTTAATATTTAAAAATAAAAAAATATACCTTCTGTTTGCGGACGGTGATGGTTACAGATATTATCGTCACAAGAATATTTGTACTTATCGATATAAAAGTCAAAGGATTACTAAATATACGCATTGGCGAAAATTTGCTTATCATAACGTGAAATGCACAAGCATAGAAACTCCACACTATTATTATGTAGAAGACACTCAAGCGAAATTTCCAATAACTTAGGGGATATCTGAAATTTCCTAAACCAAGAATAAAAGCAACTAAAGCCAAAGGTCGAAAAGCGTTGTGTATAATATCAACCATGATCGCAACTGTTGCAATTTTAAATACTAACTATTGGATGCCAATTTGAAAGTCACGTAATATACCATACAAAAGGCATATTCATCACGATTCTATAAGATATATATTCATAACGATTATATAAGATAATATTTGATTGGATCAGCTCATTATAATGTCGTTAAATCATTAAACAATAGCATGCATATGTATATATATATATATATATGCGCATGCTATCGTTTAATGATTTAACGATATTGTAATGAGTTGATCTAATCAAATATTATCTTATATAATCGTGATGAATGTGCCTTTTGTATATTGCGTGACTACAAATTTTATTAAAATTAAAAAAATTACATACTTTTTTAACCACGAATTTTTTATTGGTTTTTTAATTTTCTTTTATAGCTTTTTTTAATATCTTGATAATCAAAATATTGTAACGATAAAATTCACTTAAAGAATTTAATAAATATTTTTTTATAATTTCGAAATGTTACCTTATTGTTAGACAAAATATATATCCATGTTTAATACAACATACATATGCCTAAAGCCAGAGACATATGATACATTTTTTTTCTGCTGAATTGCTTGTGTTTTAGTAAACTTAGAATTGTATCGTATAAAACGTAAATGTCATTTTATTGAACGTAAATTAGTAAAGTGAATCATAAAAGAAACGTTTGCTTCTTAAAATGCTTCTTTTATATTCCTTTCTTTGCATGTTTCCTAGAAGTTTTATTTATGGTTTTGTTAATCTCTTTATATTCGACTTATGCTACTTTTATTTTCGTCAGAAAATGATATATATCGCAAAAAAAAATAAGAATTATATAGTGTAATGAAGCAAAAAAATAAATTAAAAATATGTATATTGATAAAAGCTTCTTTATCATTATTTAATATTTTTTATTTGTTTGTTAAAAGTAAGAATTTTCTTCTCGGATTCATAGAATTTGTTTTTAGCTGATTTGATATAGAAATAAGCCACAAATATATGAATTATGAGTTTATACTTCTTTAATTAGCTAAACAGATCATGTTTTTATTAATATTAATAAGGTGCAAAGGTTAGTTTCTAAGAAATAAGGGGATGTCGCTTTAGGACCTATGTCAGTATCGGTGACCTTCCTCTACTATGGTAAGTATATTGTTTGATCTTTGTCCGGTAGACGGATTCACTTTACAAGATTTGAAAAAGCCATTAACAAAAAATGTAAGTAAATATATAATTAATGGTTGGATTATTCAACCCTTTGATCATTTTAATTATTGCAATAATCGCACTTGGTCGCTGGTAATTGTCACCCAATCACTTATTTAAAACACATATTTTTTATAACTTATCGACACTTCTATAAAGAAAATTTCACATTTTTTAAGAAAAATAGTTCTGATTATGATCTGGAAATGAAACATAATTAATTTTTGGAAATTATTATACCCAAGCAAGCGTCACTCAAATTGATTAAAATCTATAGCCAGTAATCAGAATTCTTGATTACTTTCACTTTCTGTCTAATTTCTAATTTGGTTTTTAATTGGATTGTTCATTAATGTTAATTTTAATAATTTTTTTGATGCAGATTTATAGCTCTCTCTTTTGCATTTATACTTGCAGTGAAATAATTAAATAATATAACGTATAGTGTATTAGCAAAAATTAAAAATTAAGTGTATTCAATTATATTTAGTATTAATGTCAAATATTTGATAATTTATATAAACATATAGTATATCTTTAATAAAATTAATTAATTAAAAAGGATAAGATCTCATAAATGCTGAATGAGTACAAAATTCATACAAAATTTAGTGTTGCATTAGGTATCGATGTTAAAAGTTGCGTTCACGAAATCTTTGTCGAATATGCTTTTTATTTAATTTCAGAATAGTTTCTGCTTAAATTCAATTTTTATTTTACTATATATGTATGTTACGTAAATTGAGTATTTAGCTAAAATGGTACCTTTTATCGCGCGATAAAGATATACACAAATATCTGTGCCTTGAGCAATCGCATTTTTAGTCGATAGACATTTTTTAATTATCAGATTATTTTTGCTCGCTGTTACTTATTATCGGAGAATTGTTTCCCGTTTCCTCTAAGAGTAGCTAATGCAATAAAAATATCAGCGTTATCGGTCGTTGATGAAAGATATCGTATCGATTTGTACCGCTAGCCATAACTAAAGGAAATGGCAAGTAATAATCAGTCGTATTTTAGCGTTAATCTAGTGTACTTTAAAGTATATGAAACTTTCTCTGCTATACAATTGCGAACGAAAAACGGATTATGATCGCATTAAACATACTGTTCGTTCTGTGCTTAGTCCATCCCCTCGTCAACGGGATAGGTTTTCGGGGATTTACTTTTAAAGGTTTGGAGGAGCCAGAATCATTAACAAAAGATGCAGGCAAGAATATAGTTGAGGGTTGGATCACTCAGCCTCTCGATCATTTCAATCATCGCGATAATCGCACTTGGTCGATGGTAATTATTATCGTCGCTCAAAAAGTTTGTTTTACTTAAAACGTTTATTTTTTTTTTATTAACGCTAGTCGATTGCTGTATAGCGTTACAAAGAAAACTCCGCATTTCTGAAGAAAAATGGCCCTATTCTAATCATGATCGGCGGAGAATGGGAAATAACGAATGGATTTTTGCAAGGAGGATTGATGTATGAACTTGGCGTAAAATACCGTGGTTTGATGTATTACACTGAACATCGGTTCTATGGACAGAGCAGACCAACGAAGTGTGTAATCCGTAGCGCTTTCCCCATAGCAAAAAAGGTCACGGTAACATCACAGTAAAGTCACGGTGACGTGCGAATGTTCATTTTGTCACAGGTGTGACGATGTGACATCACAGCAAAGTCATAGTGACGTGCAAATTTCCGTTTGGTCACATGTGTGATATCGCTATGAAGCTGTGATAAAAATTGCACTTCACTGTGACACTCCCATGCTGTGATATTCACAGATTAAGATAATAACGTAATATCACTGTGACTTTTTGATAATCTCATATTACATCACAATTTATCCGTGATTATAGCAGGGAGGAGTTACTTTTCCGTTATTTTTACAGTTACTTTTTATATTATAATAACAATTTGATAATGATGTTACAATTTTTTATGATCGTGATGAAGACTAACTGAACGCTACGGTTACGCTAAGATTAAGAAAGTTACTTTGAAAAGTAAATTGTCACCATTACGCGTTACTTATTGAAAAAAGTAATAAATAACGTTACAAGTTATATTAAAAAGTGACGATTTACACAAATTACGAGTTATTTTTTTCAGTAACGAATGACCTTTCCAACTCGTTATAAGTGACTATTGACTATATATTAAACTAAGAATCTCATATAGGACCGTAATGTGAGTACACAATCAATAAGAGATAAATGCCTTTTAATGATCTAGCTGGATCTTAAGTGCTTGTATAATTCTATGTAAATTTATGTACTACGTACATATGTTCTTTAAATTGTGGATTTTTCGGTCTTGAAATGCAAACTCCACTAAACAATTACCGCAGTAATATCACAAGTTAAATTGACTATAGTAATTTAATAATTCGATGCTCATAAGCATCTTAGAACGATCTTAATAATGCTGAATAACATATTAAAATCTGTAAACAATGCGAAATTATTATTGTGAAAAATATAACTGACTGTTCCAACTCTGGTGTTACATTATCATCATAAAAAATTCGCAACGTCATTATCAAATCGTTATTACAACAAGGTAACTAAGTAATTAACTAACGGTAATTACAGTAACTAGTTACTTCCATTCCTTGAATTATAATAAATCTATTGTAATATAAATATGACTTTTTTACTATGAGAGTTCTTTATCGTCTTTGACATATAAAACCAATCTTTTAAATTGATATTGCACGATACAAATTTAGAGACATTAGCACGAAGAATTTACAGTACTTGAACGCCGACCAGGCACTCGCCGATCTTGCTTACTTCATTGAAACGAAGAAAAAGGAGAAGAACTTAGAAAAGAGTATCGTAATAGTAGTTGGTGGCTCTTACGCTGGAAATATGGCGGCGTGGGCACGCCTCAAATACCCTCACCTCATCCAAGTATTGTTTATGTTATTTTCTTATTTATAAATTTATATTTTAAAGATGTGTGGAGAAGAATTAGTAAATTAGAGAAAAATATTTTTTACAGGGAGCCTTAGCCAGCAGTGCTCCGGTTCAGGCAAAGGCTGATTTTTACGGTAAATTATTTGATCGACTGATAATCCCTAAAAATATTCCCTAAGATTACTTGATTTCGTAGAATATTTTGAGGTCGTGACAGACGCGCTCGGCAGATACAGTAAAAAGTGCGTTGAATCTGTTAAAACTGCATTCGCATCGGTAGAAGAATTATTAGCCAGGCGAGCCGGTCCACATAAACTTAAACTTCTCTTCAAGTAAGCTTGAACATGATTTGGAATCCACATGCTATTTGTTAATACCTAATTTTCGCTCGGGCAATAAAGTGAAGAGGAAAAATAATTTATAATAATTAGAAATTATAATTTTTTATTATTATTAATTTTTTTATTATTAATATCGAGTTTAGATTATGTCACGTGCCTGACGTAAAGTCTCCTAGTGATCTTGGTTACTTCATGAATACGTTGTCAGAGGTACGTAAATAATTGAAGGTATTGCTCCACATCTGTTTCTATTCATTTTTATTTGAACTTTAGATATTTGCCGAAGTCGTTCAGTATAATAAAATCGAGAACGGTGAAACAAATATCGCGGCATTGTGTAATAAAATGACAGCTGTGCATTTAGGCAGCCCCCTACAGAGACTCGCGCGCGTCTTTTCGAATCAGGATAAGTGTATCGATGTAAGTTATGATAATTTTCTAAAAACATATCGAGAGGTTTCGTGGGACTCGCCAGCAGCCACGAGTATCAGTGAGTTGAAATAGCTTACAAAATAAATTAAATTGCATATCGTATAATATGTGTACAACAAGGGATGATGTTTATTGTACAGTGAGGCAGTGGTATCATCAGACCTGCACGGAATACGGTTACTATCAGACGACAAATTCAAATAAATCAATCTTTGGAAAGCTGTTTCCCCTAAATTATTTCATTAATTTGTGTACCGATTTGTATGGCGATTAGTAAGTATTTAAAAAATAGCGACCTAATACATATTTTCCTCGCTCAAGTATCATTTATTTCCATATGTTCATAATTTGTACAAATATACATGATATACATCAAAATATATCTTCATAACAGATTTTTTTAAATATCAAACAATTTATGATTGTACTTATAATTACTTAATTGTTAAACAAATTGAATTATTTTTAAAGTGAGAAACGCTAAACTCAATTTTAGTTATAATAAAAAGATATTGGATTCATATGTGAAAAGGACGAATATAATGTACGGAGGAAAATTACCAGATTTACGAAACGTCATTTTCACGAATGGAAATAGCGATCCATGGCATCCGTTATCGGTGCTCCAAGATCTAAATGCTTTTTCACCTGCTATTGTCATTAATGGTAATTATGCAACATATTGAGATACATATTAGAACTCTGCATTTTTTTTAATATAAAAAGATAATATATAATAGTACATTATTTTAAAGGATCTTCACACTGTCGCGATATATATAGCGATGTAGCTACGGATCCGGACAATTTGAAAACAGCCAGAGCAAAGATTCGTAAAATAATTGGCAAATGGATTTCCTCATGAAAGTTCCTGTCAAATGTCTTACGAATACGCCCAAAATTAATGATGTTTTTCTATTGTATTTTTTCTGTTGTAATTGTGAAACCTTAACAAAGAGTTATGTACAATATCCGATATATTCGTAGTGCGATTCTAAATAATACCCATCAGTTATATTATATTGCGTATTATTTATCTACATAATACAAAAATAAAATTACGTTCTCTTGATACCAAGGCTAATCTAAAAATCTGTGCAATTTCCAAAATGAATCTATATCCCGTGCTGCTTATCTCTAAGTAGAAAACGTATTTATAAGTAAAGAAACATTTAAGATATTAATCAACTTCGAGCTTCCTAAAGGAGCCACTTATACCACACATCGTGGTATCATTGGATCCCACGCTGGAACAGCCGAATCCTTGTTTCAATGCCGAGACCGCACCTTCTCGCGCTTTCTCCGAGTACAGTTCAAGACAGACATTCATCTTATCATTGTTCAGTAACGTCGGTTTCATTGCCAATAATTCTTTTCGCCATAGATCTGCATTGAAAACAGGATTTAGTTATTTTTATTACCTTTAAACAACATATAATGCTCAAAGAGTGCAATATGAAGATGAATTACCGATCATCTCTTTCATGGGGATAGTACCGCCGTACTCCTTAGGCAACATAGTGACGTCGAGTTTGCGATTAATAGCGTCCTCGAGGCTCGTGTAAATCCTCACGCGATTTCTGATTTTTTCGGAAATCAATGACATCCCGAAATCCAAGGCGAATTTTACTGAGGGATGTGAGTTGATCCCATAGACTTCTTTATGTCTCATCGGTACGGTGCGCTAAAAACGAATCATTACTGTCATCATTACCTATTTTATTATTATTTTAGTATATATATATATTATATATATATATATATACATATACACAATTTCTTCTTAAAAATTATGATTCGCGCGAATACGAACAACAAAAGCAATTTTCTGCTTCAAAACATTTTCTGCTTCGAAACGTCGATGAGAGACAATAAAAATTAGTTTTTTGTCATTATACTCTATCATTTCAGCTAAAACTTTAATTTATATTCATATATTTTAGCCTCGGTAGTCTAATGGCTTAGGACGCTCATACGGAATACAAGAGATTCGGGTTCGAGGCCGAGGTAATATTTTTCGCAATAAATTTAATTACAGTTTTTTCAGCATATTTGAAATATGATGCCTGTTTGAGAGCATCGAAATTATTAGAAATTAATTTAATTCGCGAGATTACACTACAGTGGTTTAATTACGTTTATATAGTCCAGAAATTTTTCGGCGCGCAGTTTGTTAGACTACAGGTATGTTATATATGTCAATTACATATATAGCATATTTAGTGACTCAAGATTTATTTAAGCATTTTAAGATCGTCTTATTTAAAATTTTGAAATCTAATTTTGTATGCAATTACTGTTATAAACGGGAAATTTGAAATACGTAACAATGGAATATATTATAGGGAAAAAATAATGAAATAGTGCACATTCTTCAGAATCATTATCAAATTTGTTCCTAACGAAAATAAAATTTCTTCTATAATTATCAGCATTTGCATTAATCGGAAATTATTAAAATACACAGTTATAATTTTTTACAAAAAAAAATCAAATATTGCTTTAAAAAAAAGCCTTAAAAAAATTTTTTTGCAAACTTAGACGTGCTGGAGACATTTGGCTTTGCGGCATCGTTTTCAACATTCACAAATATATGTATAAAAAACACCTTATCAGGTTCAAAGTAATATTTTTGTTGTAAATTAGTGAGAGCGAATAAAATTTGATTTAATTTGTAAACTTTTTTATATCTTTCTAGAAGCCTTTTTCTAGAAGGTAAAGTATTTCTTAGTTAAACAATAAAATACTTATGCAACCGTATATTTCAATATTGATCTGTTAGTATAGCAGAAAAAATACATTTCAATAATTTGTTAGTAGAAACCTATTTATATTCTTCATAATTCAACTCTTCATATTTTAATAAACAAACCTTATTCTATTCTTCTTAAATAGGCTCTTAAAAATCTTTTAACTAGCTTTTAAGTCAATTCCGTAATAGACATAGATATAGAACCGGTTTTTATGTCTTATGTTTTGAGAAATGTCATGAAATTTTGTTACGACACATCGTCCTTGGTCCAAACTCACAGCTGGATCTATTATATCTCAATGAAGAAAACGAAACATTTTTGCAGAAATCAAACATAATAGCTTATTGGTTAAATAAGATATATTACAGAAATAAAAGAGATGTAATTATCTAATTATTTGTAAAAAAATATTATCCTAAATAATTAAATGAGGCAAATAATGAAGAATTTTAGACAAGATTTAAAAATAGCTGATTAAACTTTAAATGTTGCAAAAGATTGTTATGCAAATATTTAAAAGTCTATATTTGACTTAAAAATGTTTAAGTAAATTTACATTAATACTGCCCCATTAGAAAAAAACTTGCGAGTAAAAAAGGGAATTAGAAAATAAGTTTGGATTAAATATTCCATTATTTATTATAATCTATATCTAATATAATCTAATTCTAATATAATTATATTAGAAAATAAGTTTGGATTTAAAGATATTCCCCATTATTAAATTTATTGTCAATTTAATTTTATCCATTAGCCTTGTGCCAATTTAATGTATTTACACAATATTTTTTATCTCACCTCGCCGTTTTTTACGATGCGCACTGCTTCTTTGGGAGTAAAAAGCGTCAAATGAGGGAAACTAACACCGGCACCATCAGCAAAATGAACGAAGCCATGCACTTGACTCTCCTCATCTTCCATTAACGTCTCATAAGTAATAGCATGGATCTTGCACATGTCCACATTCGTGTATTTATGAGGATCAAATACGCCTTGGGCGGAAATTACATATACGATTAGTAAATGTGATGAAGAGAAGCACAAAAATTATTACGTACAGATTTTTATTAATTACGTAATAAATAATATTTTATTGAAATAAATAAATTAACGGGGAAGTGCAGAATTTCGAATATTTTCAATATATTTTATATCTGTCATTTTACTTTAACTATAACATTAGTATATTTAAAGTATTAAAATATACTTTATTAAGTTTATATAATAACATTCAAGCGTTCTGTACATATATAAAGTATAATATAAAATAACGAACATATACCTGGTCTAGCGATTATAACACGACGGCCTTTTGCATCACGGCCGGGTGCAGCGAAGAGATATCTAAAAGAAAAGATTGCAAACGGCCTAGTAAGTAAAAAACTAGATTAACATTTTGAAATATTGGCTGCGTTCAGTAGAGAAAATTAATCAGTTAGCGCTTATAAATGATTGATTCTTGCCTTTAATTCTTCGCTGGATCTATTTTGTAAGTGTAGGAACCAATCATATTAAAGAATCACTAAGCGCTAACTGATTAGTTTTCTCTGCTGAACATAGCCATTGATTTTATATGAATTTTTTATGCACGTTCTTATATAAAAAACATTTTATAAATATTTTTTTAATATTATCCAATAATATGAAATTTTCAAATATTAAAAAAATGTTTTAATAATATTATTCAATAATATTATTTAATCAATATTTGTGCACTAAATATTGCATCGAACTCTCATTTACCTGAATTTCCTACATTATAATAATATTATGCCAAATATAAACAAATTATAATCTGATACAGCACAGAACGTTGAAACGACATCGAACAAAATTATATTAAAATTAATAACAACTCTTAGATTCTCTTAATTAAACTAATAAATTAAGATAAAAGTGGACATATGAGAGTCACGCGCAGTTGTCGGTGCACAAATTATCAAATGTAGATAATTATTTAATTTCCATTTCTTTTATTTCATACGTTTCTGCTCCACTCCGGGCATCATCAGTGAACATCATCAAATTTTAATCTTGAGAATGTTTCTCTACTCCGTTCTAGCAGCTCAAACACATCACTGGTATAGATGAATGTGTTTTCTTTACATTAAACATACTATCCATCTCGGAGTTAAAAAGCGTGAAGCAATTAAATAATTTATAACTGCATAATTAGCATAATATGCATATAATATATAACAAATGATAGTGAACTAACGGATTTAAATTAATTGAATTATACATATATGTATATAAAAGAGTCTTATTATATATATGAGGCATTTTACGTCAAACCGGGCACATTTGAAATATTGTCATTTTATTTTTTTTTTTAATTTGCTGACGAATTCTGATAGATAAAAGTGTGAGACATGTGTTTCGCGAAAAAAAATTAAGATTTTTTTGTAAAGTTATTCACGCTTGTAAATTGCAGAAATTCATAAAAAACATCGCTCATGAGAATACTTAAATATTCGATTATAATAATTTGAATGTTCGCATGACGTTTTTTTATGAATTTTTGCAATTTACAAGCGTGAATATAATACTTGCGTGAAACTGGTATATAATACTTGCGTCTCATATTTTTATCTGTAGAATACATCAGCAAATTAAAAAAGAAATAAGAATGATGATATTTCAAAGATGCCCGGTTTGACGTGGAATACCTCACATATATGTGTATATTTTGAGTAATTTATATGATAATGAATAAATATTAAATTTTAATGTTCTTATAAATGTTAAATTAAAACATCTGTAATACTAAGCACTAACAATAAGATCTTCGATCAAAAATAGGTTTTTTTTATATTTAATTAGATTTATTCTTATCGGTCCTATTTCTCAACATATATTATTTGCAACAATATTTTATTCTCATATTAGTATTGTTGAAATCTCTAGACGTGTGTCAAATTTATTTACGATAACGTTATATGTATACAACATTAATTATACATGTATATTTTAAAACGTTACTATTTTTAAAAAAAATATATCGTGAGAGGCTATCAGAGCTTAGTTAGTTAACGTGCGCTAATTTAAATATAGGCTGTGTTCCGTTTCACGCATGATGTATTATTTTTCTTGTTACTCACCAAATGTTAAACAAGGATAAATGCATCATGCACATCATGCGTGAAACGGAACGCCATAATCATGTAACTCATATAATATAAAGAAAACATCGAAGAAATAAAGAAACATCGACTGAAAATCTTGTAAATCATATTATTATAAATTTCAAGCTGGAAGGCATCAATGACACCTAGTGTACGTCAGGAACTTTCTGCTTCTGCCATAGAGATCTACGAAATAACATGAGAATCGCAAATTGTAAAGAACATATGAAGGATAATCAATCGATTTAAGTTTGTTAAGAAGAGGAGTATGTAAAACAGATCTAATGAAATATTAATTTATACAGGGTGTTTCCAAATTAAATCGCAAAACTTCGGGAGCGTGTAGAGGAGTAAAAAACTAAGAAAAAAAGTCCTATAGACATATGCTCGTTTTTGCTCCGTTTCAGAGAAATCGAAAAAAAATGTTTTTTTTACCTGCAAGATTAAATGGGGACCGTTTTCTAAATTTCTTGGAGAATGAATTTTCTGACTATTTAGAAAACATCCCATTACAACAACGTACTGAAATGTGGTTTCAATTAGATGGATGCCCTGCTCATTACAGCAGAGTCGCTAGAACCTGGTTAGATAGAAAATTCCCACAACGATGGATTGGACGTGGAGGAGCAGTACATTGGGCAACTCGTTCGCCCGACTTAACGCCATTAGATTTCTATGCATGGGGTACTCTGAAGCAAGAAGTTTATTCTTCGCCTATTCAATCAGAGCAACATTTGAGAAATCGTATCGTAGCTGCAGCGAACAGAATATCGCAAGAACAGTGCCTGGCTGCTACAAGAGCCGTGTTTGACAGATGCAATGCTTGTATTGCTGCAAACTACACGCTCCCGAAGTTTTGCCATTTAATTTGGAAACACCCTGTATTATATAATTTCACTGAAGAGGAACGACATTAAAGGTCGAAACGTTTGTTTATTTAAAGAGAATTAGAAAAAAACCTAATTTTTCCAATTTTTCTGTGGATTTTTTTGGTTTTTTTCCCAAGGGTAGGAAAATTCATTTTGGAAAAGTTCACGCGTGCTCGTAAAACCTATCACGTTTGCTTCTCGATTCTTTAAAACAACAATATTTGCATGACATTACATTTATAAAAAACTTAACAATGTGCATAGCATAATCATAAGATAAAGGTACAGGCGCTCGAATCATTTATATTCTGAGTCGTCAAGATTGCAAAAATAGTATCACACTTACGATTATACTTAAGCTGAGATAATGCATGCAGGAATCACATAATATTATATTATATGAATTACATGATTATTTAAATTAGAGAATGTTAACTAGCTAAGCTCTGATAACCCTTCACGATATATATTTAAATTGTTATTCATTAGAGCTTATCTTAATACATTATTAAATTATTTAAAAAAATATCATTCTAGTAACATTGTTGAAATTTTGTTTACTGGAGATTTTCACGATTAATGAGACAATATCATAAAATAATAGCATAAAAATATTTACCCCAATGAGAGTAACTCCTCCATATTCGGTTCTGTGATGTCTAATTTATGGAATGCTTGTTGATACACCTGACGGAGCAGCAGGTATCTTTCAGTGGCCTCCTCAGCCATCGGCACATTGAATTTCTTGCATCGCAAGAATCTTAGTAAGAATCGTGCATCTAATAAAAGATGACAAATTAGCCACCCGTCTTGTAATTATTGATACATATCATGTGCAATTGCAGGCTCGAGATTGCTAAAATATCTATAAAATTATGGCCTTACGGACTCTCTTACGCAATTACGCAGTTACTATCAATGTAATTAGATTTTTAATTGGATATTAGTTGGATATTGAATATTCAATTAGATTTTTAGTCAAATTACTATGTTTTTTACAAGTTCTTTTTTTATAAATTGACAAGGCATAATTTATCATTTGATGATGTAGCCTCACCGAGACGACAATTTTGAATGCGCGGATTCATCTTGATCCAATTGCGCATCTGCTCAAGAGCCTGATCTCTAGTATTTTTGTCCTCTCTGAGCTCCTCCTTCGCTATCTTCTGAGTTTCTATCGAGAGAGGGCACTCATAATTGTCCTCATCGGCTACCCATTCGACTGCTCCCATCTTGCTTTTGTTCGAAAGACGTTAAGTGATTTATTTAGACTTACAGACACCTGGAAATATTGTTGATATTTTTATAAATTCATAAAAAATTTTTAAACTGTGATTTTTAGGTTTTACTTCTTTCGCTGTCGTATTTTTGTCATGGTTCAAAAAGATAAAACAAATAATGTGAGAAAAATAAAAAAGATATCTGTTTAAAAATATGTAAAATTTTGAATTTTTGTTGCGTGGGTACGTTTGTTCGCAAATTACATTTTTTAATAAAATATATGATTCCTCTTTCGGAATTTCATAGGCGTGTTATTTAGCGAGAGTTATTTATTCTTATTTCTTATCTTTCTGTAATAATTTCCAATTTAATTATGCAGCGTGTGTGCAGTACGGTGTGTTTTCACTTTCTTCCGAATCGCCAGACGACACCGTTTGGTGACCGACTAACACAGTTTCTGTTCAATGGTGAAGGTGTCCGGAAGAAATGGGCTCGTCTCTTTCACTTCGTTGGAAAGGAGCGGATCGGTTGCGTCGTCAGTCGATTGGACGAGAAGTCTCGGACCTTTCGTCAGTTTATGACATAACGATTAGCGTGGTACCATCGCGCTTGGGCCACGTGCTTGAGTCAGGGCGTTTATAGTATGCATCGGCCTGTTTCGCAATCACTTTCTCTGATTATACAATTGTCGGTTGTTCACCTATCTTTGTTCGCTGAAACAAACTGCCGGCGCGCGACTCCCGTGGGAGACATGTCACTACTATCTTGTCATACTAATTTTACTATTTCTGTTTCACAATTGCTTCAGGCGTTATTGCAATGATGGACAACCCCATTTTTCCCTTACGACACGAAGCGAGTTGAAGAAGCTATTCAAAACACAATTATAATATAAATATAAATTTTAATAGAAAAGATTAAAATGACATCAAATTGAAATCATTTTAAGAAAAATCATAATGATTTGATACACTTTTGGTGACGGCTTTGTATAAATTCTTGATATGTGTCACAATGATTTTTAAGTAATTTTTAATTAAAAAATATAAAATTAATAATAAGATTAAAATGTCATCAAGTAGAAGTCATTTTACAAAAAATTATAACGATCTTCGATATATTTGTTACGATTTGTTCGATACATTTCATGATGATTCTTGACATAAATGGTTTTTAAATGATTTTTTAAATTATCTCTTGACACAATAATTATTTTTAAGTAACTTTTTTAATTAAAAATATCACTTAAAAATCATTGCTATGTCAAAAATTCACCACAAAATCATCGTCAAAAATGTACTGAATGACATCGTTATAATTTTTTCCTGAAATGACTAATTTTTTAACTAAAAAAGTTATTTTAAAGTCATTGTCATTTCAATAATTTATCACAAAAACAACGTCAAATATATATCGAATAATCATTATGATTTCGTCATGTTTCTAAAATGACTTCTACTTGATCTCAATCTTATTATGATTGTGTTCTAAACCTGTACGGAAAAAAGATCTGGTTGCATAAATTGGAAATCTCATAAATTTAATCAAAACTTGCAAATTAGATAGTTAGATCTATGAAACATTCTAATCGAGATATACTCACAAAATCAGTTACAATAATTAAAATTTTGATTGTATGATCTATAAACAAATTTTTGTTATACACGTTTCCCAGTAAATATCAACTAAAATAACATAATATTAATGTTATCATCTCACATTCAACAATATAAATGTAATACAACACATGTGTTACATATAACAATTACGTTGTTAAGCGTAAAATTTCATCCCAAGCAGAATAACAAGTCACGATAACATCAAAATGACGTTAAAATGATTGTTATTGATTGTAAAATGATTTTATTAATCATTTTGCCATTAGATGTCATTTTGATGTTATGATGACTTGTGTTCTGCTTAGGATGTTATATTTATTATTTTTAATTTATGGATTTTGTTAGTGTAACTAAGATATTTTTTTCAGTGACGAATATATAAGACATCCATAAAAAATTGGAACGCTGTCTTTTTATGTAGCGAGAATCATTTCACAATGGATTTAACTATTCGCTTTCTCTTCTCTAAATTGCGTTTATTACTGAAAGAGATAGATTGCTTGTTCTCTCGTCTGGACCACTTACTTCTACTTCTTCAACCATGGATCTCCGCATATCACAGTGAGAGTAATGAAAGTTGTATAACTTTGTTGCAATACTGCCTTTACGTATCGCAAACGTAACCGGACCCACAAAAATAATGTAAAGCATACGTAATATCCGCAAAGTTATGTCATCGTTCGTAGAACGGAGTTAAAAATAAAAAGATTTACCGGTAAGCACGTGATTGCATCTATTTCTACAAGCTACATGTCAAGAGTTTCAAGAGAACTATTAATAAAAAGAAAGAAGAGAAAAGTAGCCATCGTCGAGTAGTAGGAATGTTGGTGCCGAGACACTACCATGCCTCTGGATACGTATCTTACACTATATCGCTTTCGTATCCGTGTCCATTTTACGACGATGAACGTAATCGCGACAACACGCACAAAGCATACTGTGATTATGATAGAGCTGGTTAAAGGTATACTATCTTCTTCCGTGTAGAAAGTGCCACTTATCACGTACTACTCGTGAGCTTTCATCTCTCAAGCATTGTCGGTCGCACGTAAGTGCTTTTTTTTATATGAGATTAAGTTGCGTCGATTACATCACGTGGATATCTATCCTTTCGTTTTTATATCGTTCCATGAGAGAAGATTTTACTGCTTATTATTACAGCACGATGATCATGTAATATTATATGCTTATTTTCATGTATTACGATGATTATGTCATGGTTTTTATGATCAGTTAACTCTGTGTAGTCCGTCATCAAATGAGCAAGATAAATATCTCGCGCTCTTTGAACTCAAATTTTTTTTTTTTAAATATGCAGCAACGACAATTTGCGTTCCATATTCCCGACCTTTAATTACGTGTCGGCCTTTATGACCAAGGATGAGACAAGCTGCTCTGAAGATCATCATGCGATTAAAATTCACGCAGCGTTAATCGATTCGACAAATTATTCTAGCGAACGTGATTGGAAAGCTTATCGCTGACGTCACAGACAATGTCATTATGTTGTCGCCGTATAATTATGACTTTCAACCCTTAAGCGTGATGTAATTTGCGATTTAAATGGCTAAAGACGATTTAACTAAAGTATTAATATTGATATTTCAAGCGTAATTTATTAAATTTTCAATAAAAGAAAAGTTCTAATTATCGAAAATGAATCGTAATAACAATTTGAGTGTAATTTAATATGCATTAACTTTACGTTACTCGCGTAATTCTTTTTAGTAGTAAGTAATTACTCATGATGGGGTGTACTTTATTCCAACATTATATCTTGATTTTTATTATTCCAACATTATATCTTGATTTTTATTATTTCAACATTATATCTTGATTTTTTTTTAAATAAATTATGATGAAATAAACGTTGATATCATCCAGTGTATCTTTTAGACAAAGAAATTCTTCTTTAATTGTGAAACAGTGCAGTATTCATTCAATAAATAAGTTTTACTTCGTAAATTTAGTACATCTTTAAAGCGATATATTTTACATCTTACATGAGTAATGCAGGGTTAAAACGCTAACGTAAAATAGTGAAACTGAAACAATCTTGCAACATAATTGATTATTGTAAATTGATTAGTGTAAATTATATGTTCTCAAATTTTTTATATGTTCTATAAATTTTTATCAATTTAAGTTTAATCTTTCCACTATCTTTAGAATAGAAAGTCGTACATCAAGTGTCTTAGTTATTAAGTTAAAGAATCATGTTCTAATAAAAAAACAAGTTAAAATAAAAATCTTGCCTATACTATTTCCATTTCCAAAACTCAATTTTTTAGAATTTTCTAATATTTATTTTATAACTAAAAAAGATAAAAAATATAGTTTTAAAGGATCGGAAAAAAACCTAATTTTTCCAATTTTTCCGCAGATTTTTTCGGTTTTTTTTCCCAAGGGTAGAAAAATTCATTTTGGAAAAAATTCACGTGTGCTCGTAAAACCTACCACGTTTGCTTCTCGATTCTTTCCGTAAAGAAAATAATTGCGTATAGGGTTACACAGCGGGATAAGTTATCAGAAATTTTAAAATTGTATAAAAGATTGAGGTCGCATAATGTATTCAATAAAACATACAAAACATACACTATTGCATCATTAATGTAAGAATTAAAAATATAGAGTCCAAACATCATGTTTATATGATAATAGTAGGTCTAGAAAATAATTTGGATTTAAACTAAATTCGTAACAAAATATTTTTAAAAAAATTAACTACAAAGAGACATTTCAAGAATTCATTAGACTGGAGTGTGACAAACTAGAGTTAAAAATCTGTCTACTTAAGTTTTGCCATGTACTAAAGGAAGGAAGTTATATTAGGTTTTACTATAAAAATAGAAGGATAACTAAAAAATTTTAATAAAAATAATGCTACATGATTTTATGAATCGCATTAATTTTATAAAGGAATGTAGAAATTACTTATTATGTCTTTTACATAGCAAAAACAGCAATTTTTCCAAAAAAATCAATTTTTCGGAAAAAAAACCGAGATTTTTTTAGTTTTTTTCCAGCAATTTGAAAAAAGCGGCTTTTTTAAAACTATAATAAAAAATATAGACACTGAAATAACGATTAACTTAACATCTATAAGAAAAATAGACAATTTTTACACAAAGGACTAAAAATAAAATATACCAAATATATTATGTAAATTAATTGAAAAAGTCCTACTTTCACGCTTACTCAATCAGCTTCTTTTGAGGAACCGCGCGCGAAACCGAAGTGATGGTGATCTATATCTTAAACACTTATCCTAAGGAGGTATCCTATATGATTATATGAACGTACTCCGGTCGTCGAGCCCCAGATGCACACTTGGAAGCGACTGCCCCACTCTTGCTGGTCGATGGCTCTTTTATAATTTCCAGCCCGTCGCCCTTCCTCCACACCTCTTTTCCAATCGCGAACGAGCGTGTCCTCGCGGAAACCCGCGAATCCTTCGGGGTACAAGAAGGCGACCTCGCCTTTGTTCCTAACGCACGGCGAACCAAACGTAACTTTCCCGTTAAAGCTCCATCGAATGTGAACTCGCAGACTATACTAGTTCGCTTGCCTTTTACCCTCTTTTATAGATACTTAAATAGCATACATATATAGAATGGGCGACTTTATCAATTTCATAATGATCCTCGACTATATATTCGAGCTAGTTTCGGACGCCGATCATCTTCTAGCTGACTCGACTGTTGTCGATATCCGGTTCAACCGGTTGGTTGAAGGTGAATCTGATACAAGAAAAATTTTTATAAAGTTTATTTACTCTAATTGCGATAACTATATATGTTTCGCGTAGAAGAAAGCAACCTGTAAAATGTATAGCGTACTAATGTGACAGTGATGTTGTTTGCTAATATGCTACAAAGTAAGAAATGTTAAAATAACAATAATAATAATTATAATTAAAGAATATTAGATGTTAAAATAACAATAATAATAACTGTAATTAAAGAATATTAATGAAAATAATTACAGAAAATGTGATATAGCAAAGACGCAACATATGAAGTTACAATTCAAGGCGAAGTATCAGCATTAATGCTGCTTGAAACCTAAACCTAAACCTAAAAGCTATAATTACAAGTTGGAAAGCTAAGGCTGAAGTGGTTGTTAAAAGAAATTGCAAACTAATAGCTGACAATTCAAATATAGATAATATAAATTAATTAAATAGTAAACAAGTAGAAAGAAGACAGTGATAACAAAAAAATAAAATATGAAGTGTTGGAACAGATACCGTTTGAAAGATATATTTAAGTATAGATATAGATATTGTGTGTGTGGGAAAAGTATTTAGTTATAAATATAGATATAATTTTCAAAAATTATCTGGGCACAGATACAGGTATAACATAGAACTACCTGAAAAATTTAGATATATTTTAGGTACTTCTAACAAAAAGAAAGAGAAAATAACGGAAAGAGAAAACAACAAGCTGCGTAAACGAATATTATTTTATATGAAACTACTTATGTAATACATACAAAAATATTTGGATAATGAAAATTATAATATCATACATATGTCACCGCTATGGACCACGTATTTTATAAAATATCTTATTTTTTGTTTTTATTTTAATCTTTAAGGTTGTTTGCTTGATCTTTATTCAAAACGAAAATTTAAAAGTCCTTTGATAAAGGTGAATAAATAAAAAAACTTAGTTTCAGCTTAATTTCCAACTTATAATGATAGACTGTAAAACAATATTACTCTTACTAACGTGACAAATTACGATTTTTCTTGCATTCATAATAGGTTCTATAGAACTTCTATGCTTGAAATCAATCAGAGGAGTATACGTCACATGACCAGTTTGCCACTCTTATGCTAATATTACAATTGTTGTACAACAAATTCTTCAAGAAAGGACCTCTTTATCCTACAGCCAATCAATAGGCTTGAAATGCTTTGTCATACGACAAATGTAATATTAGCCTTTTCCTATAAGGTTCTTTAGTCAACATTCACTAAATACTAAGAATTAAAATTACCTAGGCGGTGAAGTACTTACACAACGTTGAGAATTAGAGAAAAACAATCATTTATATAACTATCAAATATTAAGTTTCTAATATAATGACATAATATATATATATATATATATAGATAAATACTTTGTATATCTAAACTTAAAAGGTACGTACAAAAAATACCCAAGTATAGGTATCTTGCCTATAAGAATCTAGGTAATGCACTTAGGTACAGCTAAAATATCTATAAGATACTGTATTTAGATACTTTTACCTAGATACGTTTCAACACTGATGTTAAGTAAAAATCGACTGATGAAATAAAACACGAGAGGAAAATGCCATATTTGATCAAAGTGGTTCGATCTTCGTATATAATAATATTTCTTGTGAATTTATACAATTTCCAGTTCAAATAAAATAATATAACAAAATAATGCAATAGTAGCAGCAACAAATAAAAAGTTTTGAAAAAAATAATTAAAAGAAATAAAACTAAAAAAGACATAGAATAAAAAATACAGCTTGTGCAAACGGCTTAAAAAAATTAACTGGTGGATTGTTCAATTTATGTTTGCATAAGCAGTAAATTTGATGACGTACAATTGACGCAGTCATTACACTTAGAAAAAATTGTTTTGGCATTTGACTATAGCACACAATATAATAAGATTAAGATGACAGCAAGTAGAAGTCATTTTAGGAAACATCATAATAATATCATTTGGTGTACTTTTTTTGATGATGATTTTGTATAAATTCTTTACATTATAATTTAGCAATTTTCTTGAAATAGCTTCTCTCTCTCTCTACTTGATATCATCTTGAATTTATTATTATTTTGTGATCTATCTAGATAATCCCAGACAGTATACAATATTTATAAAATATTTATAATACATAGTAAATGCTATGAAAATATATACTTAATAAGACATTATAATTCAAGACATTATAAAAAATATTTATTTATATTTATCATATTAGATGTTTCCGAATAAAATTAAATAATACCTACTAAATATTTATGAATACTTATCATAAATATTCTGTGCTGTTTGGAATTACAAATGGATAAGAATATTTTTATAATTATTACTGCTATAGTATGTTAATAATAATAATTATACGTATTTAAAGTTCTAACAAAAAAATATATAGTTGGTAAAAATTACTATAAATTATAATTAATTATGGTAATTACAATTACTTTTTTAGAGAGAGAGAGTACGTTCGAAGATAGCTTAATTTTGTCTTTCTACAGAAAAAGTACATAATGTTAATTAATTCGATGACATCATTGCATAAAGAACATCCTCAAATCGGAAGAAGCAAACATTATCCGGTGTCATCAAAACGGATGTAAAAAATGAAGCTCGGTAACCAAGCTGAAAATTGTCGGCTCGAATTCGCGTTAATCTTCGTGTTTATCTTCGATGACACCTTAGCAGTCACGTGTGCGCACAGGATGTCTGTATCGCTTTAGCTTAATCGTTAAAAAAGATGAGTCAAGCAAAAATTAACTTCGTTTCGATACAGGAAACATTCTCCAGGTGCCCCTGGAGTTTCACGTTTTCCAAGGAAAGGGGAGATGGGAAAAGGGCATCGGGGATTGCTATAATAAACTAATCACGCGTTTTCGTAAATAAATATATACAAATACAAATACACATATATGAACTTTCTATTTCCCGTCACGAGACAGGGGAAGTGATGTAAAGGGGGCGAATTGTAAGTCCTACGATGTAATCATGTAATACACATAGTTTTGCGTGTTAAAAGACGAACGTAACTTCTGACTAGTTGCGTCACATCTCATCGGTGCACGTAAGAGGCAAATGAGAGATACTTTTTTTTTTATCCTACAGACGTAACGTCACGAAATAAAAATTCTAACACTGATTGATCCCTCTTTTTAAGTTACGTCACGAGGAAATCACATAATGACTTAATTAAGGGAAAAAGAAATGGGCAGTAATGAAGATTAAGATCGAATCTTGATGATTAAATAATCCTGTATATTAGAAAAGTACTGATAAACGCTAATGTGTACAAAGTCGTTTACAAAATATTCAACTTACTTCCGCGTCCATCGGTCGATCGCAACTTACAACATCTAAGAGAATTATTAACTATATGGGATAGTCGCTCAAAATTATTACCAATTCCATATTTTTAACGCTTTCTCCGATCTCTCATTTCTTTGCTTGAAAACTTTTATATTTACAAAGAAATATTGAATCTTTTTTACATTATAATATCATTATAACATTATAATATGTAATACAATAATATATAACATAATAATAAGACATTGTAATATTATAAGATTATAATATTATAATAATATTATAATTTGTGATTATTATATTATTTAATATTATAATTTTTTTCAATCTCTTCAATCTAAAGAAATCCTTTTCTGTCGCTATATGTATAATCAATGTTGTTGAATTATTTCGTTTTCATAAGTTAATAAGTTTAAAAGTCATAAATATAAAAAGACAACTCTATGATTTGTCCATAATGTAAATCTAATACAATTATTACATAATCTAATTACTATAAATTGAAATATAAATAGATTGAGCAAAATAGTTTCAAAAAATACAAGTAGCAAGTTTAATATGCCTCTAAAAGACGTCTATCCTAAGATGAGAAGTTAATTAAAGGCACTGACTGCAATCCATCCTGACCACATTCTGACACATTATCAAATTTGTAATGTTAGAAATCTGTAAAATATTCTTAGTAGTCTTTTTTCAAGATTTGGCACTTAATTCTTCCCCTTATTCCTAAGTAGAACGATGTCTATGTAATCGATAATAAATTCTTTCTTTCACGTCTTGGAAAAATGTCACTTGTATCTATCTAGAAATAATTATTTATAGTTAAGTGGAAATAAGGAAAAACGAAATACAATCGAGCGACTTTTCGATTACACAAGATCGATCGGTAGTAATAACGTAACATTTATACTTTAGGAATAATGTGTCGTTACTCAACGTAATATCACGGTTGGTTACTCGCTTACAAATCATTATGAGTCCAAATGCAATTATAGAAAGAAAGTTTCAAAGTCCGCGACATTATATATGTCATATGTATCAGAAATCTGAATCCACGTGAGTTCGCTCAACCTTGCGAAACCACGAGTCAATCACGCGTTTCGTCGAACGTAAGTGATACGACATCACTCGCGAAAATTACCGCTCGAATCTTCAATATTCACAATCCGGAAGTAATGCACATAAAAATTTCATCATGCGTCCAAGTCCATAGACCGTGAACGTCATTCGTGTCCAAGCTGACTTTCACCAATGAAATTGGCTGTTCGATTTCTTTTCATAAATTATCGAAATTATATCTTTTAATGAAGAATCGGCAAGAGAGAGAGGATCGACCGACGATCATTTAATTAATCAAAGCGGAAACGCATTTTGAAAAATATTTACACTCAGAAAATGTATTCGCTCGGTAGGAACTACTTATGATCTTAAGATTATTACAATACATAGGTTGCTTTCCAATTGTAAAATCACTACAAACTTTCGTATACACAGCGACACAAGTTGTATCAATTATCGTAATCAGTGACATATATCCGTACTCAGACCAAAGGCTACCAGTCGATTGTGTAAGTTTGTGTTTTTGTGACAATTACATATTACTAATCACGGCAGCTATAAATGAGATTGGAAGATATTGAGTGACCTGCATTTTTGCTTCTCATTCAATACAAGTGGAAAAAGCTACTTTTAATTTAACTCTATCCTTGCCTAAACCGTGTACATACAGCGACACATTTGTTCTAACTGAGTCATGCACAATGCTATACTTTATTCTTGTGTACATTTGTGTTAAAATGTGTTAAGCAACTGGAAAGCACTCATATAGTAATTGAAACAATTACATAAAGTATATATACAAAAAAAAATACATGTCGCAATCGATCGTTTGTTATGTCAGTCGTAAAATACGTAATGATTTCATCAGTCTTTTGGTTTTTATAAGGAATTGTATCGATTTTTACATTCATTCACGTTGCCTACCGATCAGCTGAACATACCTATAGGCCCTTTTACAACCAGCCCCATGTATCAACAGATTTTCTTTAACAAGATCAAATTGTTTTTTGTTGAGCGTCAACTTGCTTTCTTTAATCGCATCTATAATGCAACTCTCCAAGGCAGTCTCGTTTAAAGACTCATAGAAAAAAATTTCAACTTCGATATTTTTATCGAGAAAAGCGTTTTCTATTACGGTTGCATCGCGGAGCTGATTTCTTATTCGTACATTGAGATCAATTAAATCTTCAAAATTGAAAATGGCCAGTACGGTCACAAGGCGATCCTTATACGTGTCTTGACGGGCCTTTAGAAAGTTTACGACGACCGCCAAATCACGTTTTTTCAAATTTTCCAGGATGATTAGATTCGGATATAAGAGAGGAAGGTTGATGTCGTTCACGGCTTCCAGTGGCGGGAAATACTGACGAATAGCATACTTTCTCGGGAAATTACTTCTTATGATATCTGCCGTGTATGATTTACCGACGCCTGTGTCACCGAAGAGGACTATCACCTTGAAGGAAGGTAGATCACTCTGAAGATATTCACAGAATTTCTGCAAGTTGTTATGACCGTGAATCCGCTTTTTCAATTCACCAACGGCATTCGCAAAATCATTGCTATGCTTACGAGTCTCCTGATTTTCATACAAGTACACCGAGATAATAGTCACGAGTATCGTAGATAATAATAGTACAAACATAGAACGTTTGCATAAGAAAAAATTCTTTTTCGTTTTCGGCGGATGTTTAGCTTGAGGATCCTCGCGTTCGTCGCAGCTATTAGAAGTAGAAACGGCAGACGAATCAGACGGAACAATCGGACGGAGATTGTCTAATACATCATAATCCTTCCATTTCTTCATAGGTGTCATATTGTCTTCGTTCACAGGATTTGAGCCGTGTCTCTTCTCAGGTTTTTGTTTCTCAGATTTTATTTTCAATTTTGGGCGCAAACTAGTTTTCTTTGAAAAAATAACAGATTTAATTTTAGCAGTCTCTGGTTGATATGCAGTATGTTCATCTGCTGATTGACTCGCTGATTCTGCTTCAACTTCCATATGTTCCAATTGATCTTTCATTAGTGTAGTGTTTTTTACGAACGATCCTTGATTACATTGCGTGCTCCAGTTCAGGTTTTCAATACCGTGATCGTAGTGAGGAAAAACCCATGTACTCATATGGTCACTGTTAACTTTCCACATCCTATCTTGGAACCTCATGCTACAAATAATATTTTATAAATTCCATTTGGCATTATATTTAAGTCATATTAACTACATGTGTCATGTTCAAGTTGAATTCAGCATTAATTTTATAAATTCAATATATATTGTACACTGCAGTAATTGTGTACTATAGGAGAACCATGACCTTATTTCGATATATGTTCTCAAGATCATGTCTCTGAGTGACCTCTAATAAATTTTAGTCATCGTTCGTTATTTGTTAAAAAATTATTAATAAAATAAATAAATATGAAATATTTACATATATAAACATATTTATCTTAACACACATATACATATACATATATACACACATATATATACAAGATGTCCCATTTTAAACGACGACCTCAAATTTCTCTTGAACAGTGCGTTTTAGAGAAAAATGTTTCAGACAAAAGTTGTATTTATCTTTCACGACTTTATCCTATACTTCCCTCTACTTATAAAACGTTAAATACACATTGATATTATCAATTTTATTTGTTAACAATTAATTCGAACACTTCTTGACAGGCAAGAGGCATAGGATCTTACTTTGTTATAAAATATCTATATCCCATTTTGACATAAAAAAAAGTATTATGTAAATTATATAGTAGAATATATGAATTATATAGCAGAATATATGAAGAACATATAATAAAATATACACCTTCTGTTCAAAAATTACGTTCTACTTATAAAAATTGTTTTAATGAAATTTTTTAATGAAAAACGAACAACGAGTAAAACTTGTTGGAGGTTATTCAGTCATGACAATATACATCAAAGTCAAAGTCTCCAGATAGCCAAGCGTGATGTAGCGTATTGTGCAAACTAATGCATTGCATATGTTGTTATATATTTGCTGTACATTTGCTGACAAATAGGACACATTATAAATACAATAACATGACTGCTTATATATGTAATCAGTTGTCGAAATTTCTAGAGCAAACTGTGAGCAATGATGGTACATTATGATGTTGGCAACATGTTAGCAACGAATAATTAATCGTTCCGTCTTGAGCTCATTGCTAACAAAATGCTGACAATATGACAACACTAGTTGTTGTCAAGGATATTCATGCTGACATATTGCCATCAATTTACCATCGCAAGAATTTGAATTCCATTGAGTTCAACGCGACAGACATAATGCTGTCTCATCTTGTCCTGAGTTTGTCGAAATTGGTTGTTGCAACATGTCAGCAAATACGCTGCATTTGGCTATCTGGGTCATGAGGGTTGATTCCTTCATAGTACATAATTATCAAATAAAAAAAGTACCTTAATTCTTCGTTAATCCCATATAGTTCGCAGCTGGATGGTCTGAATAAAGAATTGTCGCTTGTGTTATATTTGAACGGTTGCTCGTTGGACGGCAACAATCCAGGCAAAGTATTTGATCTAACTCGTTCTGTCTCAGATGAACAATAAATTTCCCAAGTATTTGTGAAATCTTTATCCTCCTCCATAATATCTCGAAGAAGATCTAAGGTTTCCTGTGAGAAAGACACAGCAGTAAGATATAACCTACAAACTCTACAATAGCACGTCTACATTTATCTGTGTCCCTCGTTTTTGCCCCGCAAATTGGAACATTCCGAGGAATCTTTAGTTGAGGAATTTACCTGATTCCATTTTTACCTTTATAATTTGAGCAAAATTGAGCAAAAGTACTCGAGAATCAGGATATCAATCACACTCGGTTATCAACGTATGAATAAATTAAGACTCGATGAATGAGGAAAATGAGACCAACGCTTTTTCAACTCGAATTCGAAATGCAATTATCACAAATATCACGACTGAATTAAGTGTTAGCCGATTAGCTGACATGTGGCTTCAGTCCTTAGATCACCTTGTCCTTCGTCCTAGCCTAGATACTTAATTGTGTACAGATACGCGACGCCAGCAATCTAATATCTACCACTTCGAGCTGTCGTGAATGAAAAAATTATTGAAAATTCCTCAATCATCCAATTATCAAATTACACGTATCTCTTCTCACAGCCTTTAAACAGACTTTTTTTTAATGTAACGATCAAAGTGGAAAGGTCAAACGTGTCCGTTTTTTTCAAGCTACACTATGTTGTACTATCTGCACTCGCGGACCGAACGGTGTAAAGCAAACACGCCCGAAAAGGAAAGAATAAGCTGCAAGCCATCGGGCGTCGCCGTCTCCCTGATAAAAATTTTTCACATTTTTTCAAAAATTTTTAGAATTTTTAAATAATTTTATAATTTTTTAGAAAATTTCTGTTTATACAAATTGGAATACTTCGGAATGAATGCCGAAGTCTGCATCTTTTCTAGAATTCTTATCATATATGAACGCTGAAATATTCTTAGATTTCTAAATTTTCTCATTCTAAGGCCGGTATTCATAGTCGATTTTTATTTCAAGACCGTCTTAAGTAACGTCTTAAGACGCTAATGCGGCCCTCTGATTGGTTCGTGACACCTCAAGGCTGAACTTACGACGATCTTGAATATAAGATCTGACTATGAATACCGGCCTAAGATTTCTGATAAAATCTTAAAAAGTCTAAAAAAAAAGTTTAATGTAATTTTTTAAAAGAATATAGAATAAGAAATCTTACAATATAGAATATTTCAGAATTGATATATACAAAATTCTAAGAAAGGGTGTAGTCTTTTTTTCTCGGTATTTCTGAAAGGATGTTCCAATTTGCATAAAAATTCAGAAAAAAATTTCATTTAGGTCGGCCCTGACGGATGCAACGAAACCGAGGATACGTTTCGATATTCATGTATTGAAAATCTATAGTGTACGTAACGTATACTATAGATTTTCATTATCGGCAGTGAATATCGGAACGTAGTCCATAATACGACTACAGGATTCGCATAAAAAAAAAGAGAAAAACTTCGACGTTTTTCTTGATCGGTCAGAGTAGCGCGCTGAACCTAATTAAAATTCAGACGCACGCGGTCCGATTCACATGTTCCTTTTACTCCAACAACAAGTCACGATAACGTCAAAATGACGTTAAAATGAATCCCGATTGATCGAAAAGTGACTTTTTATAATCTTTGGAGCAATTTTAGTGTCATTTTGATATCATCGTGACTTTTAATTGTTCCGTTTGGCTACAACGCTGCGGATCGCGCGAAGTATCAGCGGTCCAGTCCGGTAGTTCCGGTCGTACCAGTCAGCGAAATTGCCTGAACCACCTCAGTTCCTGCTCGCGTATCGACGAGCAAAGGCGAAGTGATTCTCTAACGTGGCGCGCGCCGTCCTTCCTTGTGATGTGACACCCGATGTAGTGATCGACGGTGCGGCAGCGAGAAGAGCCGAGAGAAGAAAATGCAACGGCCAAGCGCGGTCGTCCTAGCGCGCGTTTGCCTGCCGCTTCTGCTACTGGTGGCCGTGGCAAGCGCGAGGATCCACAAACTGGACATACGGGTTGGTTACGTCTTCCAGACGGCGCCGTCCGTCATTATCGTTATCACGCGCTTTGATTGCTACTTAGAGAAAGAAGGTGACACGCGCGAGCTCGTGGCAGTGCGCCTCTACTATGACGTATTCATAGTCGATTCTTATATTTAAGATTATCTTAAGTGCAGTCTTAAGATGTCACGAACCAATCAAAGGACCGTATTAGCGTCTTAAGATCCCTAATAGCATAGATCTCAAAGGGACGTTCCAAAGAACATTCAGAGGATATCCCTATGTCCTAAGAACGTTCGTCAGAATGTCCCTCGAATAAAGTGTGCTATTAGGGATATTACTTAAGACAGTCTTGAAATAAGAACGGACTATGAATACCGCCTCGAGTCACTTTATCGAGTGGGTAATTTTCAAGCGCGGTACAAAATAGGTCCTGCGACGGGAAAATCGAAGGACATTGCGATACGCTGTACGTACGCACATATAACGGCCATACGAAGCCTTGGGAAACGAGTATCATCGACAATATCGTGCGCGCGTCGATAATTCCAGAGCGTATCGTATATTACGTTGCTGTACGTAGTTTACGTCATGATTGTCGGTTCTATCAACTGTCCGGTTTGTAACTGACGATAGACAGCTGATAGACACGTCTGACTGACGCTTATGCAATGGTTCTTTCCGAAGCAAGAGTCGTCCTAGGTAGCATAAACTAACGTTTTTTGTCTGGGTCTTAAAAAAAATCCTTTGCACTCAAAGAAAAACATAGTGGTAGCAACTGTAAAGGTGACAACTACGTAAATTTTATATATAGAATTGATGTACATATTATTTATAGTTAAACAAACCATTGTATAATAATTGCAACTATAAAATAGTTTGCTTAACTGTGTACATTTAATTTTACATGTAAAACTTATATAGAATTTTGTTACCTTTACAGTTACTATATATTACTATTTTTTTTGTCCGAGTGCAGAGGATTCCTTCAAACAACTACCTGGAATAATAAGCTGACATAAAGATTGTCTGGACAAAGCTGACATTTTTTTGTCTAAGATGGTCGTAGAAGAAATCGTCTGTACTTAGAGAAAAACATAGTGATAGCAACCTAACTACTATAAAGATAACAACTATACAAATTTTATATATATGTAGAATTAATGCACATACATTAGTTAAAAGTATTTCATATAATTATTACAATTATAAAATAGTTCGTTTATAACTATGTACATTAATTCTATGTAGAAAATTTGTACAAAAAATTGTTATCGTATATTATTCATAATTGCTACTACTATTATTTTTTTTTGAATGAATAGGATTCCTTCAAACAACAATCATCCTAGATAGCAAGCTGACTTGAAGTTTTTTATCTGAGATAGTTCTAAAGAAAATTCTTTGCTATGCACTTAAGGCACTCAATTGAGAAAATGATAGTGGTAGCAATTAAAAGTGACAACTCTCTCTACAAGTTTTATATATAGAATTAATGTACGCACACATATATTAATTCTAGTTAAACATACTATTTTAAAATAACTACAGCTATAAAACAGTTTATTTAGAAATTATGCACAATTCTATATATAAAACTTGTATAAAATAAAAAAGATTGTTACCCTTATAGTTGCTACCACTGTTTTTTTCTAAATGCAGAGGATTCCTTCAAATAACAAATTATTTTATTCTTGACAAGGTTTATATATATAATTATTGTACATAATCGAACAAACTTTATTTTTGCAATTAGGGCTGTTACTTAATTTTGACAATTTTGAAGATTGAAAAGCTTCACTGTGTGTGTGGAAGAATGTAAATCTTCGAAAAATATATTTGTACCAATAGAAAATAATGAAAATATATTTGTAAATGTATTTGTATATTTATAATGAAAATGTATTTGTTACTATTCACTATATTAAATTAATTATTATAATTTTGATTCTCTCTTCAAAGTTTTGAAAATCGAAATTTCGAAAGTTCGAAGCTTTAAAGCATTAAAATTTCGATCTTCGAAAATTTTAATATTGAAGCATCGAATCTTCCAAGTTTGAATGTCGAAACCTTCGAAATTACTAGACCTAGAGTTTCAATAATTATAAAATAGTTTATTCAACTATATATATGTACATTAATTCTATATACAAAATTTGTACAATTATCACTTACGTTTTTTTCTCTGAGTGTGGGCAATCGCAATGCGCACTGTTACGGATTATTTTAATTTGTTACATAGTATGTTCCTAGAAAAATTTTCCAGAGGTTTTCCCATAAAGAGGAAAGCCGAAGAACGTCGACGTGCGATTCGTCGGATTCTTCGCACATATCTTCCCCTTTTCGGATCTTCTATCGAAGAATCCTTTGACTCTCTCGCTCTCCCTTTCCATTCTTGGCAGAATGCGTACCCGTTCTCGCTCACGGAAGTGTCATTCGTATTTCAGAAGGACGGCAGGCACTACATCACCCTGAGTACATTTGGCTTCTACAAAGGTGGCATTCTGACCGTGAATCTTACGAATTTCAAGTTCGAGCCGGCGGACGTCAACAAAAAGCTGACACCGGAAAGCGCAAGCAAGACCGTGGTGAGTTGCTAATTATAATCGGCTCGTAATTTCCGCAAACTACATACACATCTTGGTGCGTCCGCGGTACATTGTAGAGTCATTTGGATTTCAAAAAATTTGCAAGAAATTTTCAAGGCAACGTTTTTTTAAGAAAATGGAGAAACAACTCTGGCGGAAAAAAAAATTTACAAAAGGTACAGAAAAACTACGTAAATTGAGATAAGAGAAATTCTTAGTTTTTCCTAGATATTCGTAGTGGGACATAGGACAGTATTCATAGTCCGTTCTTATTTCAAGATTATCTTAAGTAATGTCTTAAGATGCGGCCCTCTTGATTGATTCGTAACTTCTTAAGACTGTACTTAAGACGGTCTTGAATATAAGATCTGACTATGAATACCGGCCATAGATATGGCGTTGTTTGAGGAGGATTTCCAGGTTTTTTCAAACAAACAATATCGTTCTACATTCTACTACGAATATCTATGAAAAAGTAATAATTTTTAAAATCTTGTAGTCTTAATCTATGTAGTTTTTCGTAAAAGCTTATAAAAGCTCCGCCAGGGAAGAATTGTCCTGTGACTGTAAATGCAAGAAAATCAATCCTGATATAGCTCTTTTATTTTGATGTTGATCTTATTGCAATATTGTCTCAGAATTAACGATAATTTTCCATTTAATATTATTATATACATTAATCACTTTAAGCTTTAATTGAGAGATAGAAATTGCAACAATGCGATACATCGCTCTATTGTACAGCAACAGACACCTGTTTCTGTCTTCCGCACTCACGAGGAGAGCCACCCGCGTTTATAAATAAGTGCGCGAGTATGCGGATGTATCATCGCCTTGTTAGACTCGTGAGTGACTTGTTCAGGCTTGTAGCACAGAGCGTAAACTGGCATATGAAACCTGTCACTTGTTTCATATTGCATGTCGTCATTTATTTATCATCTCTGAAACGGTAATCCCTATATAAATCATTACGTTATCTGTTCTTTGTGCGAAAAATCCTCGTTTTTATTTACTTATAATTTTATAACTTAATTTATATACATCGCTTTATTAAAATATAATAGAGAACGCGTTATCTTTTTAGTAAAATAAAAAATCAAGTACAACGTTGCGTTCGAAAAGTAACGCAAAAATTAGCATTTTTAAAATAATGAAAGGAAATCGACTTTTATGTCATGAAAAATTGTAACGTCATTACTAAATTATTATTATTATTAAAATGCGTACGCCAAGTACACACGCATATTAATAACGACAGTTGCTATTTATCAATTATATTCAATGATAATATTTTACAAAAGCGCAAAATTACAAATGCGCTTGTTTAAATAACTTAATTCTTTTTTTTTTTATTTTTTAAATTGTGACGTTCCCAGGCGTCCCTGGCACTTCGACGTCCTAAGGTTCAAATCCCAAAAACCCATAAGTTAACGCGCTATTGATCTTTCATACATAAATTGGTTAACCAAAAAAGCATGTTCTGTATGAGTTACAGCTGCTGCGGTCTAATAGTTATACCGTAAAGCTCAAACATATCGCTACGCTTGTCTTAGCGCCGAGACACTACCGTATCTCCAGATGCATATTCTTAAACGGTGCATGCGTAATTGAGCGGTCTTCATCACTAATGTTTTCTCTGGCTAATGTTTTCTCACAGTTCAGATAGTAGAAGTTATTTGCAGTAGTTAAAAAAAATCTTTTGTAAAAATTACTTGGGGCGACTAAAAATAATTTTATTGGGAAGGGGGGGGGGTGAGCGAAAAGTGCTCTGTCTCTCCTAAATCATTATCATCTAAATCACGTAATTAAAATGATGTTTCAATTCAGAAAGAATTTTAAAAAATGTTCTACTGAAAAGTTATTAATTCTGAGATATGTCATTGTTCTGTCAACATAATGATAAATGATTGTAAAATCGTGCGATTGACATGAATTTGTTTTTGTATTATTCACAATGGCATTTTTGTTTTGTTCGCAGTTCGGATTCAGCTTGGGTCGAACGCTCATCGATGCCATTAATCCATACGTGCATAATCATTTGGACGGATGCTTGCTGCAAAATATTTCGAATCTTAAGACAGAACAGAAGGATGATAGCTCGATCATATATTTTACCATGGACTTGAAAAACTTAACGTATGTGTACTACACTTTTAAATGTGTAAATTCATTTTTGTATAACGTATTACCTATAATGTGTTATTTTTATACGGAAAACTATGAAAGTACATACATATATGAAGACGTTTTATTACACACTTTGAAGTGCAACCACGAGAAAGTGACAAAAAAAATGACTGGAGATTTGTAATTTGATTTTGATGTTGCAGGATGCAGGTGAACTGCAGTAGTAATGTGCATGCGGCGCACATCTACAGGGATTCCAATGCGGTGTTAATGTATCGAACAAAGAGAAGTTCGCTGTCAGCGAGATTCAGCGATACCGCGCTTTTCCCACGGAGAAAACGGAATACGTCGCACGGTGAGTCGCATTATGCATTAGATTGCGTGCGAAGTATTTCCACCCCCTCACGCGGCAATAAAACTGTGCATGATATGGCGTGTTAGCGCGAGAGTAATATTGCTAACAAATGTCGGAACGTACACGTGTCGCATCTGTGTCTCATCGATTTTTCATGTCAATCCGATGATATTCCTCACCTATAATATGATGCAAGTTACGTTTATACTTGAGAATGTTGCACAATGTGTCACATATGAGTTAGACTTGCGACATTTGGCATATGTTTAAAAACATGATAATTATGTGAAAAGAAAGATAAATTACGACATATATCTCGTTTAGCTTCCACGCGTTGCACAATCCACGGATTGATCTTATATACGATTTGCCTTGAAAAATTCCGATCTAAGTGCTATTGCTGTTTGCTATGAATAGAGTAATGAAATTCCATCTAGGACATACGCGAAAACGACGTCTGGTAAATGTTATCAGCAATTCGTGTGGTGTACATCGAAAATAAACCATCACGGCATTTGCCAGATATTTTCGACACTTCCCCACCGCCCAATATTAGAAATGTAAACTGCAACGGGTACAACAGGTGCAAACTGGAGACTTGGCTTATGATCCTGAAACGAGACATACGTATAGCAATTATTATCCTGACAATTTTATTTTGAGCCACAGCAGTTGATTATTATCATTCCATCCACAATATTACGACGCGCATATTTAAAAATATAATGCAATATTATAAATGAAAGAAAGATCTTTGTTAAATATACAATTACTATAATTTTATTATTATGTTTAAGAATGTTTGCAAAGGAACCGAACAACGCACAAAGGGCGCGATATCTTTAATCAATATACTGTAAACTAATACAGAGTATTTCTTATGGGCTTTCTACAAGCTATTACTAAAGTTTTAAGTCTTAAATCATAAGACATTAACCAATCACAGTCATATGTGAGAAGAATAATCGATTAGTCAATTCTTTATAGCTTAAAGCTGAGATAATGACTTATTGTAGAAAGCCCATTAAGTATTATTTAATATTTTAGGAATTGATTTCTTAGGAAGTCACTTCATGAAGAAAAATTCATGTATGTATATATGGATGGTTTTAAAGGTCTTAGAGATAAAAGGGTTAAAAATTGTTAAAAATGGTATGAAATTATTTTTTCTTAATAGTTTCTAAACGAAAAGAGTTTTTTTCGAAATTGGACCGGTAAATAGGTAGAATTACCTTTATTTTTTATGTACAACCGTTTTGTAAAACGTCAATAGCGTAAAAATAAGATTTAAGTAGTACATTATTATTTCAAATTTTTTTCACCAAATGATTTTTTCACAATGATTATAGGTAAAAAATGAAGATAATACTCTTCATCTTTACTAATTCTAAAAAACTTCTCTCATTGTTTAACAGCTATTAAAAAGGAAAAATAGCTTTATAGGACTTTTAATATTAGGATTTTCTTGTATCTCTGAAACTAGATCTTCGAGACTATATATATTTTATATAAATTTTTCTTGATGAAATAATCCCAGAAATCGACTCCTAAAATATTAGAGAATACTTAAAGAAATACTGTGTATAAATATAAATTATATAATTTATAAATATAATTGAAGATATATATGAAAATTCGAAGACATTGAAAATATATTTGAAGATTTTATACGATAAGTGAATTTACAATATTCGAGGTGCACATTCCGCGCATTATTCGGATGGATGCTTTTAACGATGATCGATGAGCATCATGCGGTCATGACATCGATGATCGAACACCGCCAAAGATGAGAGATGCTATAATTAACGCGACTCGTCCCCGATCTTATAAATAACGTGAAACTCAAGTATTTTGAAAGGTTCGGTTAGGTAACTGTCTCTTTTGCGCTTAGATTAGTACATCTGTCATCGGCAACATCTCGTCTTAATTGTCATTCACGAACAACATGCCGACAACTCATCCAAGTAAACAATGACACGAGACTGTTCCACTTGTCGGTTGGGTCTTTCAGTCCTTTCTTTCAGGAACTTATTGTCAAATAAAAATTCTCAATATAAAATAAGTTAAACTAAAGGATTCGACAACATCAAATATTAATAATAAAGCGGTGCGCGAATAAAAATTCATATAAAGAGGGCATATATGGCCTTCCGTGCTTGACTTGAATTTTCCTTTTTATATTATTTATAAATAAAATGTAAAAATGTATTTTTACGTAATAATTTGCCGATAACAAGGAACATTCTAGTAATATTATAGCAGCATAACAACATTCTTTCGTTCAGAAACTTAAGAAAAAAAGACTTAAGAAAAAATTTTATATAATTTTTAACACCCTGGATTTTTTAAATCAGATTTTTGTAACCATATTTTCATATGAACTTTCCTTCGTAAAACGACTTCTCAAAAATTAATTCCTGAAATGTTAAATTGTATATTTAAAAGGAAGAAAGAGACCGAAATACTCTGTATTATTTTACAGTGAAATTATCTTTAATATAACCCGTGATTCTTCTGTGCAGTGGTCGAGAAGACCGTCGTTCGCGGTGTTGACCAGAAGCTGAGGTCGGACAGCAACGCGTGTTCCCGTCTCAGATTACCGATGACGATGGAGACGACGTCCACGGGCGAGAGGTCGTACAATACGAACCTCGTTATGTACGTCGCCAGCGAGGAGGAGGAGGGCCTGTATAATCTTTATTTTCACAATTGTCAGAATTATGATAATAACAAGGAACCACTACTCGTAGATTTCACGGTAAGATTATCTAGGAAACAATTAGAGATTGATGATCACGACGAAGAAACATTTCTCTCGTAGGTGGAAATAGCAGAGATTAATAATGACAACTTCCTCAGCGCCGGTGAAATGCCATTGCCAGCTCTGTACTTTACGATGGCGCTACTTTTCTTCTTGTCTGGCTGCTTCTGGGTGTTTATTCTTAATAAAAGCAAGTAAGGGAAATGGGAGTACGATACGCGAGACATTAGTAGAACAGAGTTGAACAGTGTAAATGTTACTTTCGTGATATTCAGGCATTCTATATTTAAAATCCACTACTTAATGGCTGTCCTGGTGTACCTGAAGTCTTTCTCATTGCTGTTCCACGGTATAAATTACCACTTTATCCAAACTAAGGGTGAGCATGTCGAGGCGTGGGCGATTTTATTCTACATTACTCATCTGCTCAAAGGCGCCGTTCTCTTCATTACTATTGTGCTTATTGGTACGGGATGGAACTTTATAAAATACATTCTCTCAGACAAGGAAAAGAAACTCTTCATGTTGGTCATACCATTGCAAGTAAATATCGATGTCTTTTACTTATTTACAGTTTAAGTAAATTTTTCTGCATCAATAAAAAAATCAATCGGAATCAATCTTTTATAAAAATCAATTGTTTTTTTAGTAATATATTTCGATTAGAATTAAAACCATTAACATTAACCTTGAAAGATACAAATACAAACTTCGTTCTCCCAAAAACTTGGAATAAATTAATTTAACAAAATTTTAAAATATTTCCTTTTTATATAGAAACCGTTCCACGTTATCTCTGTGTCCAGTTTCATTGTTAGAATACCTTTTAATAATTCAGGTATTTTAATAACAGATCTAAACATGGAGATAATCCATAAAATGCATAACTTCTGTATAGAAAGTATTTGTAGAAGCTTCGAAAGCATTATATTTCCTTTTTATTGTCAAGGTATTGAGTACCGAAAGCTAAGAGAACGCAAATTGCACATGTAATTGCTTGATGTAGATGAGACTAATGATATAGTAACAGAAATGTGTTTCTTTGTAGGTGTTGGCAAATGTGGCTGAAATAATAATTGAGGAAAGCGACGTGGGTAATTTACGTCGCGAAACTTCACGAGATATGTTTATACTCATTGATTTAGTGTGTTGTGGCGCAATTCTATTTCCGGTAGTGTGGAGCATTAGGCACTTAGAGGAGGTTGCTCGCACGAATGATAAAGCGGCGATGAACTTACGCAAGCTCATACTATTCAAACATTTCTACATTATGATAGTCTTCTACATATACTTCACCCGTATTATAATGTACATACTCAAGGTACGCGATTTCGTGATTTACGGTGATTTGCGTATATTAATCCTATAATAATCGCGAGTCACAAATCGTATTTCGATATATTTTCGATAACAGTCTTCTTTTATAGATTACGGTGCGCTTTGACTACCAATGGTTGGACGAAACCTTCCGAGAAATGGCAACCTACGCATTTTTCGTTCTGACAGGCTACAAATTCCGACCAGCGTCCGCGAATACGTATTTCACAGTACCGAACGACGATGTAGAGCCAGATGACGAAGACGACAAGACCGATGTCGTGTATATATCAAATTAATCTATCACATATAAATTCTTATCTATCACTTTGTTTTTCATTTTTTTTTTTCAAGAAAAAACTTCTACATGGTTTACTGTATACAGCATATTTATATATAAAACGAAACGTATCAAGTTAATGCATGTTAACTTCGAAAATAAGAGGTTTAACGAATTCGACAATTGAACGAATGCAGCAAAATATTATATTTTTGTTTAAAAATTATCTTATTTAGATTTTGAATAATTATTTTGTACTATGAATACTTTATTTTTTTTCCCTTTGAAATCCTTTTAATATATTGGTCTCTTTTTCAGCATTTCCGGTGGTGGAATCAACAGAGACTTCAGTACAGTGAGCAAAATGCCGAGGGCAGTGAGATCCGCGATTTCAAAAGTCTCGTCTACTGAGGAGGAGCGGCATGCTCTTTTCCATAAGTCTTCTCGTGAGTACGACTGAGGATAAATCGTGATAGACTACATTATAACGAAGGCGCCTATGGTTTGTGAATCGTCGAGGCTACATTTGGAAGAAATGCGACGATAGATAAAATAAGGGAAGTAAATATGAAGAGAGAAAGAGAGAGAGAATGTGTACGTGAGTGCGTGCGTGCGTGCGTGCGTATGTGTGTATGTGTGCGCGTGTTTTCTATTCTTAAATCTATTTTATATTTCTCAGAAAAGAAAGAAGAGGAAGAAAATCCCTTTATATCTGCAAATGTATTAGATTGTTCAAAAAAATATGAATAAGAGATTTTTAAATTTCTTGCTCAACAGGTGAATGTTTTGAAATGTTAGTACTATATATTTGTGTACTATCTTAATACGTATTCATTTTAGTATTTTAATATGTTTACTTATGGAATTATCGCGGCGTAAATGTTCTAAATATGGCTGCATCTGACATCTCAACAGAATTATACGAAATTTGTCTTAAAAACGAGCATATCTGGATTTCTTCCACCATAATATTTTAATGATTTCATTAATCAATCATTTCACTAAATTGAGGATTTCTCAATCCTTTTCCATTTTCGTCTACCGATTAATCTAACATTAGTGAGACATTTTTTATTTTTTAACACTTTCTTTTTTTTCTTAGTGAGATATGGTGAGACATTCATTTCTACGTAGCTGCTGGAAAAGTTTCTGCAATCTAGTACTTTCAGTGGCACCAACGTTCTGCTACTATACTATCATATCCGTAAAATTAGACGTTTTTAACCTATAATTCAGTTGACAGTTTGTACTCAAGCCAACTAGCTTTGTTTGCATAATATTGTAAAAGAAGTTATTTTGTGAGAAAATGGAAATTTCGCGTGAAAATTTTCGGGCAATGATTTTTTACGATTACAAATGTAATCTAACTCCGAAACAATGCATCGATCGACTTCATTTGGCTTTTGGGGATGAAGCACCATCCAATAGGACTGTTTATAATTGGTTTGCCGAATTCCAGCGTGGACGTACCTTTCTTTGTGACGAATTTCGTGAGGGTCGTCCATCCACGTCTGTTGTTGCCACTAATGTTGATGCTGTGCGTGAAATGATTGAGCGAGACCGACATATGACATACCGCGAGATTCAGGCATTCTTAGGCATTGACATGAAATCAATACATACGATTTTGCATGATCACTTGAGCGTACGGAAACTTTGCAGTCGTTGGATCCCACACAATTTGACCGGAGCTCAAAAACAGGCTCGTGTTAAATGGAGCAAAGAAATGCTCAAGAAATTCAACCGAGGTCGGTCAAATTTGGTCTACAACATCGTTACTGGGGACGAAATATGGATCTATTCGTATGAGCCCGAAAGTAATCAACAGTCCACTGTTTGGGTATTTCAAAATGAACCGAAACCAACAAAAGTTGTTCGTTCACGCAGTGCTGCCAAGCAAATGATTGCTTGTTTCTTCGGTTATACCGGACATGTGGCAATCGTGGCTTTAGAGGATCGAAAGACTGTAAATACCGATTGGTATACAACAATTTGTTTGCCAGAAGTCATAAATGAATTGCGTAGAACAAACCGAAATCGTCGCATCATCCTTCATCATGACAACGCCAGCTGTCACACAGCACGTCAAACCGTTGATTTTTTATCCAGTAAAAATGTCGAATTGACTCATTGTCCATATTCACCTGATTTATCACCTAATGACTTCTTTTTGTTCCCAAACATTAAAAAAAAGATGCGTGGTGAGCGATTTGAATCGCCTGAAGCAGCTGTTGAAACATTTCGTACACTGATTTCTGAGATTACAGCCTCAGAGTGGAAAAAATGCTTCGAAGATTGGTTCAAGCGTATGCAAAAATGTATCGATCTTAAAGGCGAATATTTCGAAAAATAATTACCGAATTTTACATGTTTTTTTTCATATTGTTTGCAGAAACTTTTCCAGCAGCCTACGTATTAGAATAATTGCTCATCTTAACGTTCCACAATATTGCGCAATGTTATGACTCTAATGCGGGGAAGAATGTGAGCGAAGATACGAATGCTTTTTTGATGCGTCTTAATTTTGTAGTCTGTTTTCCGTAGGCATTTAGAGAAACATTTCCATTTTCTTCTTTTTCCATGACACATGCGCTGAATATTTTCTTGGTATGAGAATCCCATCTTACGAACAATGGGAATACGTTTCTATCGCGCGATTTGTAATCTTACTCTTAGATAAGCAACCGAATTATAAATAACGGTGCAATAAACTTAACAATATGTGTCCTCTCGCGATATTATGCGATGCTATTGTATTAGGATTATCGCTCTTGAACTATATAAAACGTTTTTAATTTTCTTTTTACTTTTAAGATTTGTGTTTATTATTTTGTTAAATGTTAATATATTTGTAAATTCGTAGCATATTTAAATCGAGTTGTACATGTAAATCGAATTTTCCTTGAGAAGAGATCTCTCTAGGAACATTAATCGTTTAGAATCAGATCGCTGGAAATGTAGACCCGCGATTGACTGCGGTACTTAATATTATACACATTATTAATTATCGTCACTGTCGTTACAATCAGGGTCATGTCTCATAAAAACTAGCTGAAAGTTCCAAAAGATGTTGAAAAATAAACACGGCCTTGATTATATCTGTTACCATAATTGTGTCGTATATATCGAATCGGATACGAAAAGTTGAAAAAATAAAAAGCGGATATTTTTATGAACGTGCTCTATATATTTTTATTTCTTTCTCCTCCTTCATGTGTGTACGTGTACATGTTTGTACCATATATACATGATAAAATATTATTAGAAATTTAAAATTTCTATATGTGCAGATTTGTATGTGCGGTTTCCACAGCGTGGCGAGCATTGAGTCAATAAAAAAATAGCAATGGTACCGCGTACTGTTTACTAATTAATTAATGTAAATATGTTAATATGGAGAGAGAGAGAGAGAGAGAGAGAGAGAATTTTATAGATAAACAAAATATTAGAGAGCTGATAAAGATGGTTTGTGTTGCTCATTTTTTCATAAAATTAACGAAAAAATATAATTTAATTTTTCTCAATGTGGTCCACCTTTTGAAAAAATCTCAAAAAAATATATTTTGTAGAAAGTTGAACAGAAATTCACATGAAATTTTTTTAAGGTGGTCAATCAACGGAATTGGGGTGAAAAAATGTTTAAATGTTATTTTTATTTTTTTCAGAATTGAAATTCGCATTGAAAAAAATTTTTTTAGATCCTCATTAGTGTTTTGAAGTAACCAATTTTTCAGAATTTTTTCAGAATTTTATTTGAATTTTTACTAAATTAAATTCATAAATTTGTAAAAAATCGTTTTTTCTCTCTCTCTCTCTAACTTGATCAGGTCTCCATATAGAAATCTAAAATTTGATATGCAAGCGTCTTTTTATATGAGTAACCTTAAAGAAAGATCAATTCTAAAAGTTCTGGGGCATTTTTACCGTACTTATTCCGCTAGGTCCTTTCGTGCACTCTATTGTAGCAAAAAGTACCAACAACGCATGCGCATGAGACCAAATATGTGACCCCGCATGTTCAATCGCAATATTTCGTAGGTGTGACAGATTTCCTAACCTAAATAGTCGTCAATTTTAAAATTAATATCTTGATTCACGAGGTAGAGCGATGTTTTTTTCTGCCAGATCCGTTCATTTCGCATTGAATAAGCATTCCTGGTAAAAACAAAAATTGATAGAGAACAATAGGATTTCTATTAATTTGTATCGTTTTCTATAAATTTATATCATTTTCTATCATCAACATCAGATTGATCGGATATGAATATCCTATCATATTTTATCGGGTTCTATAAGGTTTGTATAAGATTTCTATAAGATTTGATTAAAATTAGTGAATTCACGAACTAAATTCCATATTATTCAAAACGATACGATTTTTTTCTATCGTTCTCTAGAAATTTTTTTACCAAGGATTATTTCATCGTTTTTCTAGGTGACGTGGCTAAATTGAACATACACTTCTTTTTACAAATAAATAAATTCTTTTTGTAACGCGTCTGCGTCGACACAATTTTATTAACACAATAAATATTAATCTTGATAAATGTATATGCTGATGGTGGGAGTCAGCCCTGATGACCTTTTATGACATATGTTGTCAAGATGACGACCCTGAATGACTTTCAAGATTTTTGAAGGCTTTCAAGTTAATTGTCGCTCGTTATTAAAAAATGATTAACAAAAAAGGTTTAAAAAATAACGTCTTATTTCTGCTACATACAATATGTTAAGAACTACCCCACATCCTCCCATCCACTTCTTCTTTTTTGAGTTCTCCAATGAATTTGTGTTTCACTCGAGTGGATCAAACTATTGCGATTTAATGGATGAATCCAATGACAATGTCTTCTTGAGGACAGAGGAGACTCCATTTCTGCTTTTTTAAAATTTTGTGTTCGAATTACAACTTTTGGTCCAGTCGATGGACGGGTCTCCTACATCTACTTACGTAATAACTTTTCACGCGAAGCAAGGTTCACTCCACGCTTTCCCCCTGTCTAAGGGCGTTCGATTTTCCATGGAAAGTAAGGTCCACTCTGACATCTGCCTAAAGGCCTTCAACTTTCCATGGGAAACGAGGTGCACCGGCCCACATCTTCCCCCCCTTCTTGATTCATTTTAAATTAAAATGTACCACATATCCAATAAATATTCAATAAATATCTAATTATAAAAAATTTTATATAAAATCTAATATATTTTTACCCAGAGCTCTGCACTTGTTGAATGTGTGTTTAGTGCAGGACAACAAATTTTAACGTTGCGACAAAATAGTTTTTTTATTTTAATTGTTTAATGTTTTTGAAGAACAATGCATAAATGTTAAATGAATTATTTGAATAAAACTTATTAATAGCTTTATAAGTATTACTTCATTTTATGGTACATATTAAACCTATTCGCATAAAATATTTATGTATGCACATATAAAATACGTGTATATAATACATAAATACTATGTGCAAATATATGAGATCATAAAAGTCTGTTTACTTTAAAATTTTATGTTGATAAATAAAAGTACCTGTATCTAAGTTTTTGTTTTTCTAGTACTTATACCTGTGCCTAGGTATTGAAGATAAAGTACCTTGTACATCACTGAGAGTATATCCACGCACACTTGCATAGCCGCATTATATAATATGCATAAAGAAAATTATCCAATTGCATTTCTCTTTTAAAGTCGCATGTAAAATGTGATTGGATAATTTTCTTTATGCATATGTTTATACGGCTATGAAAGTTGTGTTGATATACCCTGACCATGCATTTGTTTCTTTTTTCAGAAGACCGAAGAATCTTCCCCCCCCCCCAAGTTACGAAAGAAAACAAGATACCCGGTGATTAGATAACACTATCATAAACTGAACATATATATTTCAACGCACAGTTTTCAGCAATATCATTCCTAGCTATTCTTTCGCTGTGTGCTAGTATACTGATTTTCAAGATGAATCAAAACGTGGAACCTCTGGATCCATCCAAAATAAACGTCGCATCAAGAACATTACATCAACCGCCTCTCGACGAGTTAATGAATGGTAATAATAAAGCGTTCTGAACAATAAGAAATCACGCAATAAGAAATCATAGCTGGTAATAATTATATAATATTTTTGTTATAATCATAGTCCTAGCAGAAGGATTGACTGCAAATTTTACGGAGGCTACTGTCGAGATGGCTGATTGTCCTAATTTTAGTGGATGGCCTTACAATTTTTATCGAGAAGGTATAAGAAAAACAACATAAGATACACTTGATCTTTCTCCAAATCTTACATTTTTTATTACTCCTTCAGGTTTGTGTGGTAATCCGATTCTTTTGGAAGTTGGTAGTCCAGCGTATCTTCTACCAACTGTCCAGAGAGACAAATTCTATGATGTTAAGTCGTTGCTACGACAGATAAATTACAATTATGATACTCTTGTCATTGGCGCAGGAGCTGGACCTTGGCCACATACAGGTTGCAATTGTGAGGTATGTATTAGTAATTGAGTTATCTTGATAGAATGAATAATCTGCTCTAATTTAAGAGAAAGTAAATATTTGTACAATATTTTTGTTATATTATATTTATTTTTCAGCTTATTATGAAATTAAATATAGTAAACGATAAAGTTTCGCCAGGGTATAGACTTGGCATGGGAGTGGCGAATGGAACGCATTATGCATTTGTTAATAAGTCTAATGGAGAGTGCATACTTCAACGGATAGTTGCCAATGAGGATGAAACAACTTTTGCATTGTTGGCTAATCTGTATGTGTGCGAAGGCAAACCTGGGAAAGTTATAAAAGTGCGCGCTAAAAAACGTACGGGCAAACTGGACTTCATATCATGCATGCAGAAAGCATTGGAAAAACATTATGAGGATAAGCTCGTAGGTAAGTCTATCACAAACTATCATATATAATAAAGTTAAACAATTGACTACTTGGTTGATTGTTGAATATCTGTAAACTTAGGTTTAGGTGGCATGTTCGAAGTAAGGAATGGAAAAGTAAAGCAGCATATTATGCCAGACTTTTCGGATACTCCGTTGACTAACGAGGCACAGCTTAATAACTGGTTACGTTTCTACGATATGGAGACTCCTCTGATAGCTGTTGGCACATTTGTTAGCGCCGAAACAGTAAGCTTTATATTCAATACGTATGATAAGAAAAAGAATATCTTCAAATTTTGAAAGCAACAGTCTATAAATTTATGTTAAACGATTATTCATTTGTTTTATTGTGAATTAAAATACTCGTTGCTTCTGTCTTTCAGGATTTAGATCTCAGGGTCCAGCATTTTCATAGTGCTTTTGATGAGAACAGATTGGGTGGACATTATCATATTGATACAACGCCGGATACGATCGAATACGAAGGCTACTTCAATGTGGCATCTACGCTTTACCGTGTCGATCAACCGCCCAACAAAATGCAGTTTGGGAAAGATTAACCTTGTATATATTGTTACATGTATATATATGTATATATTGTTACAGCAAGTTGGATTTTATGAAATAACTTTTATACCATTGAAATTGCCACGAACAGCAAAAGAAAATATGTTGATAATATATTTTGTTAGAATTTATACAAATTTATTTTAACATTCCTCTTTATATGATTAAGAAATAAACATAAAAATAAATATGATTTTGATAAATAAATATGCAGTTAATCGATTTCCTTATAAAATTGATTTGTAACATGGTTAAAAGATAAATTTACGTATAAACTATAAAGAAATTATATGAAATTGTCTTTCTTCAATTTTGGTAAATTTTGAGAATTTAATCTATATTTTTACAATATAATAGATGCAAAATTGCATTCTAATCTATGTGTAATAAATTGATTTTAACAACAAATAAAACAAATGTTCATAGAAAATAAGACAAAATTCATGTTAACTCTTTAGCAGATTGCAATTGAATAAAAATTACAATGCCTTTTCTTTAGATAATGCTTTTGTACAACTAATTCTCTATTTACGCACATTATTAAAACAAATCTAATATAAAATTTCATCAATTCGACAAATTTAAAATTAATTTAAGATCTCACAAAATATTGTTCCGAAATATTATTATTAATGTTGACCGATAACTGTTATAGTCTTATATTTTTGTTTTGCCTTTTTCTATAAAGTTTCGGCGAAAGATCGCATTCTTATCAAAGTCATTTATTATTAACATCTACACAGTTTAAGACGAGAATCATCATATTAACTGTATTAATATACATAATAATCAGATACTAAGCAGATTATAATTATATCATATATTTCGTTTAGCACCGACATTTATTTGATGAAGATTAATTATATTATATATGTACATCGCGCAGTAAGTAATATATTATATAATTAATGTGTGACTCGTTTCTTCCATCGCATCAGAATACACAAGATACTTTTATAAACTATTGAGAATAACTGTAACGAAGTTTATATGTACCAACAAGAATAATTTCCAATAAATCTCAATAATTTAAATAATCAGATTTTATAAAAAGTTACATCTATAAAAGTTTAAAAGATATATTGAAAAAAGATATGTTCTCCAAAGATTTATATTCCATTATTGTTATTTCATAAAGACAAGTTTTTTTTTACGGCAATCAGAAAATCTCAAAATTATTTCATATTTCATATAGTATTTAGTAATGCATTTTTTGTGAATATTTTCAAGATTTTTTTCAAGATTTAAAGCTACTGATAAATAATATGTGCTTGATTTTTATAATTTTTTTATTTAGGTACAAAGTTAGGTACAAATCTGTCCATGTACTTCACAGTTCTGATGTACCTAGTAGTCGCTAAAAAAGTAAGAAGATACCAGCTACGAGGAATTATTTTAATATTTAGTAATGTTAAAAGAATGCTTAATGTCCCTTGTATTTACATATTTATTTTATACATACCTCTTGTTTTTGTATCCAAAGTTTATCAAAAAAGGAAGAAAATTTTGAACATATAATTATCTATTCTTTTCCATTCATTATCAGAAGAAATTCATAGAGATATATTAAATAAGCTTGTCGTTAAATAAGATAAACGAATTTTTTGATCTTACAGGTTTCGGCGGTACATTTATAATAAAAAACGGGGAAACGATACATCATGTCTTACAAAATGATTGGGATGTTGCGATAACAAAGAGAAAACACATTAATAATTGCGTTCGATATTGGAAAGTTTAAACGCCTGTGATGGCATTTACCACGTTTGTTAGCGCAGACAGGCACAAAGTAATGTCACTCAAGGAAGTAATATTGATGTTTATAAGCTTCAAAACAGATATATGTCGTAAAATATTCGTAAACTTGATACTTTCCAGGATATTTATTTGAACCGATGGCACGTCACTGTTTTAAAAAATATTTTTATTGTTTTATTATTTTTTATATTTAAAAGATATCATTTACATATCTTTAACATGTCTATTAGAAATATCTTAAAAATATCTTCTATGATGGTTATTAATATCTTTTAGAATTATTTTGAAGATATAATATACATCTTCAACAAAATATTTCTGAACATTTTCTAGACATTTTTCGAATATGTATCTTTTAGAAGAGCCTTGAAGATTTCTTTTAAAACTCTTTAAAACCTCAATATTTTTTTAATCTCTATCATGATTAATTATTATTTATGGAATAAACTGGTTTTAATCATAAATAAAGCAAATGTTAATAAGCAACAAAACACGTTTATCGGTAACATATCTAAAAAATTCGCATTTAATTTGATTACTTTGGCAAATTGCAATCGAATAAAGATCGCGATGACTTCGATCAGATGTATACCTATATATCCCGTTCTCAATTGGATGATCACATTCGCGACTTTCTTTTGTGTATCCCAAAAAACAATCTCTTTATTCTTTTATCAGTATGTATCGGCAAGTCTCTCATCCTCACGGTCGTCGCTCCGCTCATCCGAATCTTCCTAACGTCATTAATCCGCAATAATCCGTTGGTCGTCTAAGTTATGCTAATTGCGGACAGACAGAGTCGCAGATGTGTCAACGGGTGGACGATGACAGTAAGGCTTCGACTACGTAGTGCCGGTCATCTTCGTGTATTCTCGTCTCAATAATTTCAGTATACATAACGCGATGAAGTTCAGCATAGAGTCCACAGCTTCCTACAATAGCATCCACCCGGCCTATCACTACACTGAGCAATTCGCCAACAATGGCGAGACCTATCGAGACGGCACCAAGTGGTACGGGGTGTTCCTGGCGTTTCTATCAGGCACTTTCTTCACTATCAGCTCCGCCTTAGTCAAAGCGGTTCGCAACGTAGATCCTATGATTTTGCTGGCTATTCGCGCCTTGATGCAGATCCTGACAATGGCTGTCGTGGCCTGTAGATCGTCCAGCGATCTCTTCGGCCCTTCCGGCCAAAGAATACTTATACATTTTCAGGTAAAGTTCGCTCATTACGGAACACGATATACCGATCATCTGCGAAGACAATACAGTCTCTGCATTTATTAAGATGTCTGGATCTGCCAGAGTTTTTAATTTTCTAACATAATTGGTATTACTTGTTAATCTACTTTCATGAGAGAAATGTCGGTCACTACAAAACTAGTCACTCTCTTCTTATCTGATTACGCATGTAAATGATCATGAGCTTATCTGCAGGCGTTCGCAGCTTTTCTACGCGACGTCTATCATATTAATTGCATTAAGCCGGAAAGTCGGCGATGAATATTATTCATTTGCAATATCTGCGTACACATGCATTAACGAAACTCTTCAGAAAAATTAAGGAATATAAAGACAAAGTCCTTTAATATATGAACTCTTTTCATGTGCTACTATCATCAATACACTATAATAATTTAAAGAGAAACATTTTTTTAGAATGAAACTCTGTTTTTTATGCGATCGCTAAACCGCTATATCGATTTACATTTTTTTTTTCTTTTTTCCAGGGCCTAGTAGGCGGCATGACTCTGTCGTTGCTGTACTATAGCTTTCGAGAATTACCTTTAGGCGATGCTACCACGATCATATTCAGCTCACCGGTGATCGTCATCGCGCTGTCTTTCTTCTTCCTAAAAGAACCCTGCGGTGTTCTGCGCATACTGGTAGTCTGCACGCTCCTAACAGGCGTTGTCCTCGTTGCCAGACCACCCTTTTTGTTCCAGGTAATCGAAGAGAAACTATAAAGAGAAATTATCTAAACCATGCAGAGTATCACTGAATACAGAATTAATTCGACGAGGATGAGCTCAACAGACAAAGCTGAGTAAATTTCACTGTGTGGAGCGCAATTGAGAATTATTAATATCTAATCTGAAATATTATTCAGATTATAAAGAATTTGTACAAAGGGCCAAACAAAATTATACAAATATACGAATTCTTTGTTTGTTTTTACATTAAAGAATTTGCTCTTTTATTATTAAATTCAAATTAATTTCAAGTAATGATTTCGAAAAAACGCTCATGAGATTATCTTCGTTCTCCAATCCTCGAGAATGACTTTTCTCTTTCAGATGCTTCGTGCCGAAAGCTATAATCTTATGGGATATCTGTGCGCCATTCTGGCCACTCTCTTCACGGCGCTCAACATCGTCGTCATGAGAAAGTGCTCGGAGATACATTACTCCATCCTGGTGTTAAACCTATCATGTTGGTCGCTCGTCTCCGCCGTGTTCTTCTACTTCACGGTATCAGGACACGGTATCGGTCATGAGCTCCACAAGTTTCGATTACCACACGATTGGTTCACCTGGGGCCAGATCCTGCTGGTGGCGTTGACTGGCCTTACCGGTCAGGTGTTGGTCACAAAGGCGCTTAAGATTGAGGGCGCAGGTAAGGTATCGGTCACCAGATCGTTGGATATCATCCTGGCGTATCTTATCCAGGTTTACCTGTTCGGCGAGAAACCCACGTCAACCAGTTTAACAGGCGCGATCCTCATCATCTCCTCCGTTGTCTGCATGGGTTTCGAGAAGGAGATCTACGCGGTCTGCGATTTCATTCCTTAGCCAATGAAACAATCATTCGGGCGATCGAATTTCGCGATAGAAGCAAGCGAGAATTACTAAAAGCTATTTTAATTTATATTTTAAAAAAAATCAAAGATTAGTAAAAAAAACAAAACGCTAAATATCAATAAATTTTTAACGATAGTATTAAGAGGTCAACGAATATTTAACTGTTCAATTTCTTATTAGAACAAGTTCCTGGTATCACACGTTGGAAAGATGCCGATTAATAGGTAGCATTCGATTATAAATAATTTTTTTGTATCTCTTCTTAATATTCCTTAAAATAACATACAATGAACATCAATCATCAGATTACCTAAAATCTTGATATCGATAATAATAATGGTAATAATAATAATACAATTAAATATATAAGTCGTAGTAATAATAACGATGATAATAATAATAATAAAGATATGTAATCAATTTCAAGACGAATTATTTATGCGTGCAAATATATACATAGGTGATAGTTGGATAGCAAAAGAAATGCACGTGTATAACTCGTTTATACATATATGTATAATATCTATTGACGATTTATTCAATGGGAAAAAAAGGTACAACTACATTAACAGAGTAAATCGCTATATCTCATATATATACATATATATATGTATATGTATATATACGTATATCGAAGGTAATACAATTATTTACATTAGATATTCTTTCGTCTACTGTAGTCCCTGACAAAAGCGCGTGGTTGCGCACCAGTCCTATTAATGTAGCTGGAGATTGGACCTACCTCTTTTTGCTTTTGACAGTGTGTGCTTATAAATCTATATATAATATATATTATATATATATATATATATATATACTTCAGGATTTAGTTTACACTTTTCGAACGGTAAATATAACATAAAACATATACATCTATCTCTCTCATACACACACACACTTTCTCTTCCTCTCTTGCACGTAAACACACTTTGCTACTCCTATCATCTTTTTCCCTCGTTCGAACTATGTGAAATCTTCATCATACAATGTTTTGTTATACCCTATGACTAATCTTATTCTATGTTCTTCCTTATGATTAAAGAGAAGTTACACAATTACTTACATTATGTACGGGTGGCTTCTCGAGCTTGAAAAAGGTATGTGTACATATATACTTCACATATATAAGGTTACTTCATTTCGCTTCGCTTTACTCTACCCTTTCTCGCTTCAATCTACATTTTTCTCTTCGTTTCGCTTGCATCGCCTTATACAGCTGATACACATCTTAGTCTCTTGATGTAATCGCATTTGCGCCTAATTGTCTTGCGATACATGTGCCGGTCGATTTATTTGGGTAAACGTCCGATCGAGAGTACATCCGTAGCGATATGACACAGGAATGTAATCGCATACGGTAGAGTCCTTTCGCGCAGAAGAAGGGCGAGAATCGAACGATTTATTCGCGCCACTCTCGCATTAACACGCTTCCTGTGTATACGTGCCATGTGTAAATATATGTATATATTTACATATATATTCTTCCGATATTTTTTTATTTTACATTGGTCATATAATTTTCGTCTCTAAAGCGTAATTCTTGCAACTGTACAGTGAAGGACACCTCGAGCTGTTATAATAACTCTGTCTCCCCTTTTCCCCTCGCACAGAGTGGCTCAGTTTCGCATCGTACACATATATAAATCTATATAGTATTGTTAAAAGGAAGTTGTGTTAGCCTTGTCGTACAGCGTGTGTGCGTGCGATAGAAAATGCTACGATATAAATAAGCGCCTCTCGAAAGAGATCGTAAAAATTGGATAAAATCGCGCCGATTAGATTAATCTTTTTACCACAGACTTCTTCAGTGATTTCTTTTTAATGATTTATTCAATGTTCATCACAGATTTTAAGATTTATTCGATTGGAAAAAAAAATTTTTTTTTAATGGAAAAGAAAACGTCCTTAACAGACGATAAAGTAACAAAATTCTATATTGATTTTCCTGTGTCCCTTCTATCGACTTTCGCTAGTTTTTCCTTCCTCCTTCGCTCCATAGAAATGAAGTTCTGGGTAGGCACTGCACGCCGTCGATTTTGTCACATCACAGTATTAAACAATAAAATGTACATCTTACCGCGAAGAAACGCGCTTCGAGAATGTGAAAATTTTTATCGTATTCAAAATACGTTTTGGTTACAAAAATAGGGCTCGTTTCTGTTTTTTGTCATTTTACCTTTTTCGTTTTTTCAATTTTTTTTGATTGATTGCCTTAATCAACGTCGTGGAGATATAAATACAGATGTCTAAAATACACGTGTCAATGTCAAACTAAGGAGGATACATTAAAGTGTTTCTTTTTTTTTTTCCTAAACATTCGGCAAACAATTGTTCTATTACAGCATATTGCACAATGTGCGTCGCTCTCTTTCTATCTCATTTTCTCTCCTCTCTCTCTCTCTCTCTCTCTCTCTCTCTCTCTCTCTCTCTCTCTATCACTCTATCAACGCTAGTTATCTGTATCTGTCGTGTGGTGTAAAAACGAGATCAATTTTCGATAACTGATACTTCAAATATACGATACAATAAAAAAAAATCGCTATCAAGATAATGTTATCAGATAGTTCGAAAAATTAGAAAGACAGAAGTACTGAATCTAATTCTCTCCATCTCGTCATAATTATCTCGCAAAAAATATTTAAATAGACCTGAAAAATAATATCTCATACATCATAATCATTCGTGAATTAATTATATTTTTGATCTCGTAATTTTTTAAACCGCCGAGTGTTTTCAATTAACGATTAATGACGTCAATTTACGTAACTTATACATGGAAAATATGCAAATATTTATACAATACAAAGAGGATTTATTAATTAAATAAATACGTGGAAACTATAAATCTGATAGTGAGAAGTACACGGAGAAATATATGTCTTCGAGAAGATTTAAAAAAGAAACATAAAATGTATAAATCTTTTATAATATTATATCAATATATATTTATTTTTAATGTGTCTATTTCATAGAAACTTAAATGAGATCTCTTTCTTATGCGCTATATAATCGCTATGTGTATGAAAAAAAGATATGTGAATTAGATAAAACTCACAACTCGCAGCCACGTAATAGAAATAACAATAGTCATTTATTATACGTCGAAAGTAGTAACAGCAATATTAATGTGGCATTTTTATACTTCCCATATTTTACAATTTTGAAATATATATATGTATATATGTATATATATTGCATATACGCATATATATAATATTAATGTAATATATATATATATATATAAATACACACACACACACAGACACACATATATATATTCTTTTTTCTATATATGATACCAAAAGAACCAACTTAAGAATATAACTAATATATGTACAAGAACATAAAATCATCAATTTTGTAAAATCTAACGTGCAGATCCAACAGAAATCCATTTTTACAGGACCGTCGGTGCGTCGCGGTGATTGTTTAGTATTCGAGACAGGGTTTATATCATAATTGGTTCTCTCTCTTCCTGTTTGCTCGTAAAATTGTGTGTATAACTATAATGTCGCATCTCAAAGAGATGATTATGTGATCACTCGCGAAGCATATATACTAATAGCGAATTCGATTGGATGCACTAATGCACACTAGTGTATATTAAAACCGTTGTACTGATTTTTTTCTGAGTGTAAAAGTGCAAATATTTCGAATTATAAAATATATATTTTATCTAATAGCAAAACAAAGTGAAGATTTTGCGGTTTAATCCGTTTCTATATATATATATTAATTAAATATCCATTTTTACGTCAATCTGTATACGACAGCTTTAATATGCAATCGAATTCGCTATAAATCATTACATAGAAATTGACATTCACACAAAAATACCCTACTACGTGCAATGTTTTACAAATATTATGTGTACAGTTAATCTTTCTTTTTCGAAACTACCCAAGTCTTTGACAATTTTTATAGTTGTCATTAATTCGTCCAATATTTTACGCTTTCATATATAATCATTTAAAATTTGTATTGTATTCAATATCATTTGTTTCGTTTTGACACAATAAATATCCCCTTTAAATCTTACTTTTTTTCTGTTTGAAAAAACAAAAAGCTGGATTAATAGAATAACGTTACAATAAAAATTTTATGTCACACAGATGTTAATCATATATTGATTGTAACTAACAAATACTAAAATAAAGATTGCATAGTAATTCAACACTTTACTCCTTGCCTTCGTTCGATCAATTCAGTAATCCAAAAGTAAAACTCCATGGATTAAAGGCCATGGCACATAGAACTTAAGACTTAAGCAGTAAGCGATTCGATCAATTATAGTACAGACCGTAAGACCATAAGTCTTACTCGGATAATAAGGGCCGTAGCAGAAAGGCTGACTTATGATGTCAAGACAGTTCTCGTGCGTTACTAAAGACAAGACTTTAAGTCATAAGACACTGTATTAAGATTATAAGTCAGCTTTCTGTTAAGGCCCTAAGTCTCGATTCACAATCTTCCTTTAAGAGACCTTAAGTCACAAGTCGAAAGAGATTAGACGATAATAATTTCTGTCTTTAAACTATTTTTGCGCAGTCTTTAAGTTTTAACCGTTAGACTTGAGCAAAATCCAATTTTTACGGCCTAAAAACATAAATTCTGTGGCCGATATATCGTCGCTTACAATTTACAACTTACGGTTTATAGCCTCTAAAAGGTTGTGAACTTAGCTTAATGTAAGAGTAGCGAATCCAATAAGTTGATTTCTTTACTGCTTAAGTCTATGTCTTGAATTTTTCTATGTGCAATACTTAAAATTAAATTATAATAATAAAAAAAGTAACATTAAAATATACAATCATTATGGAGTATAATCAGATCAATGTTTAGGATCTGTTCTCTCCATTTTATTTTCATAATATTCATATTGTAACGAAAATATAAAAAATTGTACCGTGTTTATATGTACTTTGTATTTTCCTCTTCGATCCAGCACATGTCAGTACTTCCTCGGAAATTACAATTTTACCGATGTTATATTTCAATACAAATTTTAAACCAAACAAAAAAATTCCAAACGATACAAAAGGGACACGGTGATGAGCTGCACACGTCGGATATAAAATAAATGATTTCATTAATATATATTGTGTATATATATATATATATATCAACATATATATCAGGGTTGGTAAAAAACATATTTTAAACATATTTTAAACAGTTTAAAAAAACATACTAAATTAATGTTTTCAATATATTTTAAATGTTTTTTTATATACTGTTTAAAGCATATTTGAAGCATTAAAAATATATTTAAGAAGAAACACAATACGTTTTATTATTAAAAAAAGAAAAAAAAATCATTAGCTTTACCAACCCTGATATATGTATGTATATGTGTGTGTGTGTGTACACACACACACACACACACAACAGTATGTCATAATGCATATGCAGTATACAATACATACATATACATATATTGATATCTGCCCTGTTATCAACATAGTTTAGTTCGATTATTTATCCATATATATATATATATATATGTATTAAAAGAGATGAAACTTGAGTCCACAGTATAATACAAAATTCCTGAAATAGTACCCGAGTAATGCTAATCGAATTAAAAGATGTTCAATAAATCCTTTAATACGTGAAACACGAAAATTCGAATGCAGCTAAAAAAGTTATATGTAGTCAATGGAATTTTGCGATGCTCGATAGAGAATTGAACAATATAATAGGGAAAAAGGAAAAGAGTGATGAGACAGCGGTGATGATAGAGGGACCTTAACAATCATCACTTCCCCTTGTAAAACAACAAACCTCATCCGTGATAAATAATTATGCGATTCGTTTAAACAAATATACTAAAGTAGAACAAACCTCCGCGCCGTTCTTCGGCTCGGATAAATTATTAAATCAAATGTGTATCGGCACGTGCACCAATAATTCGGCACGGCTGGAAAACACCGCGGCACACATCTCGCACGTATACTCCACTCTGTCCGGTATTATCGTTTCCGGGACATCGTCTACTGACGTAATAACACTATGTATAGCGAGCATCCTCGGTGGCGCAGACTCCACTTTGACACTGAGCTTAACGTTGTTATCTCTTGCCCCGTTGTCCATCTCATGCACAGTGCTGTGTGGCAATATGCTCTCCTCCTCGTCTTCTTGAGCAGTAACGACACTCGCCTCAAAAGCTACTTCCAGATTGCTGCCGTCCACTGCGTGCTCCATCAGTTGTACCTGATCGTCACTGATCTCCATGGTATTGTTATTGTTATTATTATTACGTAATTGTAACAACTGCTCCTGCTGTTGTTGCGGCTGTTGTTGTTGTTGTTGTTGTTGCGGCTGTTGTTGTTGTTGTTGTTGTTGTTGTTGCGGCTGTTGTTGTTGTTGCTGCTGCTGCTGTTGTTGCTGCTGCTGCTGTTGTTGTTGTTGCTGCTGCTGCTGCTGTTGTTGCTGCTGTTGCTCTTCTTTTACTATCAACGTGTTCAATTCCTGCTTTATTGGGTGCTTCTGCCTCTTGGTCCTCTTCGTAGTAATTGATTTTCTCTTGTTTGATGACTCCTGAGTTTTACTAAGGGCTAGAATATTACCATTGTTATTCCTGTGACTGTCACCTGTGGCCTTTTGCATGCCTGGCTCATGCTTAATGCTCGCCAGTAACTGCTGTGTCGACATCGTAGACACATCTTCCTTTGATTTCGCCGAGAACGTTGCCGGTATGAGCTGCGATTTACCTTCAATGTGGTAACTGACGTTCTTTGTGCGTGGCCGATTCCGCTCGCCACCCGGAAAAATGCCAGACTTGTGCTCATTCGGCATCACCTTTGGCGTCCGGGTCACCATCGTCTTTGTCTTCTGGCCCTTTTTCGCGCCATCGCTACCTACTTCCACCGGCACCCGCGTCTTCTGTGTGTGTATCATCTTCGGCCGGCCTGACTGATTCGATGTTTGCGTTTCCTGCTTCTTTTCGTCTTTGCGCACCTTCTTCTTTGAGACCTTCGATTTGGATGCATTTAACTTGGAGTTACTTACAATAGAGTTTATATTCTGTAGAGAGCTTTCAAAACTTTTTAATACATTCTGATAGCCTTCTTCAACATTCGATCGATGTTGTTTGTTCTTCTTGCCAAGTTTCCGCTTCGTATTGTCTTCCGAATCAGAACCACCAGTGCCAGTGCCACCGCCACCACCACTGCCGATATTACCACTACCGGTACCAATGCCGGTAACACCACTACTGCTACCTTCTACCATATCGTACGTGAACTCGTTTCTACGTACCATTGTATTTGTCTCAAGGGGTTTTGCTTTGCGTCTTCTCTTATACTTGCGCGGTCCAGTCTGTGGCTGGCGTTTCATCGCAGTATTATCGTCGCAATGCTGCACTATATGTAACACTACCTCTTCGGAAGTGCTGAATGAATCGCCACATACCTTGCACAAATATGGTTCTGCACTGCCCACACATTTTGGATCTGGACCAGAATGATGAGCGCGCACGTGTTCTCGGAGAACCACCTGTAGGAAAAATAAATTTTAAGTTTCATTTTAGGTTGATAATCAAAACGGAAATGTATAATTTTTAGAAGTTTAATTATCTCACGCTTTAAAATTGACCAAACAGGTGTGTGTGTGTGTGTGTGTGTGTGTGTAGCTACTAAATTACAATTTATTTCTGTTTGAGATAATGTTAAGATAATTAACTAAACTCACTTTTCAAACTATTAACACGAGAAGTTCCATAAAAGAGTACAAGATATTTATAGTTTATACAATATGCGTTATTTTTCTTTTAACCAACGCATATTCGTTATTCGTACTTTCGCACATTCTAACAATCAACTCACTCTTTGATTAAAAGCCCGAGGACAAATCGCACATCCGTACGGTTTCTCGCCAGTGTGGATACGCTCATGTTTCCTCAAGGTACCGCCGTCTGCGAAAGCCTTCCAACAGAATCGACAACCATAAGGCCTCTCGCCGGTATGAATACGTATATGAATCTGTTGTGAACTTCGGCTACCAAAGGTTTTCCCACACTCACGGCAGGGGAAAGAACGGCCACCTAACTCCCTGTTATGTGAATGACGGTGGCTTACGAGAGCGCGTCCGTCAGGGAATTCCTCACCGCATTCGTCACATGCTACCATTTTGTTGCGATGTGATACCATATGTCTGTAACACAATATATTTTCGATAAAATAAAAAAATTCTGCGAAGAATAAAAGAACTGTATTTTTAGCAAAGAAATCATGACAAATAAAATATTCTAATGTATATGTTTTTGACCGTATGACACACATCTACAAAGCTAAAATTTTTTATATTATCTCATTTATACCTTCGTAATCGGGCTTTACTGTGGAAGCGTTTTGTGCACTTTGTACAACCGAAGGTCTTATCGACGTTATGTATCCATGAATGCTTCAATAAACTGCGTTTGTCTTTGCACGTCTTTCCACACAATATGCACGTATTCGGTGGTGCATCATCAGCGTGATTCTGTCGTACATGCTCCGCGACTTCTGCTTCATCACGGCATCTCGCTCCGCACAATAGACAACGACGACTAGGAGATCTTGTTTTAAACAAATTACTAAATAAGTATATACATGTGCTCTATAAATGCACTTGAAATTTATTTGATTTAAAGAAACAAAGTCGCTTCATATACAATCAATAATATTGTTACATATTTTTTCTACTAATTCTAGCTCAAGCAATGAATTATATTGACAAAATATTTGTAAAATTGAATATTACTGATTCTACAATATATTGATTATTAATAGTAAATAGAAGCCGAGAATACCTTGAAGCATGAAGTTCCGCGTGTGCCAATAGTGCTAGAGCCTCCTCAAACTCTTCTCCACAAACATTGCACATGTGATGCTGACTGGACTCTACTGTAACCATCTCCGGCTTCAGGTGAATTCTACATTATGATATTAAACTTCATATAAACAAATTTTCAAATATCACATTTACGATAATGGGTTCCATTTTGCACTTACAGTGCTTATAAACATTATTTGTCCTTATCTAATATTTGATAAACAACAAGGATTAATGATTTTTACATGTGAATGTGAAAACAGAACGCACCCAATATGTTCAATTATTAAAAATCAAATTTTATGTTCATGAAATTTATAAACTTTCAATTAGGATAAAACGATATATTTTCGAACATGATACAATTCTGAATTAAATAAGATTTGAATCTAATTTTCGAGATTCGAGTTTGAAATTCTGATATTATTATATAGAAGATATTAAAGGAAATATTAAAGAGAGAAAAAACTAAACTTGGACTTCAAAAATAAGATTCAAATTTTATTTCATTTAAAATTGTACCATGTTCGGAATTGGAACTTTAAAAACTATCATTATATTTGGAATCTATACCTAAACATTTATGTTCATTGAGACAAATAAGAGTTTTAGAATACTTTGTGCAAATTTAAAAAATACTTACTTCTGGTGGCGTTTAAGTAAATCCAAACGATGGAACGGTACCGCACAAGTGTTACAATAAAACTCGTTGAGCCTCTCGTTATCACCCGTGTAAGTGGCGTCATTCTCATATTCCTCTGCATCAGATATTTGGGGAATGGTACCACCATGCTTACTACGCACATGTTCCCGCAGACTGTTGATATCCCAGAACATATCACCACACGAGTTACATTCAAACGGACTGTCACCACCATGAACGCGAGCATGTGATGCCAATGCTTTCTCCCTAGCAAAGCCAATGCCGCAAGTTTGACAGACATATGGCTTTGTTGGATCGGTGATAGGCCATTGCTGTTGCTGCTGCTGCTGTTGTTGCCTGCCCGTAGCAGATGACATCTCCTCCATTTGCCACCTCGAGCTAGATGCATAATTGCCGCTGCGTGCAGAATAATCGTCGGTCAGCTCGTCCTCGTAGAATAATACCGTATCCTTGTAAGCATTGTCTGGTTCATACACATACTTGCCCATTTCTATCTTGACTTCCTCGAAATTGCGTTTTGGCATACCAGCGGCGGTGTTGTTCTTCCGTTTGCGCGGTGCACTTGATTGCGCCTTTTTACGCCTGCCTTTGTTGCCACTGGTTGTCACGTCCTCTTCCGCAACTAATGAGTCCTCATCATTCAGATCGTCCTCGAGACCATCTTGTGATGCTGGTGCATATGCATGGACTTTTAGATGATTATTCAAATCACACTTGCGTACATAGCGTGATCCACATAAGTTACAACCATATGGCCGATCTGTCTGATGTGCTACAATGTGGTTCATCAAATTTGCCTTCTTTCGGAACCTGCGACTGCAGTAGTCACATGGATACGGTCGAGCATTAGAATAAGAATCCTGATCAATCGGCAATGGTATTTCCATGTCATCGTACTCCAGGAGATTTTCATGAGTCACCTTGGTCTCTGGAATCTCCACTCTTTAAGAGAAATAATTTATTAGTATAGGCAAACTATGAAAGAATCAAGGAAATAATTTTTCAATTCACAGATATGCACAAAGATACAAAAACATTATTTAGATTGAAACAGTAAAAAGTTTAAGTATAAGACTTTGTTTAAAAAAAGGGGGTCATTTTAAGTTTCTTCTTTATAACTAAACTAATATACACTTGTAGGATTAAAATAAAATTGATCTATATTTGAAGTAGATATATAGAAAATTTTAGTGTAATCCAATGCAGCAACAAAAGATCTATTCTTTTTAGGTGAACCTCTTGCACAGAGTTCTCTGCAACTTTTTTCTTTCTCTAAATAGATCCAGAAAGCATCCAGAAGCACGACTGCTCACTGAGCGCTCAGTGAGCTCATGTACTTTTGAACATATCTTTCATATATCTGTATTAGAACTTACCCATCATCTGGACCGGATCTATCCCAGTTGTCAGCTATTACTTCTTCAGTGACTTGTATATTCAGATAGTCGTGCCCCTGATCCTGTGGCACTATATAGATCGATTCCATATCATTGGATTGAGGTACCATTAGTATCTCAGTCTCTGTGGCAGGCACCACATCGGGAACGGATTCGACAGTTTCCTCCACTGCCACTTCCTCGCAGGCACCAATCACCTCCTCCTCTGATGCAACCAACTGTGCCTCCAGGCCACATATCACCTCTTCGTGGAGTTCTACGTCTCCTACCCATTGTAGATTCAAATCTCCGGCAACGTCCATTTTGTTTGGCTTTTAAATTACTTGATCACTAAAATCACAAACAACATAAGAAAATGATAAGAAAGCCTACTCACATGGCTCTTAAGAGTATCGTCATATATGAATCGCACGATTGATCTCGCGAACTCAAGTCAGACAAATGGGATTCACAAACCTGTTGCAGCCACACGATCGACGAGAATTCACTTATTGTTCAATATTTGCAAATTGCGCGTTTTTATTGCAAAATGGCTCAACATTACGAAAACTCACAAGGGGATTAAGACGATCTGTCTCGAAATTAGATTCCACGCGAGTGATCTTCTGCAGACCGGAGGTTACATCATGCGACGAGCCGCCATGAGGAAGTTCGCGGCGTAGGTGCGTGAACGACGTTCGCGTATCCCTTCCGCGAAGCACAACGGGAACGCGTCATGAGATTACGAGCAACATGCTACGGCGAATAATTATCGGCAAACTGAGGTTCCCCTCTTCCTTCCCCCTCCACCGACCAAACCGTCGTCGCCGTTTTACGGGACAAACGATGATCGCGTGGACGATGGAACCGCAGCAGCGCGATCGGCCCGAACTCGACGTCGGCGTCGGGTCTTGACACGGGCCTGAGGTTATAATTATATAGGTTATAGCAAGCGTTGGAGGTTATAATGAAAACAGGACGTGCCGCCTTCCTCGATAACGTGGCGTCGACGAGGAATGACGGTGGCGTCGTGACGCCAGACGAGGAGTGTCGAGTGGCGCGACGAGCGGCAGTGGCGGCGACGACAACGGCAACGGTATCAACGGCATCCAGGTGACAATGCCAAACCATCCGGCCGCGAACGTCTAAGCGAGGCCGCCTTTCGCTTTCAAGAAGAAACCCTCTTTCTCTCGCTCACTCTTTCTTTTTCTCTCCCTCTCTCTCTTTCTCCTCCGACGAAGTGAAACACACGCGCGCGCGGAACTCGAGTTGAGGCGTAGCGTCGCCGCGCGGGCGACACGCCGAGCGTGACCGGCGAAACGCGGACGTGGACGTGGAAACGAACACGGCGGCTACGGAACGGTTCTACTTACTGTTTCGCAATCCTAAACCGTTGGACGTAACAACGCAGTCCGTAACCTAACCAAAATCCGCTCAGTTCGCGATCACAACGAGCAGCGTCGACCTTCGCTTGTTTTCAATCCTGGTGGGGGATGCGCGTAGAAATAAAACGTGACAAAATGGCGGCTCATGCGCGCGCGCGATTATGAGCGTTGAACATGAATGCGTAGATGAGAAGAATGAGAATGCGATAGAGACACCATGACCGAGTGGCCTAGTTTACCTCGTGAACTTGATATGGTTCTAAAGTTACAAATTATTAACTTTCTATTGAGTTATCTTAATTTCGATACACGTAAACATATACAACTAGTCACAGAAAGGTTGCAACACTTTTTTCGATGGGTTTCGGAATACAGCTTACTCGTCGAGCGATTGGTTCTTACTTATGGAGCTAAAGGCCATCACACATATAAAAATTTTAGTCGTAATATCGCAAGTAAATCAATCAATCAAGTAACTACAATCAAAATTACGATTTCGCGTTTTAAAACGCTTGACTATGATTGGCCGATTTGCTTACGGCCTTACGCGATTACAATTAAAATTTTTTTACGTGTGATGTCCTTAAAGCGTAGAGCACACTCTTGCATAACGCATATAACACATAAGGCATAAGAAATTCAACCAATCAGATTTCATCATTTCATAGGAAAGAAGGAAACGAAAGACTTTGATTGGTCCATTTTCTTATGCATTATGTATTATACGTTATGCAAGAGTCTGTGCTCCCCGCTTAACCATTTAAGGCCGCAGCACAGACTCTTGCATAACGCATAGTGCATAAGCGAATCAACCAATCAGAATCTTTCCTTTCCTCCCATTCCATGGAAAAGAAGAATTTCAATTGGTCGATTCCCTTATGCACTATGCATTATGCGTTATGCAAGAGTCTGTGCTGCGGCCAATACGTTCAACCGTTTTACGAGTCTGGGTTCCGAAACCCATCGAAAAAAAGTGTTGCAACCATTGGCTACGTTCAGAAGAGAAAGCAACTTTGCGACTATTGTAAAATTCTTCAATACGATTGGTCTCAATGAACATGTTAGAAGCTATAAGCTTATTAGCTACCGCGTCACATTTTGCCGCGCGGCAAGCGTTTCCGCGTCCAGTGTGCAGAGCCATAAGGCCAATATTACATGCGTTCGTTTTTTGTCGTACGACGAATTTTTCAAGTGTGTTAATTGGCTGCAAGACAAAGAGGATCTCGGACCTCTTTGTCCTATAGCCAATGGACAGGCTTGAGAAATTTGTCGTACGACAAAAAACGGACGCATGTAATATTGGCCTAAGACCGGAATCAGACTAGGCATTAAAGATTGAGATTGAAAATTGAAAGATTGAAATTTGACCAATCAAAACAATAGGAGCTAAAATTCCTTTGCCCTCATTGGTCAAATTTCAATCTTCGATCTCAATCTTCAATGCGTAGTCTGATTCCGGCCTAAAAGGAGCCATTGACATTAGGCCGGAATCAGAGTACGCATTGAAGATTGAGGTTGAAGATGCACTGGATGCATTCAATCTCTGATTAATCCCTTTTTTACTCAGTGAGGGCTCAGTGAGCGGTCGTCGCTTCTGAATGCACCCAGTGATTCTTTAATACGATTGGTTCTTGCCTTTAGTTCTTTACTGGATCTAAGTATAGAAACCAATTATATTGAGAGAAGAATCACTAAGAATCGCTAACTGATTTGTTTTCTCTGCTGAACGTAGCCAATAGCTGCGTTCAGCAGACTCAACAGTTTTGCAACCGTTTTATGATTGTCTGCTGAGATAGGACCATTCTTCTAGATCTAAAAGTATGATCCAATTAGCGCGAAGAAAACTTCCAACAGTTGCAAAACAAACGTTCTGCTGAACGCAGCCATTGTCTGCGTTAGTCTTATTAGGCTAACCCCGGATCTACAATAGAGTTTTAAGCTCTAAGCCATAAGAAATGGACGAATCATAGTCGATTATTCTCCTCGAATTCAACTGTAATTGGTCAATTTCTTACGACTTAAGGCTTAAAACTCTTGTAGATCCGGACTAAAGCAATTAAAATCTCTCTCTTTTCGTTGCTATATAAATCGTTGTGTACGATTCATGCTAGATTCCTGCACCCACTTAAAAGATAATTATTTCGTAATTATATATTTTTTAAGACTGATACATGATCTTTCATGTAACTTAGGAACCATACATAATTATAATACCATATTCTTGGATGATCCCGTAAAGGAACTATTTTTTAAAAGTTTCTTATAAGATTAAGGCAAGATCTTTTTATTACGATATAAATCATCATACGATTGATCATTTCAGATTCCTTATAAATATATATTTATATATGTATATTCTTACCCACCCACAATTTTTTATCGGGAACTACTTTGACGTTAACATGACATTTTTTCCTGCTTGAGCTATAATTATTAATAATTATGCGCATTAATGATAGACGATTCAAAATATATCTTACAACAGGAAACGTTTTGTCATCTATTATAATATTTAATCGTGAATAATAAGCGTCTTACTATTTTTAAATAAAGGAATGGGACATGTCTTATAAGTATGTAAAGTGCCAATTTAAGTCATGCATTTATAGTATAACGTGTTTACTTACCACGGATCGCATCTGTTATAAATGCAATAGCGCATCTTTTTTCGCTCGAAATTATAAATTTTATGAATCGCATAATATCGTTGTACTACAGTAAATATTTATACATTTATTAAACACAATTTGCTATTGTTACATAATTAAATCAATATTTGCAAATACAGATATAAAATATTTACATTAGTTATATTGTTATATAATGGCTGAGTAAAACGCACGATGCGTATGATTTAATTTTATTCTTATTCAACATTTGATGAGCAACAAGAATAAATAATGATATGTCATGCACATCATGCGGTTTAGAAAACGTAACCAATAATAACATTAAATTTGTAATATTACTGTCATAGAACACATGACATAAGCAAGAAACATTAGATGAATATTTTGAAATATTGATTTTATGTGAAATTTATTAACGTTTTCTCATCTAATATTTTATATAAATGTGATTATAATATTATCTGAATAATATGATATTTCCGAACCTAAGGGCATTTGGTGACATATTATAAGTCGATATAAATATCGTTCTATTTTTGTTACTCTCTGAATGTTAAGAAAAATAGATAGAAAACATTTATACCCGAGCACCTTCGAGTATCATCAAGGGCAAAATACTAAAAAAATTGTATTTAAATACAAAATACTCAAAAAATTGTATTTAAATACGTTATTTTACATCATGATGTGCATGATGTATCATTTATTCTTGTTGTTTACCAAATGTAAAGGATAAATGATGCATTATGCACTTCATGCGTGAAATGGAATGCACTTTAGGTTGAGTCAACAATGGTACGATTTTAACTTTCATTAAAAAAATTTTTACATAATTTAAATGTATTTAGTATTTACAAATTTAAAATACAAAATATTAAAAAAAAGTATTTAAATGCAAAATACAAAATACTTTCAAAAAAAGTATTTAAATACGAAATACAAAACACAAAAATGTATTTAAATACGTATTTTAAATATTTCAAATATTACCCACCCCTGAGTATCATTTTGTCTTTGTTTAATATTCGGTGAACAACAAACATAAAATGATATTCGAAGATACTCGGGTAGTATTTTCGAACGCAGTCCTATACGTAGTCAATAACTATAATACACTGACATAAAACGTCAGTTTTCTCTTCTGAACGCAACCAATACCTACTTATATTATTAAATTTGATTAATGATGATTACAAATGTAAACGTAAACTTAGTTTACAGATCTCACGATATCTTATTGCAATGTGTATAGAAATGTGCTGTTATATAACTCTGTTAAAAAGATAAAAATAACGATAAGAAGCAATATCATTTTCAAAACAATTTTATCATGTTCTATCGTAATTTATCATTATAATTATTTTAAATGTTTTGAAAATTATATTTATAGTAATTTATCGCTTTATATTACGAGAAAAACATCGTTTTCTATTGATTTCTTTCATTTTCTATTGAAAGCCGATACAACCATTGAAATATGACAAAAATCTTATAATAATTTCTTGTTTTCTTTGATGAAATATATCGAGAAAAAATAAATAAAAACTTAATTTATTCCTAAAATAAAGAAAGCTAAAATTTCTCTGTCGTAGATAATTACATATATCGTATAATTAAAAGAGAAAATCTTCCAAGAGAAGAACAGATTACGATAATGTCAAAATAACATTAAATGAATTGATCGAATAGTAACTTAACTTTGACAATCATTAAAGCTATTTTGATATCAACATGACTTTTTGCTTGAGTTATAATTATTATTAATTATATGCAAGGATAAACGATTTAAATATTACAACAAGAAATGTTTCACGATCTATTATAAAGTCATGACTAAATTGAACGTGTTATCGTTCCGGAATAAAAGAGTAGAACAAATGAATATTAACTAACATCAATATCATATTATCGTCATTTAGTATATTTAGATATTATATCGCTGAATTATGGATTTTGCTATCACAAACGTGATATTGCATTTTGTATGGCTCGAGATTATAAGTTTCATTGTTCTGTAGATATCCTTCAAAATCGTTCTAGTGCTCCAATTGAACTACTGCAGTAAGTATTTATATATTTGTTAAACGCAAACCGCATTGTTTTACATAATTCGAAACGATAATCGGTATGCATTAATTCTATATATATATCTCTTTTTATCTTCTTTTCAAAAAACCTAATCCCTTTAAAAAGAACTATATATATTTTTACTAATTTATATCTGCAAATGCAAACATAATTCCATTAACTACGTAATAATTAGATTCGTAATGTTATTGTCCTAAATTATATGACGTAATTTAGCAATTTAATGTGATCGGATTTAATTTACTTATGGCTGCTTGATGATCAGTATGCTACTGAATGCGACCAGTGAAGTCTAAAAAATGTTGTCTATTTTAGATGTCTTTTAAGGGAAAAGTTGTTCTGATAACAGGAGCCAGTTCAGGAATTGGAGCTGAAACAGCTATTCACTTTGCTCAGCTTGGTGCATTGCTGTCGATAACAGGACGTAATAAGTACAATTTAGACAAAGTAGCCGAACAATGTGGACAATCCAAGCCGTTCATTGTAACGGGAGATATAGCGAATGAGAATGATGTGAAAAATATTATCGACTCGACGATCAAGCATTATGGCAAATTAGACGTTTTAGTTAATAACGCTGGAATTGTAGAATTCGGTAGTATAGAAATTTCAAGCCTGGAAAAGTTTGACAAGTATGTAATGATAAATTGATAGTACGTATAAACATATATGAATTGATAAATTGTGTTTTATTTTGAAAACATGCTGATATAACGTGTTTTTTATGTAAATGTATTTATAGTATTTTCAACGTAAACGTTCGCTCGGTATTCCAATTGACAGCACTGGCAGTACCACATTTAATTAAAACGAAAGGTAACATTGTAAATGTTTCAAGCGTAACTGGATTACGACCAATGAAGAATAATCTGCCATATTGCATGAGTAAAGCGGCTCTGGATCAATTTACGCGTTGCGTTGCTTTAGATTTGGCATCACAACAGGTGCGTGTAAGGATAATGGCTGTTTTCTTTTTTCAACAATAGCATTATAAATATTATTTTACACATCATATTATTATTTATAAAATATGATATAGGTGCGTGTGAATTCCGTAAATCCTGGCGGCGTACAAACAAATATCCTTCGGGACACTGGAATGAGCCAAGAACAACTTAAAACCTTTTTCGAGCGTTTGAAAGGGGGGCATGCTTTCGGAAGAAACGGCGACCCTTCGGAAATCGCAAAAACCATTGCATTTCTAGCAAGTGACGATGCTAGTTTTATAACAGGAGTGACAATGCCTGTAGATGGAGGTTGGATGGTTATGCCTGCCCCAATCTAGACTGCGAGGCAGTAAAATGTACGCTCTAACGCAGAGAAAAATTTGAAGAAACGCAAAATTTTAATACACAAGTAATTTTTAGAGTGTTCATGAACACTAAAACATACGTTTTTTAGAAATATTTTCAAAAGCTAAAATCAGAAAATGTAATTTTACCTTCTAATAATTACAAAATATATTATTACAAAAGAAAATATTAAATATGTTTTATTAATATATCCATGATATCGAGATGAATACAAAAATAAAATATAAAATTATTAAAATTAGTGAAATTTTTCTTTTATTTTTTGGTTGTTTGTTCGTTACGGTGGGCTCGTCAAGCTTAAAAAATTAACGGATTTGTGTTTTAGAAACTTGGCAACCTTCTAATTGCGGCGCGAAAGTAAATTCTAGTGTAGAGCGCCTAAAATAACGCCTTCAAGTTTTCTAAAAGTCCTCTTATGTCATTTGTTTAAACTTCTAAACAATACACGGTATACATATTTTTTTATGTACAAGAAAAATTCTTGTGAGATCTTCCAAGAAAATTTTTACATAATATACGACGTTTTTACTGGATTTTATTATGTGACCGAATATTCCGTTAATTTATGTATTATTGCTTGTTGTTTACATTGAAGATGACCCGATCGGTGTCGAAACGTCTGCATGTATGAAAGTTTATTAAATATTCTTTATGTTATAACTGGCTCGTAGTCCTTCTTTTAACTATTGATTTATTCTGATTGAGCCATATTGATAATTATTTTATATACGCGAGCGAGAAAATGCGTTATAATAACTTTAATTTTTCATTTGCATTCATTAGAACTCAATTTGGTTTAGAGATGTGCGATTTTATGAAGAAAATTTGTAATTTAATCAAACTAAATGTAAATATTAGAATACGTATAAGATTTGTAAAATCTTGTATTAAATTCAATTTAGTACCTCCGCATTTATACAGATTCTCTAATTTCAACAATCTTTCTTTCTATAATCATCAATCTTACAAGAGACTAAAAACAATACAAATGAACATTAACCAACGTTTTTACTGGATTTTATTATGTGACCGAATATTCAGTTAATTTATGTATTATTGCTTGTTGTTTACATTGAAGATGACCTGATAGGTGTCGAAACGTCTGTATGTATAAAAGTTTATTAAATATTCTTTATATTGTAACTGGCTCGTACTAGCCCTTCTTTTAACTATTGTCTTATGTAATTTGTTGTTCTCTTTGGTTTATAGAAATTTCAAACCTGGAAAAGTTAGACAAGTATGTAATGATAAATTGATAGTATGTATAAACATATATGAATTGATAAATTGTGTTTTATTTTGAAAACATGCTGATATAACGTGTTTTTTATGTAAATGTATTTATAGTATTTTCAACGTAAACGTTCGCTCGGTATTCCAATTGACAGCACTGGCAGTACCACATTTAATTAAAACGAAAGGTAACATTGTAAATGTTTCAAGCGTAACTGGATTACGACCAATGAAGAATAATCTGCCATATTGCATGAGTAAAGTTGCGTTGCTTTAGATTTGGCATCACGACAGGTGCTGTTTTCTTTTTTTCAACAATAGCATTATAAATATTATTTTATCATATTATTTATAAAATATGATATAGGTGCGTGTGAATTCCGTAAATCCTGGCACCGTACAAACAGATATCCTTCGGGACACTGGAATGAGCCAGGAACAGATCAAAATCTATTACGAGCAGTGCAAAGGGACGCATGCTTTAGGAAGAAACGGGGATTCTTTGGAAATCGCAAAAACCATTACATTTCTAGCAAGTGACGATGCTAGTTTTATAACAGGGGTGACATTGCTTGTAGATGGAGGTTAGAGTGTTGTGCCTTCCCAAGTTGTGATGCACTAAAATAATACTATAACATATATATGGCGCAAAATTTGGAAGAGCACTAAATTTAAATAAACACCAAATTTTTAGAGTACCCATGTACACTAAAACATACGTTTTATGAAAATACATATAATGTTATAAAAGTTATAAAATTATATAGAAATTCTGAAAAATTATATGAAAAATTCTGAGAAAAATTTTCACCACGGACATAACTGCTTTTTCTGCTGAACGCAGCTAGTGACCTTAGATTGTGAAATTTCGCATGTATAGTTAAGCTGGAAACACATTTTTTGAAGCATTTTTAGTTTACAAAACTACGATGAATAATGATGAATAATATCGTCTTATACTTCTTATCCTAAATTGTTTTACGATAACTATAAGTTTTTTCAATTATCGAAATGTAATAAAAATGAATGAATAAATGATTCATTTAATAACTAATACATTTTTTTTACACATTACCATTATCACAATAAAATTAATTTAAGAGTATCTGAAATGTATCCGAAGATACTTTTAAAGTATTTGATATCTGTACCTATATACATTTTAATATGTGTATTTATATTTAGATATCTGTATTTAGATAAATTTTTGTACATGTAACTGTATCTGTATCTAGATAAATTTGAAGGGTATCTTACCTATCATTGCTTATTAAGACGATCTCAGAATCAACTATAAATACTGACCCATGTTTTATGATTCACTATAAAATGTTATGACTACACGAACTTTACACTGTTTTCTAAATAGCTAGAAGAGTAGGGATTATGTTAGTATATAAACTAGTATCAATTTATGATGTTATCTTATAACGTTTGCTCATCATCAATGCGTTACTTCGATATTACAAGCGTGATATTGTATTTTGTGTCGTTTGAGATTATTTAAGTTGTATCGTTTTGAAATATCATTCAATATCGTTGCAAATATCACAGTAAGTATTTGTATCTTTTTTAAATATAAATCACATTGTTTTACATAATTCGAAACTATTCGAGCCTTAAATCTAAATTTTTAATTTTATTAATTTGAATTTTGGCGTACATATTGTCAAATTATTAAAGACTTGGATTAATTTAAACAGAGAATGCATGAGAGTAGGAATAAGAATAGAATTTTTACGTTTGTGAGGATTATTACCTCAACATTTACATATAAAAAGCTTAACAAAATTAAAGTTTTATAATAATAAGATTAATTTACAAGCGAAAAAGAACTGTTATAGGTAAATATCAGGCAAATATCATATAGGTAGAAATCAGGTTACTCAATCTTGAAATATCGGATTTATTTTATCAATATAGGCGATTAAAATTTAGTATTAATCAGTGCACTAAAAATATAATTAGAGAATTACCGTTTAACATATACAATGATTTCTTTTCTTCTCAACACTTTTTACTAGATAGATTGCATATTGCGGGAAGAGAACGTATGCTCAATAAACTAAATTGGTTAGAATCAAAAGGTAATTACCACTCGAATAAAACTGAAAGTATCAAATATTATTGCACAGTTCAGGAACAACCATCACTTCAATAATAATGCTATTTCCGGGAATAATAATAATCTCTTTGAAAATAAATACAGCTTCGAAAGACCAGTTGATATTCTTGATGATCATATATATGAAGTCAATTTAAATCCGTCAAAATTTACACTAACTAAGTTTGAATTCAAAACACTTAACAATAATTGGTTCATAAATCTTTCGAGCGTAACTTTCCCAGGGGAGGTCCAATGCCTAGTATAACTAGGAGAAAACTTTTGTCTTCCTTCTCACAATGTGGAATCTATCACTTTAGAATTTATTAAACATATTGAGGATAATTTAACAAGACTAAAAATCAACTCGAATGGATTCAGAAATAGTTTTTTCCCATACGTACGAAGTATTAAAAATATCACAGAGAATAAATCGGACATAGATGGTATGATCTTAGACTCTTTCGATGCTACTAAATGATTTCTTAAAGAAAATCCACAAGTATTGTTAACGCGAGCGGACAAAAGCAATGTGGTTGTTGCCATAGATAAAATTGACTATATTGATAAAATGGAAGTTTTATTATCGGACATCGATACGTATATTGCTATTACGCGCAATCCAACTAACAAAATTTTGAGATTTAAAGTCTTTGTTGCAAACTTGAAAAAGGAATGAATATGTAACCGATCATGAAACCCAATACGTTGAAACGTCTGTATCACATTTTTTTAATATACATTTTGGATTACACACGAACAACTGGTGGCTCACATTTGGCAATTCCTTTACATAAACGTATCTAATCGTTTAACTTAAATTTAAATGCTTCTTTTCTTTTTTTTTTCCTTCCGAAAAACTTATTTCATTTTAAAAAAAACTATATTTTTGCTGATTTATACATATTTGCAAATATGAATATAAAATACCACATTAACTACATAATAATAATATTACATTTATAATATTATTATCTTAGATTATATGACGTAATGTAGTAATTTAATGTGATTGATTGGATTTATATGAGAATCAATAACATTTTACTGCTATAACTATAAATAGTGCACCGCTGCGGTGCGTTACTGGATGCATCCAGTCTGAAAAATGTTATTTATTTTAGATGTCTTTTGCGGGAAAAGTTGTTCTGATAACAGGGGCTAGTTCAGGAATTGGAGCTGAAACAGCTATTCACTTTGCTCAGCTTGGTGCATCGTTGTCGATAACAGGACGTAATAAGCACAATTTAGACAAGGTAGCCAAGCAATGTGGACAACCCAAGCCATTAATTGTAACGGGAGATCTAGCCAACGAGAACGATGTGAAAAATATTATCGACTCGACGATCAAGCACTATGGCAAATTAGATGTTTTAATTAATAATGCTGGAACTTTGGAAATTGGTAGTATAGAGTCTACAAGCTTAGAACAGTACGATAAGTATGTACTGATAAGTAACTTGTTTGTATGTATAAACATGTTTTAATATTGATAAATTATATTCTCTATTTTGAAAATACATTGATATCAAGACGTATTTTTAACGTAAATCTGTTTTCAGTGTTATGAACGTAAACGTTCGCTCGGTATTCCAATTGACAGCACTAGCAGTACCATATTTAATCAAGACGAAAGGCAACATTGTAAACGTTTCTAGCTTAGCTGGATTACGATCAGGAGTAGGTATTTTGACATATTATATGAGTAAGGCGGCTCTAGACCAATTTACGCGTTGCGTTGCTTTAGAATTGGCATCACGACAGGTGCGTGTAAGGATAATAATGACTATTTCTTTTTTTTAACAATAGCATTTTTAAATATCATTTCGCCTTATATTATTTTAAATGTAAAAATAGGTGCGAGTGAATTCCGTAAATCCTGGTGCTGTAATAACAAACATCTTTCGAAACTGTGGAATGAGCCAAGAACAACTTAAAACCTTTTTCGAGCAGTTTAAAGGGATACATGCTTTAGGAAGAAACGGTGATGCTTCGGAAATCGCAAAGGTCATTATATTTCTAGCAAGTGACGATGCTAGTTTTATGACAGGGGTGACATTGCCTGTAGATGGAGGTGGGCATGCTATGCCTCCTAATAATCCTTTTATGTCATCTGATTAAACGAAATTTAATTGATAAGATAGAATCGTAATTTTATATCTGTTTTATAAGTAATATAGTTTTACTGTAAAAATATTGGAAAATTTAAATTTAACGCAGACATTTACACACAATTAATTTGTAAACTAATCATTTAGTTTTTATTTTGCCAATAAAAATGGTAGCGTTAATGATTATTCATATTATAGTTATAATACACAATATTGTTAAAATGTGCATTTAGACTGACGTTGTGAAAAAACAAACGGTATTACAAAAATAACGATCTTAAAATTTTTAATAAATTATTATTCAGCGCGATAATAAGCGCAAACTTCTGTGAACGAAGATACATCATCATTAAAATATTCCTTTAGCATCTAATAATATTTTCGCTGATTATAATTCTGTTCGCAGCGCGCTAAACTGCATATCTCTGAAAGAGGCTGCAACATACTTTATTAATTATTAAATGCACTTTAATGTATGATGTAAGAACATGAGATTGTCGACAATCTTATCTTCTCACATCATGTATTAAAATGTCTTATATAATAAGCTAATATTGCAAAAGAATTAGTGCCATTAGAGAAAATTTATTTACGTATCACGTTATCAGCGCAATCGGTATTCTCGACGGTTCTGGCGACGCATCGTCGATTTTCTTCATGACGCTCGTTAAAAAAACAAGAAAAAGATTAATGATGCGTCATCCTCACAAACAGATATAATCGCGCAGTCTCATGATAACGCGCATCGCGAGCTCGGCTGGCTCAGCGCAAGATGAAGAAACGAATCGTGATATTCGGCGGCACTGGGAACACCGGTCTCTGTTCTCTAAGAACCGCCGTAGAAAATGGTAATTCTGCTGTTTATCTGCGCTATCATTGTATTATTTTTTTTACAACCAAAATTTATTTTTCAACCAACAATGTGCCGCGTGCTCTTCGCAGTTGCACCACGTTACACCTTTCGCACTTAAAACGAGGCGAATATATATAATTAGATGTTTGACAGAAAAGAAGGAAGAATGGAAAGTACAAAAAGTTCAGCTACAAAGAACGAACCTATACATGTAGCTGTTTTGCCAAAAAGTTTCTCGTTCTGTCACTCGAGATGACAATTTAAGAGATCAATAATCATAAATAATTTAGAATATATAATTATGAGTTGTATAGATTTATTTTAGATCTACTTTTTATGATTAAAAGCCGGTGTAAACATAAAATGATGTAATTAATATATTTCCTCTCCTATGTAAAAATATAAAATATACTCGACATGTGTAAGTTATTGTGTGCTCGAGATAACAACATAAAAAGAGTAGTAATTGTAAATAATTTGGAATTTATAATTGTGAGTTATATAGATTTATTTTATTAAATTTATTTCTTATAATTAAAAATCAGGGTTCATAAAATGATATAATTAATATTTCCTCCTATGTCAAAATGTACTTGTGACATAATTATTGTGTATATGATTTTGTAATTTTATGTGTGCATGATGGATTAATTTTTTTTTATCTGTGATATTCAAGTCAACTATTATTTATATATATATATATATATATAGACATTGTTTCGATTATCTCTATCATTTAGGTCTGGAGGTGAGAGCTTTTGTAAGAGACAAAGATAAGGTTCCTGAGGATCTTAGAAATAAAGTTGAACTAATTGTTGGAGATGTTATTAATGCAAAGGAAGTTGCAAATGCGGTAGCTGGTAGAGATGCCGTTGTGGTAACACTTGGCACCAGGACAGATTTGAGTAAATAACACATATATATTTTCTAATAGATTTATATAATGTATTCTTTCGTTGTTTTATAATGATATGTTCTATTTATCCATTTTATGCTATTTTAAGGTCCTACTACCGTAATGTCTCAAGGCATGAAAAATATAATAGAAGCCATGAAAGCACATAATGTTGAACTGGTGTCTGTATGCCTATCAGGTATTGTAAAATGTAAAAACAAAGATGTTAAATACCTGCCAAAACTGTCAATTATTATAAGACTTATTTTTTATTGCACTAGACTGCACTAAAAACTTTCTATCTCGCTTTTGCTATACTTTAAATATATATCTCTCTTATTTTAAATACGAATGTATATTAGTTCAATCACAAAGAACAGACCCTAATATAGAAATATATTATTGTATACAATTTCGCTAATGAAGAAAATATCTTTTTGACACTTTTTGCTATTTGAAACTTCTCTAAATATTCAACTTTATTTTATATGCAATACTCTTCTAATGTTCATTATTGCTTGAATTTTCAGCATTTTTATTCCTCAAATTTGAAGCAGTGCCTGCTATATTTAGAGCTATAACTGAAGACCATCAGCGCATGTTCAACCTGATCAAATCGAGTGGTTTAAAATGGGTGGCGATATTGCCACCGCATATTGCAGGTATGCTTACATAATGAGAGATGAAGCATGTGATAATCTTGAGAAATCTCATTTGAAATATTGTTTCTCTCTTCAGAGACACCAAAATCCAAGTACACTGTTACATTCGATTCTTCGCCTGGACGAGTAATCTCTAAACATGACCTGGGTACGTTTCTTGTTGAATGTCTTGAGAATCCTGATTATTACCAAAAGATCTGTGGCATTGCGACCGTGTCATAATGCGAGAAATGGTAGGGATGTAAAAACAATAAGATGCATGTATCTTTTTCTAGTGGAAAAATAAATATATATATTTATGTAAATCGTTATCACGTTTGATAAATTATGCAACTGGCTCGAATTGTACGTGTTGGATGGAAAAATCGAGCGTATTAAGCACCATCGTGTTCTATCACTAGAATACAACAAACAAAGAAGGAATATTTACAATAAGTAGAGGCGTAATCTGGGCGAGAGAAATTGCGCTAAAAAACGATGAATTCGACCCTTCCATCCAACTAAATCCAAATAAATAAATTAGAATTACAAATATAAAGTTAAAAAAATAAGTCTACAGCACTCTACTTTGCAGCTTATAATAAGAACAAAAGCTTTATTCTCGAAAAATATTGCATACGATAATACTATAGTATACGTTATGTATATTATAGATTTTCATATATATATATTCAAGAATATAGGCCTAAAATTTGAAGTATCTAATACTTCATTCGCGTCGCTTCATCGAGCTGAAAAAACAAATGCAAGTTTATTCGCGAATGATTTCAAACGAATGATTTCATGTTTCAAAAAATTATTTACATGATATATTTACATGACTAATGAATATGATTTCCTAAATAGAAGAGTTCAAGTTCTTCGTTAAGTTGCAATGTGCTAAATTGTCTATTCTCTCATTTTGTTCTATTTAAATCAAATTGAATTCGTTTTTCTTTAAGTATCTCAATAATTTCAATTGTGAAAGCTCTCGTTGTTTTCAGCACTCTTAAATTTTGATATAATGCTAGTATCACAATTTCTTGACCATATGTGTTTTTTGGGACAGCATTCGCATGTCGAAAAATTTTGACAATTGAAACGCCGGCATCGGAGGTGGCGGAGGCGGCGGTGGCAATTGTCCGGCAGATTGATCGCCATTTCGTTCTTTGAATCTGGTCCTACCGAGGGGTGGACTGGCAGTTATGATATCATTAATGCCATACGCTTTAAACGGATCGCACACCTTGTATCCGTTCTTATAGTAAAACACCTCCTGACCATCCGTTTTTAGGTAGATATTTTTCAGGCCCCTTTTTGCGACGTACTCCTCCACGCCACGCAACAGTCTAGACCCTAATCCTTGAGATCTACATCGATAATCGATTACGACTGAAATATTGTAGATATGTAGTATTATTATGATTTACTTTTTTTTGACTTATTAACATATACTTTAAATTATTCTACTTGTTAATTCTATTGCTGAATGGGCATTGAAACAAATTACTATCGTTTCTGCTTACCAGACTCTATGAAACAGCTAACTTTCGATCTAGCCACCAAAGATATTTTGCAGTGTCCGAGAACCTTGTTCTCGCCATTAATTAGAACTAGACACGTGGGAAAATCGTCACAAGACACACTTAGAGATTTCATTCTGCAATATAACGATGTGAAAATCAGTTTTGTCGATGTATCCTCACTATTTTCCTAGGTAATTTTTGAAACCAAGGAGAAAAATAACACACCGTGCAGTTTCACTTCGAGGCCATTCAGAATTAAGCAACTTACAACAGTCTTTAATCAAGTCAGGCCGATGATGAAGAGGTATCACTATGTACTTAACGTCTCTTTCCGTCATATCTTGCCTGCAAAATTGGATATTGTTAGATACTTCAAAGTCGGATTAATTAGAGTATCGTTGAATTCGTAAAAAATGTTGAAAGATATCTTCAAATATATATTGCTATTTATCTAGTAATATATATATATATAAAACTATATATTTCTATTAGTAATTGTATATATTACAATTACTAGTGTAATAATGTATACTTTAAATATTATTACTATTTTTTCATGTATATAATTATCTTATCTCTTTACATTCAAGTGTAAATCTTATTCAAACTATTATCAGTATAATATCACATATAGCTTTCTACTTCTAATTTTCTATTATTATTATTATTATTATTATATAGAAATATCTTTTTTAAAATTAAATTAATTGCTGCATTGTGAGCAAAATCTCATAAACTTTAATTTAGTATATTTACTACTTGATTCTCCTCAATCACATCTTGTTTGACACACATATACCCACCTGTCATATCTAAAAATACACTCTAATACGAAAGTGAACTACACAGGCTTACGATACAACAATGAAATGACAGCTTATGATTCTACAAATAGTGTATACTTCTTTTTTTTTAATCAAACTATATCTAAATCTAATATGTATGTCCTGTCTCATATATCTATAAATATATCTTGGATATATGGATGCAGCTACGAGTACACGTGTATGTACGATTACAGTCGTGAGTATTACAGACTACCGTAGTGGAAAGAAAGTCTATCAAACAATCGCGTTGCATCCTGCTCTACTGACTGCTCTACTGACAGGTGACCACAAATCGGAGCACAAATCGACGAATGAAAAGAAGGAAGCGGGGCGGCGAGGAGAGTGTCCTTACCGTGTTTCTCAACGGAGGTGGAGGCCGAGAACTCGTTTCCGCGCGCTCGGACGCGAAGCTCGCCGGTGACGATCGGTGCAGTGTCTCATCTCAAGTTTTTCGCCCTCGGAACGATATTTCGGGATTTTATCCCCACCGCGTTATGCGGCATAACGCGGTGGCGTCCATAATGGTCCATAACGAGGCGCGCCGCCGCGCCTCTCCGTTTTCATTTTCTTGAGTTTCCCGGAATTCTTACATTTCGCCACATTTCGCTTTTCCTGCTGGACCAACGCATGTCTCGTGGCCGTCTAAGTATTTTGGCATTTAAAAAGAACACGGAAAGATCGCAAATACTAAATAATTTCTGACATGCCTAAACGTTGGATCTCCGCTCTTATAATTAGCGAGTTCTTTTAAATAGATTGTTTTAGAACTGTATTGTCTCACATGCAATTTTCTGTCCACAACACGCAGTGTTCGTAATTAATTCATTGTATTACAGGAGAAAGGAACGTGAATAGCTGCTCCGAGGAGCTACTTATGATTTTCTCCAAGAATAGGAGAAAGTTCTTTAACAAAGTATACTGTTTCGTTAAAAAAATAAAACGAGATAAAACTTCTTGATTAATTCCGTAATAAGTCGGAGATATAAAAATCGAAAATTAATAAATCTTTATTATTCGCTTCTAAGACCTTGCGTAGTGTATGCCCTTTATAATATTATTTTGGAGATATAAAAGTTCCATTTGTTAATATTAAATATAAATTCTGCAACGCGTTCTGGATATAACAGAAAATAATCGGTGGGACAAAATGCCAGATTTAAGAGTTCTCAATTGAGAAGTTTCACCCACGTGGTGACCTACGAGTGATCGCGAGACTTGCCCGTGACCGAGTCTATTATTGTTCGCTCCGACGAGAAAAAAAAAGGAAGATGACCCCTTTCTTTCGGCTCTGTCCCATTTCCTCTCGTAACCTCTATTCTATTTGCGGATCCGTGATCCGCATTCTCATGCACGTGAAGAACCGCACGTGACAGTATTGCACGCTCGATCTGACAGGAAACTGTATTATTGACATGATAGGTAATAGAACCACCTACATATACATGTAGCAGAAAGAAACCTGAGAGAGGACGTGAGGGCCTTTTTTCTGTAAAGCCCATGGCACATACAAAAACGTAAGGCCGTAAGACATAATCAGTAAGCGAATTGGTCAATCACGATAGAGACCGTAAGGCCAGTAGCGAATCCAATCTTACGATTTCTTTACTGCTTACGTATTACGGCCTTACGTTTTTGTATGTGCCATGGGCTTAACTGCAAAATGTCGCTAGAGTCCCTATACTATAGGGACTCTAATGCAGTATTGTTAGGTATGCCGCCTTTTTAGCGCATGCGCGTTCGAGTATAGCTCACTGCAGGGAGGTCGATTCTGTATCTTCAAACAAGGGCTGCGTTCAGCAGACTCAACAGTTTTGCAACCGTTTTATGATTGTCTGCTGAGATAGGACCATTCTTCTAGATCTAAAAGTATGATCCAATTAGCGCGAAGGAAACTTCCAACAGTTGCAAAACAAACGTTCTGCTGAACGCAGCCATCGTGAAAATGACAAAAGTAAGCAAATTTACTAGGTGTTGACCAATGAAATTATCAGTATTCTAGTAAATTTGCTCACTTTGTAATTTTCACCTCGTTTCAAGATATAGAATCGATCCCCAGTATTAGGGTGAAATCATACGGTGCGGAAAAAGACTGCGGAATAGAGAATGCGTCATTGAAGCAACCAATCA
>NW_017256458.1:1011828-1223815 GCF_001594055.1 Mycetomoellerius zeteki
ATACATTTACTATTACATATGAAATAATTTATATACATTACTGAAATAAAGAATATATTAAAAAATAATAGGATTTCGGAATAATTATACAAAAAAATGCATTACGATAAAAAACATTTTATTTGGGCCCGCGCTTTTCATCCTTTACATTACTGAATTTCTCTAGAACTCACTAGTACTGTAGTGCGCATGCTCTAAAAAGACGGCATACCTAACAACACTACTCTGATGGCTCTGACAACAGCTATTTGACTATTTGACGTGTCGCATAACGGAATCGAATATTGAATATGTATTTGTCTCAAAACGCTCAAATTAATAATTGCTATAACATAATTCAGTAGGTTGTATATCTGGCTGTCCACTATTGTTTATTCGTAACTATTTCACTTCAAATGTAGTGACGTATTCCACAACTTGTCAAGTAAATAATAACGAAGTAAAATATGAGAAGCGGTACCCAAAACACCGTTTGTAAATTAAAAAATGCGACGATCTCGAAAACGAACGAAAAGGAAGAAAGTGCGACGTATGTATAATTATAATTTTATCAAAATTATGTCGATTGTATATATTTTTTAATGCATTCATAGTCACAATTCTGTTGCTTTTCAACGAATTATTTTTTTCTTATTAGTGTATAAAAATTATTAAAATGTTAGATACCAGGGGTATCTTTTTTCTTATTTCTATAGCTTATCCTCGATAAAATATTCCTAAAAATTGTTTTATATTTCTGTTCTTTTTTCTATAAAGTATTCTTTACTAGTAATAATTACAGAATGTAATAATTTTTGCAAAAAATATGAAAATATTCTTTAATGTGATAAATTAGCATGAAATAGGTAAGTTATAATACAATTGCAAGTTGTTTTAATGTTTACAGGGATTGGTGGCTCCTGTTTGGAGGTATAACTGTGCTTACCTTAATCACTAGATTTTATAAGGTCACAGAACCTCAGCATGTATGGTAAGAGAAATCAAGGATTTTTATTAAAAAGTATTTCTTATTTAGGTTCTTTTTTTTAAGAGAAAGTTCTTAGAAACTTCTATCTTTCAGTTGGGACGAAACTCATTTTGGCAAAATGGGCAGTTGGTACATAAATAGGACGTTTTTCTTTGACGTGCATCCACCTTTAGGAAAGGTACGTTTTCCAAAGAAAATTCTATCTGTGTACATTTTTCTAGGCAAAAAATTCAACTATCATGAAACTAAAAATATTTTATATTCTATTTCAAGATGCTCATTGCTTTGTCGGGATACATGACGGGCTATGATGGGACATTTGCTTTCGAAAAACCAGGAGATAAATTCGAAAATATAAATTACATTGGCATGAGAATTGTAAGTTGAGCAAACTTTTTTTCAATTAAAATAAAACAAGATCTATATCAAAGGATTTAGAAAAATTATCGAAGGCATTAGAGCTGCAAAGATTTAATCAGAAACGTTTCTTAGTTCTGTACAATTCTGGGCGCATCCACTGTCCCTCTCTCATATCTCATTGTATGGGATCTTACCAAGTCAATTCGTGCATCTGCACTTGCTGCCCTTTTCATCCTATGTGGTAAATTATAACGTTCTACGATATAGATAATCTTGAATTTTGTCAAATTAACAAAATGATTCATTTTTTTTGCAGACGTAGGATTGTTGACGTTGAATCAGTATATTCTGCTCGATCCCATATTGTTATGTTTTATGATGTGTGCGACATGGGGCATGGCGCGTGTAGCATCATTCCGAGATCGACCGTTCACAAGATCCTGGTGGTTGTGGTTATCATTCACTGGAGCTTCACTCGCGTGCACAATCAGCGTAAAATTTGTCGGCCTCTTTGTTGTTCTGCTTGTGGGTCTTTACACCGTGTACGAGCTCTGGCGAGAATTGGGTGATCTGTCTAAACCTATTGTAAGTCATTTCACGAAAATTCAATATCAAGGTTTTTACTTTTATAGAAATCCAGCTTAACACTAGCCAATTTAATATTGACAAATAGTGCTGAATTATTTATTTTGTACATTAAAAGCACTATTGCTCAGTGCTTCTAATACTCAAAATAAATAATTGATCATTATACCTTCTAGTATTAAATTTGTATAAGAGTAATGTCATAAATAGTGCGAGCTTTGCATTTTAATTGACATGTTAATGATTAACGAGCTAGTTAATAAGTTTGTAATACTTTTAATTTAATAATTAGTAATTAAGAGATCGAGAAAATGGACGATTAAGTTTCCAAAGAACAATTTTGATTTTGCTTTTTGCAGTCTTATGTGGGGAAACATTTGTTAGCAAGGTGCTTTTGCCTCATCCTATTACCAGTTTTACTTTACATGCTATTTTTTTATATTCATCTTTCCGTTTTAAATAAAAGGTAAGAATTATTGCATCAACTTACAAAGTGTAGTCTGTTACTACTAATGTCAAATATTTTCATAAACTTGGTGTTAATTTTTCCTTATTTCTCAGAATTCCCTGTATAATATATCTAAGTTATTCAATTATGTGTCCAAACTAATGTTTAATTTACAAATAAACATTGTTTTGCTTAGTGGAAGTGGCGATGGCTTCTACAGTTCCGAATTTCAGTCGCTATTACGTGGAAATTCGCTGTATAATGCGACAATGCCACGACAATTGGCGTATGGTGCTACTATTACGTTAAAAAATCATCGTACAGGCGGCGGTTACTTGCACTCTCATTGGCATTTATATCCCGAAGGAGTTGGCGCCAGACAGCAACAGGTTGTTATACATATGAGTACTTACATTTAGTACAAAGTAGCATAAAAGAAAGAGTAAAATATAAACATAAAATGAATTCATATAAAATATATAGATTTATAAATTTGTCAGGTATTGAAATAAATGATGTATATCTTACTTCAACCAGAATAGAGACTGGAAAACGCATATGATAATAGAATAATGATTTGAGTGGGCGACATTAAGTGAAACTAAATTCCTGGTATCTGATGTACGTATCTGATTACAGATCACGACTTATTCTCACAAAGACGATAACAATCTATGGCTGGTGAAGAAATTCGACACGGACGTGATACCGCCAGAATCAGAATTAGTTAAACACGGCGACCTCGTGCGTCTGGAGCACATTACGACGAGACGAAATTTACATTCGCACAAGGAAATCGCGCCAATATCAAAAAAGCATTATCAAGTTACCGGATACGGAGAAGTAAGGTGATTTCAACCAATGTGATTGTGGCGTTGCTTTCGATTTTATTATTGAGCGTATTTCCTGTTTGCCTCACAGAATGGTACGGGCGATGCTAACGACGTTTGGAAAGTATTGATAACGAACGGAAGGGACGGCGACGTGGTTGAGACAGTGACAAGTAAATTGAAGTTCGTACATTATCTTCATCATTGCGTGTTAACATGTAGCGGCAAAACGTTACCGAAATGGTTAGTAGCGATAAAAATTACATTAAATTTAAATCTTTCGCGTAAAACAAAATTTTCTATTGTATGATCAATTTTTAATTTATCTAGGGGGTATAGCCAGCAAGAGGTTTCTTGTAATCCTAACATGAGAGATAAAAATGGATTATGGAACATCGAGGACAATCAATACGCCAAATGTAAGCGAGTGACACAAGCCATTGAATTTATCATTAATAGTTAAAGCGATATATAACACTGTACTGTTTTTGTTAGTACCAAACGTCAGTTTCCGTGTGTACGCGCCAGGATTCCTTGATAGATTTCTGGAGTCGCATGCCGTGATGTTGCAAGGCAATTCGGATCTAAAAGTGAAGGAAGGAGAGGTATCCTCACGACCATGGCAGTGGCCTATAAACTATAGAGTAAATCAATTTATATACATTATTTACTAATACAATATCGTTGTTTTTTGAAGAGGCAAATCCTGAAAGAAACCCCTATCTTTCTCTGTAGGGGCAATTCTTTTCCGGAAACAATCAAAGGATATATCTACTCGGTAATCCTATCATTTGGTGGGGGAACATAGTCTTCCTCGTAATATTTATAGTTCTTTACATCCACGCTTCCGTGCGCGAGCAACGGGGCTGTATCGACGATGCTATCATGCTCAAGCAGCGGAGCAAAATAACGCATGCCGGCAAGTGGCTTTTCCTCGGGTGGATCTTGCATTATGCACCTTTTTGGGCGATGACCAGGGTACTGTATTTTCACCATTATTTCCCGGCGTTACTGTACAGCTCCATGCTGACTGGGATTACATTGAATCATGTCATTGAGAACTTCCTGCTGTTGTTACCCAGCAAAGTGGGAAATACGTTTTATCATGTCACGTTAGGAACTGTAATCTCCGGTATTATGTACAGGTAAAGATTGCCTTTTTTATTTAAATTCTAATCTCACAATGAAATAATTTGTAATACATATTTTAAAAAATTAGAGCTCTTTTGGATTTTTATTAAGAAATGATATCGAGAGATTAAGAGTTGATCAAATTTTCCATTTTTAATTTAAATTACAGCTTTTATCTATTCTCGCCGTTGGCTTATGGGATGGATGGTCCATCTGCCATGGATCCCGATAGCTCAATGCATTCTTTAAGGTGGATGGAATCTTGGGAATTTTAAAATCTGTTTAATCAACGCAATGCAAAGTATTTTATACATATACTTATTTCACTGTGTAATTAATGACACAGTATATTTTATACTATTTTACACTGTATGTGTATACACAACTAACATTGTGTGTATAAGAATTCTAACTTAAATCGTTGACAATGACTGAAATATCAGAAATGCTCATCTTATTTATATTATTTATATTTTCTACAAATTATATGTAGCTTTTACAATGTTTTATATTTTTTACAATCCGTTCGTACAATATTAAAATAGTTTGATAAGTAAAACAATGTTGAGTATTTCAACCATGTCATAGCCATTCCGTTGAAAATGGGATTCCTTTGCAATTTCTTCCAAGAACATATTTGAACAATACGACATATCCCTCTAAGATAAAACTATGCTCTATATGTTTGTTTTTTTATATTATAACCTGAGTATATTGCCCAGCATGCTCTTAACAAAAGCGATAACATCACTCTGCTGCAATATGTAATCCATTTATATCGTAATATATTGCAATGATAATATAACTCTGTATACAGAACATGTATATAAGCGCATTTGCTGCGAGATAAGCTTCCACATGTTCACTTTCATATTGGCCATTGTTTGCCATGAATATACATGCGCTATCTCTAGCTGTCTCTGTGAAATTCCGCTTTAATACCTAGTTATAGCAATGTAGTTAACTTTAATTTTGTGGTTTACTTATTATTTATCTTTTTTAATTCTTAAAAAAAATAAGTAAATTAAAACGAAATCAATGTTAATCTACATCGGTAAAAATGGACATAAGACGATCATCGTAATTCGCCAAAATCTAGCCGGATGTCGGTCGTTAAATGATCACTTATAAAATTATAAAATTATCGTGGAGATATGCGGGTCAATAGAAGTGACCATATACACATTGGAATGACACATCACATCGGAGGGAACGCGTATGTACATATACACTTATACGTTTTTATCGATGACGAAAGCGCGTGGGTAGCCGACAGGCAATGCTGTGTTTTTTGCTCCAGTAAAGTGTAAGCTTTCGCTAAAGAAAGATAGCTTCAAGATCAAGAGAACTCCCACGGATGAAAAGCTCGAGTGCTGGAACGAGTATAATTCGAAAGCTTAGTGTTAAAAAAAAATCCATAAAAGTGCATCATAAAAGCTTGAAAGTTTCGCGATGAGTAGCTTCGAACTTGAAGGCTTCTCCTTCGAAGATTCTTTCTATGCAGGGCTGTGTTCAGAAACCTCACCCGGGAACACTCAGGTATCATTTTATTTTTGTTTAACATTCGGCGAACAGCCAGAATAAAATAATGTATAGATAATACTTTGAATTCTTGACTTCCCAGGTTTGAGCTTGATGGCCGCGCGCACCAAAAGACTGTCTCGTCAAGTTTAAAAGCTCCGCGCTTAAAAGCTGTACTGCACGAGCTTATCGCGCGCGCGCGAGCTTTTGCTACCACTGTTAAAGAGTAGACGCAAGCGTACCGCATCGCCCTTTGCGGTATCGCCGCCGTCACCGCTTCCACCACCTCCGATGACGACGATACCGAGGGACAGGGCGAGACGCGCTCTCGGATACTCGATCAGTGCGCGCTTCCCCGCGCCGGCGGCCCGTCGCAAGACAGTCGTCCGGACGTGGTCGGTATCCAGCGTCGCGGTGGATCAGCGGATGCTGCAATCAGCGGCGCGTCGGCGGCCGCTCGTGCCCGACATATTGCGGACTCGCGAAAATAGGTAGGGATAACGAAATCGCTCGCGAAATTATCAGTGACTTCGCCGCGCGGAGAGATACGATTTGCTCCGTTTAAATAGAGCGATTGCGATCGCTCGTGCGTGAGCACTTGTTGCTGGAATCGCATCACGGCTGGACCTCATCCAGGTAAAAAGCTTTCGCTGTCAGACACGGTGCTCCTCTCCTCGTGAACCTCGTGAGCGTCGCGACGACTTACGCAAAGCGTCGCGTCGACACACCGACAGCGTATCGTGCACGAGGCGAAAAAAACGCGATTATCTTGAACATTGTGTATATAATGCGCACAACTGCTGTTGCTAGGATATAATAAAAGAAATTGTGCCTATAATATTCTTGTTTTAGCAAGTGCAGTACGCGTTGGCATATTTTTTTTAAATAAATTTAAATACACTTCGCGAAAAGGTAAGTTTGTAGATTTTAATCGATCTTATTCAACAGCTTGCGCTATATTCTAATCGCCAGATTCGATCTCGTTTTAACGATCATAGATTAGAACGATAAAATACATTAGAAACGAAATAATATTGATTATTATTTTATTGTAAAACAAAGATCAATATGAAAAAATAACTCTTTAATAAGTTTTTATTTCATAGTTCTGAATAATTTTAACAATTAAATTTTATAGAGAGAAAAATTTCGTCAGTTTTTTAAATACATTTTCTTTGAATAATCAATTCTAATTTTGAAATTTAATCTCGTTTACTTTACGCACTTTCATGTGCGTAATCATAAATATGACAAATATATATATATATATACATATATATACGAGATAATCTTGATAATAAAGTAAAGACTCTTTACTTTATAATTGTATGATTTTTCATAAATATAAAAAACGCCAATAATCGGTCAAAGTTAGATGTTATGAATATAACACATATTCTTAATTTTTTTTAAATTTAATTATCTCAGTATGACTTTTATTTTATTTTATAATAAAAAAATACAAGCGGAAGATAGAAAAAGCTTTAAATTTTCAAAATTTTAATTTATTAAATTATCATCATTCAATAACATCAAAGATTATTTTTAACAGAGTTCAAAATTCTGTCACCTTCCAATTTTTTATTCGATTTTTCGTATTATTTTAATTTCTTTTTTAAATTTGAATTCTTGTATTATTCAAATTCTCTCTTCAAACAGCTGATAATAGAATAACAATCGAACAATTCGCTTCAATCGTCATTCAGAAACGTTCGAAGATACTCAGATGTATCTTCGACCTTCTATCATGATAACATTGCTCTCTATGGAAGTAATTATAGATTACTTATTGTTAGTCACGTCACCCCGAAACGACAATAAGTGAATATACGGATAGATAAGTGGAATATCGATAACCGATCTCGTTTTTACGATATCGAATATCAATTGTCGATGTTTTATTCAATAGCTTCGGCTGGTGGAGCCTGAATAGTTCGGATTAATTAATCCGTGATATCCACAGCTGTCATTTTGCGACTTTCAGCATGGCTCCGCAATCGTCGATTTATCGACATATCTTATCGAGCGATTATGAGTCACGTAATATATCCGAGAGAAAAGTCTAGCTTTTTCAAAGGTCTATTCTTTTTAACTGAATTTCTTGTACGATTTCTCTTTTTTCCTTTTTTCTATGTTGGAAAAAAGAAGAAAAGATGAATCTGTTCATTTCCGAACATTACGCGCGTTTTGCGTTACATCAAAATTTCAATTCGAGACTTTTATTTATATACAACTTATTTAAAAATCCTTTAAATATTTTGTTAATTTTTTACATCCAATAACATGACAATTTTTTCCGTTGTGGATAAAAATAATCTTTTACCTTGCATGGTAATTAAATTACTTACACTATAAATAATCGCCGATTGTAAACAGTTGTTAGCGATAAGCAACAAAAAGCTTTTGTTTCCCCTTGATTTGCTATGGAAATTTACTTTGGATTTTTCGCGAATTTAAATTAAATCTGCAGTTCTCGTAATCCCAGGACTTTAATTTTCCGCCACATAACTCATGGTAATTAAATCACAGGGTTTCCATGTTACACGGAAGGATTCATAATACGGGACCTCAAGAATATAAAATAATTTCAGGAACAACGGATTGAAAGAAATCATTCGCGACGCTCAACATTAACGTCATTCACGCGTTTCTTCGACGATAAGCATGCGGACAGCTTGTTGCTTCTTGCACTGTCGACCGCAGGAAGTGTGAATTAACAATGGAATCTGACCTACTTGGCGGTGCATACCATATATAAATCTACTGCTCCTTCAATCTCTTAAATGAGTTATATAAAATTCATCCGTCAGATGCAAGAAGACAGTTGGATCACTTCCGAACGCGAAGAAACGCCGTGAAACTCCATTTAAGTAATGGTTGAATGAGTTTCGTGAAGATCACATGTCTTTTTCACAGAGATTTATTGAAATTATCCTTCGTGCGATGTGGAGCATCGAAAATACTCTTATTTACAAGCAGAAATGCAGGAAAATATTTTCTATCTACAGTTATTGATTGAAAACTCGATGTCAAAAGGTTGTAAATGATGGAAACGGAATTGTCATGAATCAAAACTGTTAAAGTCTTAAAATATTGAATTAAACAGTTAGGGAGAGAGACATTTATGTGATGAGAGACATGTCAACTTCAATATGATATTTTTAAAAAATTAGGATTGCTTAATTAAAAATTTTTGCAAAAACTGATTGTCCATATCTTTTATTTACGGTAATTGATCATAGAATTTTTGAAGTAATAGTAAAAAAAATAATGAAATAATTAATAAGCCAAGAAGAGCCCACGCGGATATTGGCGTGCAATGTCGATTTATTAAAAGGACACTTACATAATTAACGGATTAAGAATAGCAAACGTTTTGACCGAATTGTTTATTCTTCTTGCTGTTATTAAATACTGAAACGGTAAAATAATAACGGTATCAGAAAACTTACAACATATAAAACAATTCTAATATTTTTCGTCACGAATTAAAATAATCATACGTAGTCCATCTGAAAACATGTTAAAAAATTTTTCTTGTTACCGCAACGAAACAGATGTCAACATGTCCATTGGATGGTTACAAACAGTGGTCAGTTGACAGAGTGACTATTGCGAACATCAGTCTGTTAATAATAATCTATAGTACGATTTTAACGCGATTATTAATAAAACTACGTGTTTGAAATAAAAGCAAAAGGAAGGACCAAAAATTCGGTCAACACGTTTGCTATTCTTAGTTTGTTAATTATGTAAACGTTCTTTTAATAAATCGACGTTGTGCACCAATATCCGCAATATGAGCTCTTTCTGGTTTATTAATTATTTCATTATTAACAAATTGATTCTCAGAGTCGATATACACACTTTTCAAGAAAATTAATTTTTTTTTCTCTTGGAAAATTTAAAAAATGACAACGTTTTACTGTGGTACGTCTTATGTAAAATAAAACTTTCGCGGATTCTTATTATTACAGGAATAAGTGGATTTTACTTAGAATCCTTTTGGAATCTTTTGTAGCTAGACTAACTGTGGTGCAATCGCCACAATCGTAGGGTGAAACTAATGTTAGAATAAAAACTGAGCAAGGAGAAACTGCCTAGCAAGCAGTTGAAGATAGTTTCTATTAGTAATTCTCGAATTTCCTGATTTTCGCCGTTTATCGATTGTAAAATGATATTGCACTTTCACGAAATGTACAATACTTATTACAATACTTACAATTACTCGATATAGATAAAAATTCGACAATATAATATTTCTTTTTTATACGACGCATGTCGAAAGCGTTTTTACACGAAGTGTCACAAGACACGAAGATTAAATGCAAAGAGATCCACCTAACGCTACCAAAATATTTTTCTGTACGATGTTAATTCAATCGTAAAAAAATACATAAATATACAGAGTGTATCTTAAAAAGCTCCCACTAATCATATAGCGCTATTCCCGATCAAAAAACTGAGTCGAAAAGTCCTGAGCCGTTTTACAATTTTTGCAATAGTTAATGAGATATTAATTTCTAACGATTGCCAAATAAGCGGGTAAAATCGACACACAAAACAACTTTAAAATATCTTTCAGTTTTGTTTTTTATGGAATATCTTAAAAATGTTTCATAAAGATCTCTTAAAAATATCTTATTTGCCGATTTTATACATTCTGCTCATTCAATTAAAAAATTGCGAAAATTGCAAAATGACAGAAAAATTTTCGACTCAGTTTTCGAATAACAATAACGCTACATGATTAGTGAGCCCTTTTTGAGATACATCCTGTATATTATTGGGTTACGCATGAAGCGCATAATGTATCGTTTTATTCTTCTTTATTAATTAGTAAACAACAAAGATAAATGATCACCATCAAATGAGCAATATAAGCATTATAAGCTATCGCATAAGATAATTTTTATTTTTAAATTGGAATTAAATAAAAAAGGAAATGAGAAAATTTGTTCTTTGATCGCGCAATGCATTTTGCATTTCTTCTCTCTAGCAGTAATTTTTCAAACCGGACGGGCACCTTCCTTATGTAGCAAGACATCGGAATATGCGAGAAAGCGCTTTAGCCGTGCTACTGGCATGGACACTTGCAGCCCAGCAGGGGCTATGCGGCAAGTTGGAGAAGATCGCCCAACAACCAAGCAATGTCTTGGTAGATTATTACGCCTATCGTCACATCTCGATCATCCACTTCAATGTGCCCGAACGTACCGTCTCGGTTGTCTTCAAGTACGTATCTAACCGAAAAAGAATCGATAGGATTTTTTTCGAAATTAAGGTAGCGATTATGTAATTTTTTTCCTTACAGAAACGTAAAATGTAAAAATTTTTTGAAGATAATGAAGAAATTTTTCACTCTTTGCGTTTCTATCTTAGAGAAAAACTTACCTTTTTTTAATTTAACGCGGTTCAAGAATGTATCACACAAAGTTAAGATTTTGAAAATATTTAAAAATTTAGCTAGATACAGATTTAAATAATTTTGTTCGACCATCGAAATAATTATATAGTTAACGTTCTAACTGGTTACGTCAAAACTTTTTGCAACGTTGCTTGAGACTCCTACATAATTATTTTAATGGTCTAAGCAAATTATTTTCAGGTCTATATCTACACGGAAAGAATTTTCTCTTAAAATTTACCCTGAAAATATGATAATTGTGCAATTTATTTTAAAGATTTTTACCATGCACTTCAGTAAAATTAATCAAACTTATTTTATATTTTATTGTAGTATTATTAATGAATGAGAGAGAGTTACATAAAATTCTTTGAAATACGATGTTGTCCCACGCCTACCATATTTTCAGGGTAAACTCTAAGAAAAAAATCTCTCCGTGTAGGTAAATTTTTAGATATTTTAGTAAACTCGTTCTTTCCAACAGCGGGATTTTGTTTTTCCTCACTATTTTTCTACAAATATTATTTATCCTCATTAGTTCTCTTTAATGTCGGAAGCAACCTTCAAAATTTATATCTCTAAGTTGTTTTCATATATATATTCTAATATACGTGTATGTTTTAATGAAATCATTTAAGATATCTTATATATCTTGTTCCCTTGACTTGTTTTTCGTTGAAATAAAATTTTCTGTTATTTACGTTTTCTTCTGAGGGGCGCACCTCATGTAAGGGATAAAAAAAATCGAAAAATTTTTTTGCATAATTTAATAATTTAACTCGTCAAAAATATGTCTCTTGAGTTTTAGAACGAAATTCGAAGAATTGACGTAATTATAGATGATTTTATTGCGGACTTCAACGCCGACGCACCAAAATTAAATTATTATAAATATAAAATTCACATTGTTTTTCTATCAAAATAATATTTTTTTAGTAGTTCAATATTACAATAACATACCCTGAAAATTTCAAAAGAATTTGTCGTATAGTCTCCTATTAAAAAATTCCGAAAAATTACATTATTTTCAACACGATACATGAGGTGCCCCCCTTAAGTGTCTCTTGTGAAGATTATATATTCTGTCGCGCTTCAGATTCACAGCAAAAGAAGAAAAGACTGGAGGGATAGGTAGATGCACACCGCTCAACATTTCGTTGCATCTAAAATCCGCCAGTTTGCCATTTGTCTGTCCCGATGGATCGAAGGTGGCTGCAAAGCTGATAGAAACGAAGAAACGTCGGCGACAGTATAGTCTAGAGATGCAGAGTGACGGCGAGCAATATATAATCAAGATAGAGGCTCCGTCGGCGGGCGACTGGTATGCGATCGCTTTTCGATCCTGGACCGATCCTGAAGACGGAAAGATCAAGCAACAAGGTAGAGAAAAACGCAATTTATTATAAATAACAAATTAAGAATAAAATAAAATTATATTATCTATTGGGCGCTAATTGAATAGTATTTTATTTTAATAAATAAACGTTCGCGTTTTGTAGTCAGACATATAATTTTTAATAACAATGTTTCTGAAATAGCAGGAGTATTTCTTAAAAAATATTTTCTTGAAAGCGATATCGTTTTTCGATATTTATAAATGAAAATGATTCCTACTTTTAATTTACTTTGCGTTTTAGTTTCACTTTTTATTTTACACGAATTTTTAAGTTCAGATTCAGATTTTTAGACAATATTATTGCTGATACCTCACTTTTTGTGCATCTCTTTTCTCATTTTACGTTTTACTATATAATTTCTTTTCTTTATTATACCATTGCACATTAATATATATAAAGTTACTATTATTTTTATTATTTTTGCAAAATTTAAAGAGATGGAGCCGGATTTTGCCAGCCTCTTTAAGATTAACGAAAAATTGCTATTTGCAGGTCTCAGTGCGTCCTGTGAGACTGTGATGGATGCCGAAATGTTCGTGGAGATACCAGCTACGACATCATTAGTAGATTCTGACATTGAATATAAGGTGCAACTGGACGAGACCTCCGACACAGCGATAGTGCAATATCTTGTACCGGACGTCGGTCTCGAGGAACTGAATCTGTCCCTGAAGTCGTCCTGCGGCGAAGATTGCAACATTGTCGTCTACGTCACGGCGGAGGACAATCTCACCGATGGCTTGCTCAATTCTACGGCAATGTCGCTATCCTTCAAACCCTACATAGACAACTTCCACTTTGTGACCCTTCGTCTGTTGTCGGGAAATGCGTCGAATGTGACGATGCAACTACCAATGAGCCACCAAACAGATGTCGGAGTCGATCAGGTCTCGCCGGTGGTGCTGTCAAGAAAATCCTTCCCTGAATTTTTTCTCTTCGACTACGAACACCTGCTTGGCAACGATACGAAGCCCCAACCCTTTAATGTGACCACCGAAGCTCTTTCCGTCCTTAGTTTCAAGATCGGCCGGGTGTATGATGTCGGCGGCACGGTCACTCTCGCCTTCAAGCTGATCGACGTGGAAGAGAAGTACAAAAAGAACATTGTCCTCGTAGCCTGTGTTTCCTTAGGTCGGTTCTTATGTCTTAAAGTTACCTCTAATAAAATAATTTCTTTTAGGATTAAAATAGAAAATTCGATCCTTCTTTCAACGAGAGTATAATTCGAAGATAAACTTAGATTATCAGTCGCGCTTATATCTCATTTTGCAACAAATCTTTGTTTTTAATATATAATAATATAAAAAAGTAGAACATGCATAGAGTTTATATAAAATTAAAATTTTTAAAATCAATTTCTAGAGCCTTTTTACCACACATATCATCTTCTCCGTTCCTTCGAAATTCTTTAGGGTACTACACGAACATCACTTCTGGCGGTGGTTGCGTCCGCGCGCAGAGAGGTCTCACGACGGCGGACATGTACGTGAATGCGACTGAGCCGGCTTACGTGCATGTGCCCTTCCCCGAGGCAGGCACCTGGTACGTTAGCCTTCGTGTCTTTTGCCCTGAAGAGGAAAAGGAAGGAACGGAGGAAAAGACGCTCAGCGGCGCCAATATCAACATTAGCAGCAGCTTTTGTTCCTGCAGCCGCACCTGTTTGCAAGGCGACGTCGCGTGCGAGACATGCGACTGTCTGCCGCGCTGCCCTGCTATCCGGGTGGAGAGCATCGTATCGTCATCGCCGTGTATCGAGGGTCGTTGCGGACATCGTGGCAAGTGCATGCACTACATGAGCGGCGGTTTCGTCTTCTCGGCGTGCTACTGCACAGGCGGCTACCGTGGCTTCGACTGTGCGGACAACACGTACGTTCTCAGCACCAGCGGCATACTTCTGCAACTGCTCGCCCTCACCTTCAGTAACTTTGCTTTCGTTGGCTCGATCTACGTTGCTATGAAACGCGAATACTTCACCGAAGCGGTCGCCTACGTTGCGGTCATGTTCTTTTCCACGTTCTACCACGCCTGCGAGGCCGGCGAGGAGGTCTACAGCGTGTGCATCATGCGATTAAGCGTGCTACAATTTTGCGACTTCTTCAATGCGTTGCTCGCTATCTGGGTGACCTTAGTGGCGATGGCATCGTTCGGGCCACGATTGACAGCTTTCTGCCAGGTGGCTGGCGCGATCGTACTCGCGATGGGCGCTGAGATGGATCGTACGGCACTCTGGGTGTTCCTACTGCCAGCCGCCACTGGTTCCGCCTTAATCGGGCTATCCTGGGGGCTTAGATGCAAGAGAAAGCGCACCATTAGATATCCCTCGCGTCCGTATAGGTAAGAAAGAAAGCATGGAGGAAGAAATTAATTTTTACCATCGAAGAAATGTTGTATAATAAGACGACTGCTTGATAAAGTAAAAATTATATAATAGAAATAATTAAATAGAGATAAATAGAACATTGTAATCCAGTTAGCAAAATGCTAATAGTTTGCTATGGCAAATTTGCAGCAAATTCGATTAGATTCCTATTGCAGATTTATAGCAATCTCCCAGTCGACACTAACTAAAAATAACATAACATTTATAAGTTTTGTTTTATTAATGTCGACTGTTCTGTTCGCATTAAGCTTGAGCAGGATCTGTCAACAAAGTGTACTGATATACTCGTACTATGTCAGCAAATTTATGGTAGAAACCGAATGTAAGGATCTACGCGCGCGGACACTCTGACAGTAGACTGACAGCAGGCTTTGTCCTATTTCTAGCATTTGCTGATATTATTAAATATTACAGACTGTGTGAAATTTGTTGCCTTTCTATCATCAGAAATTGGTAGCATATACTCTGTTCAAAATTTGTCTCTACAGGCTATTTGGGAATGTACATATAAATACATAATAAGACAACGTCGAAATAATGGAGTAAAGTCAGGAGTGTTATCTTTTCATGTGCGACCGAAGTTGTATTTTTCTTTGCATTTCATATTCTTTTTGCTTTATTGCAGCACAGGATATTTCTGTTTCTAGGACCATCTACTTCCCGGCTGGAGTTCTTCTCGTTACTCTGGGATGCAAACGCGCAGGAATTATTATCTCATTCATAGTCTGTGGCATATCTGCGTGGCCATAGGAGTTATTCTACTTCTGCCGAAGCGCAAGTATATGAAATAATGATCAAAGTGCCGTGTAGGCATCCAGGTGAGATTTAAGATGACCGGAGATAGTATCGGCAGTTAAGAGATGTGATAGTAGGTAACCAAAGACATCAGGGAAGTTATTACAATACAAACACAGATAGATATCGTCGACGAACCGGCTTTTGTACGATAGGAATCACAAGCACCAGTCTTAATTATAGCACCTTGCATGCAAAGATATGTTGAAAGTTATATTTTGAAGATATTTTAAAAAAGAATTATTTATTTATAATTTTATATCGATTTAGCATGCATTTTATTATTAGAATTATCTTAATAGATTAAAATTTAGATAAAAAAAAAATTGTATCTTTCTTTTTCTTATAAAATTTATTTCTCACCTTTATCGTGTATACTCGTGATTCGCTTCGTAACAAAGTTGTTCGTTCGATCGAATATGACGCTCTTACGCATATATATTATATATGTATATATAAGAGATATTATTCTTCTAAAAAAAGTATCGGCAGTATATAGATATATCGAGAGTATTCCGAAGACGGAATTAACTCGATGAGATTTATCAATAATACACATTTAGCAATAAAATGCGACAACATAAATTCAACGACAGTATTAAGTCAAGTTAAGTCGTCCGTGAAAGAAATTCTTGCTCATTTTAATAAATAATAAGGACATCCCGAAGAAAGAAAGTAACATCGACATTAAGATATTTTCGTTCTTCACTAAACTCTCGATAGAATTAAATCCCTAGTGAATGTAAATATTGAAGTTTGAGAGTCCTGCGCGAAAATATCGATAGAGAATATAAATTATTGCTGAAATTAACGTTGAATTTTATAAAACTGTTCCAGAAAGAATTTTCGAAATGCACTTCGACATTCCGAAAAATCTATATTGATCGCACGAATACAGAAATGTATCGCTATACTTTATTGATTCAGTCGCGACCTGTTTGCAAGGACCAATTCTATGTAAAATGTTGGAAACGTGATGAAGGAACGAAGGATATCTTCGTGCGAATGGTGCTTTTTTATTCACACGAACGTTCTTTGCTATCTTTAGTCTTTTAATGATAACACTTGTTGTAGCACTATTGTTGTCATGCTATTAATTTTTAAGTATTACGTATCGATCGATTTCTTGACGTCATTTTGACGATAGATGGGTTTTATAAGAGCATACCATATTCAATAATTAAGTATACATTCCTCATTGTTGCCTTCCCTTGTGTACAAGGTATTCAATATTCATTTTTCTTCGTGTTTAAATATTAAACTAGTTTAACCTTTATTTACTAGTGAAGACAATCCAAGCGTAGAAATGTATCTTTTAAGAACGAGTCCTTTTTTTCTAGGAATCAATACCTCGCACACAAACGTCCTGCTCCGAGAATAATACGCGAAAGTGAATGAAAAAGTAAAGATACATGTCTCTTATATTTTATAACTAACAACTAACGTATCTATAATACATATAGAAATTATATTCTTCTACTTAAAGCACGTCTTCTGTAGGACATGTTAAAAAAGGACAAATTTAAAACCTATTATCTTATCTTTTGCGTTAATTTGCGAATTTTTCCACAACCCTTCTAGATAAATAATTCAAATGTTCTCTCTTTTCATTATGCGATTTAGCTTTCTAGGCGATAACGTCTAGTAGATAATGTTTGAAACGGAGTCATTTTTTCAAGTTGCCTTGCACCGTGACAAGCCGGAAGAGTGAAATAAGTAGGGAAACCATCGTGTCTTTACTTTCCGATTCATCCTTGCGCCTGTGTATGCGTGCTGTGTTGTCCGGGGAGAATGTTGTATAAACATATAAGTAAATACGATATCGTCATGGGCAGTGCCTGTACTGATTGTTGACACGTGTTAAACGCGATGCGCCTGCGACCGTATCGCGACTCTAGTCGATTCTATTTTCCTCAATGTGAAAGCCGTATTAGACTATATAACATTTTCTACGTATAGCCGAAGAGAGAAAGAAGAGCGTGTCACGCTAAGCGCACGTGAGAGCACGGGGGTTGCGCCGAGGTTTCACTTTTGTTAATTTGCAAACATACACACAGACACCTGACACACACAAATGTAATTCTCGACGAAATAAAGATGAAGCTATCGTTGTACGAGTCGAATTAAAATACTACAAAAGCTACTCAGACTTTCACCGCTTATGATAAATAATTCTACATATCTGTATTGCCTGTTAAATTGTTAAACTCTTATCTTGCCTCTTTCTTTGTCACACAGAGTGTAGTATACGCAAGATACAACGAGTTTATTTTTTATGCGCTTTTTTTTCATGATTTAATCTGTTATTTAAATTATAATCGTCTTTCTTTGAAGATTAAAAATTACATAAGCAATATTACAACGAGGAATCAGTGGGCGTCGCGACGCGCGAGTTCACCGTCGTGATGACGTTAGCCAACAGCGACAGCATGGTCTCCATCGAGAAGCCGCAGTGTCGATACAATCTTGAACAGTTTCTACCGTTCCTACCGGCTTCCACCGCTTCCTCGATCGCCGTGCCCTGCATGGCCGTGCGAAACACTTGATTGGTGGTGATTGTGTTCACCATCTTCTCGAAGGACGTCACTTTCTGATCTTTCTCGTTTCCGTTCTCGTTCTCGTCGTCCACTGTGGTCACCTGCTGCAAGTAGGTGCACACCGCGCGTTGCATGCACGAGGTCGTGTCGATGCCATGACGAGCCAGGACATCATCGAGCCTCGTCAGAGTCTGCGTGAAGCCATTATCTTCACCTGCGTTGGATTGACATACGTTTTATGGATTGTAGGAGCGGAATGTTCATTGAAAATTCCTCGTAAAATTTGAAATTAATCCTTTTTCAATGAAAATTGAAGAAAGAAGAAAGAATGACATTGTTTTGAATTTTTTTATATTTTATTTGATCAAGTTTCGAATCAGAAATCCATTAAGTTGAATGGAAGTTGAAAAATCACGTCAACTAATATTCTAAGAGATTCTTTAGTGGCTTACGGAACAAATAAAATGAACAACGCGGGATTTAGTCAATATATATAGATTTTATAATGTTATAAAAATATGTTTTATACCATTTTTATATATGGGATTTTATAAATGGATACAATACTTACTTCTCGCATAAGTACCGTAAGTCCCCGACAGGATATAGAGCAACTTTGGGATAATGAGAATCGATCCCACGCCTATGATGGCTCCCAAGAGAAGTCCTCCAAGATCTATTTTCGCCGGCGCATAAGGTGATACGCCGTAACCCTGATTCGGATTGATTACATAAATTTAATTCAATTACACTACTATATGAGTTTATTGATTAATTGACTTCAGTTACTATCGAAAATAACGAGATGAAGTAATATCGAGTGAAGCAATACTTTAAAGAAAATTTTTTTAAATTTTGTAGAAGATGGATAGAAATAGGAGATGGGAAAGAAATAAGAAGGAAAAGAAATTGTAAAAACAAGAGATGAAAAAGAAGAAGTGCGGCACTGTGTCTCAAAAGAATAGATATCTATAAAATATGAAAAAGATGGGAAAAGAAACCCGATCCAATACTTACGCTTCCTGTACTTCCGACATTGGTGAAACCAAATCGTGCCTCCTGGCTACGATCCGCAATATCGTTCGTCTCGGATTCGCGCTTCGACGCTTCGTCGTGTTGTTTAATCTGAGACGGCATGGCTACCTGATCCTGTGCCTTCGCCTGTTTTTCCATGTAGCTGATAGAACTCGGCACAAAACTATCGATAGATCATGCAAAGATAGACACATAATACGGATATTTTAGCGATAAAAAAATTACATTAATTTTCTCTTTAGATGTCTAAATACTTTCTAATTTTTAAATCCTTTTTCAATGTCTTTTAAGCATCTTTTGCACTTTTGCGAAGAAATGACCATTTTGCAAAAAGATATTGGATACAAATTCCTTATATTATTAAAAATTTAACCGTTAAAATGAGACTTACCCTCCATCATCGAACTTCGGACTGCAATTGACCAGAATAGCGAAGCAACTTATTGTCACGGTTAAACTTCGCGAGATACAAAATGTCATCTGAGAAAAAACTTAAAATAAATACTGAGAAAAATATCTGGTTAAAAACGGACAAACCAGAAGATTATATTAATTAGAATTCCGATTATCTCAATTCTAGAATTCTAGCATATTTATCCAGAAAATTCCGATTCTATTTTAAACAAGAATTTTAATTAATCCAATCAAACATTTTTCTTGGTGAATCAATTTTTAACACGCATATTATATTAATATATTATATAATAAATTAAATGTCTCGATAGTATTTATGTGTTTTAACGAATATTGTACGAATATGGTACTCTACAATATTCCACAAGAAAGAGCATATCTTTTTTTAAAGCTAAAAAATATCGTTTAAATGTCAAAAATTAAAGCCGGCAGTTTTATTATTTACAATAGACGAATAATTAAATTTCTAAAATGTCATACATCTTTTAGAATTTTTTGCGAATATTGCGTTATGGTGAATCAAAGTAGCAATTTGTCGGACATTTCATTTGTCGGCAATTTCTCGTGACATATATAAGCCGAATATGAACGTATAAATTATTTAAAGTGGATTGAGTAAATACCTTCGGTAGCGATAAAGGAAAATTCTTTAAGATACAACGTGGAAACTGAGATATATCCTAGGATGAGATATGGCGATTCAGTGTCACGGACTGACTGTGTGGTGTTTGCTTTCAGTCATATATAGTCGCTTTGGTCGTCTGAACACAAGTCGTGGATGATAATTGAAGCCCCGGTTTCGCTTTCATTGTTAAGTTTTCGTGGTGCATGACGTCTCCCTGTCGTCGCCTTCGTCGTCGTAAGCGAAGAGAAGGCCATTTTTTCTTCTTCTGCAACGACTGCAACCACGTTGTCATCACCGGTTACTCCGTTTGAAATTCCGAGGCTGAAATAATGGCCGGCCGCCAACAATGTCCTCTTAAGATGTTCACTGACTTTTGACACGCGAAATTTCGCCATTTCGGTCTCCGTCATCTCGTGGCTGAAGTGATCTTGTCCATGTTACGACTTCCTGTAGCGTGTTACGAAATGTGTGATACTTCGAGGGTGGTTATGACTTGTATCTCTATCTAATTGTTTACGTAGTTAATTTTGATTACGTTTTTAAAGAACAGTATGGTGCAATTTGATTCGAAAAGATGAAATTAAATTTTTTAATAATCGTTAATGTACGTATATGCGATTAAACAGAATGATGTCAACAAAACTTACGCTCCAAATGATTCCATTTTTGCGAAGAAAATAGAACAACTCGATAGAAAGCACACATAATAGATAAGAAGTACTTTGTAAAATTTATAGAAGAGTTTGCGAAAAGAAAACAAGTTTTAATTTATAGTTAAAAAATGCGAAGAAAAATGGTTGAACAATTTTTACTTTACAAGATTAATAAAAATATTCTGGCTATCTTTGTCGAACTTATGACAAACTTTACTTATTCTGAAAGTAAAAATATCGGAGATGCAGTAAGATAATAAGTACATTATAATTATGTGGTAAATCCGTTTAACTGATTACTAAATCATATAATATACTATTCTCAAAACTGTAAGCATGAACAACTCTCAAAATTTTACTTTACGAAATGTAAAAAAAGTACTTTATAATATGCCCTTTTACACAAATGAGTGCTTGTTTCTATGGAACTTGTCAATTCCATAAATCTTATTAAAATTCTAGCTTATATAGCTTTCCTACATTTTTTTCCGTGTGGAGAGAAGAATATTAAACAGATTTATAAAAGTCGGCGATTAGTCGATAAAGTCAAAGAGATACAAATCCTTTGAATCACCAAACGAAAGATCGAAAGTAGGATTAAGGATTTAAATGCAAGAAACCGCTAAAGCGGATGTAAGTAACAGAGTTCATGCTATGAGATCATATATCGGAATCCTTCCGGAAATTTCTCGGAAAAGAAATTCTATCTATGCGTTGCATGTTCACTACAAATCGTACGGGGAGAAGCCAGAGCGCGAATCGAAGTCCCCTTTCGCGAAGCTCGCGTGTCGCGTTCTCCCCCGTTTCGAGTTCGACGGAGAAGACGGTTCTAGACGGTGCCCCGGAAAATTCACTGAAAGTTATAGCTGGCCGAGTCTATAATTCTAATTGACTCGTCGTCACATTCGCTCTTTTTGTTGCGCTGAGTGAAAAATTATGTTTATAATATAAGTCGCGAGAAGCCGCTCATAATTATCCTTTATCTCTCTCCGATGCACGATAAAATGTAAAAGCGATTCGCGGAATACAACAGTAATTAATAATACATTATTCTGTAGATTTCGCTGTTTAGGTTCGTTAATTCTGTCGCGAGAAATCGGTATTTCCTGTTTTGATAGGGGCGGACGAGCCTGTTACGAACGGGACAAATTAGTGGGGGTCTGCTGCACTAGAACGTTGAAAAGCACTTGGGTAGCACAAATGCATCTCATTACTTCGCGGACGGCAGAAAGTCGAGGATATTGAGAATCCGATAAAGAAAGTGTTAACGTTTTATCTTCAACTGTTCCTAACTTCAATTATTCTTAAAGAGATTTTGAACATGAGGGCCACACCGACGGATTCGGTCGCTCTGATTCTTCTACCCTTCGCGCTATTCTTCGTGCGGGTAATTGGCAACGGCAATTCACGGACGTTCATGAATCTTAATGGTCAAAAGCCGCAATTCATCTCGTTTGACACTAAAGGTGGAGAAGTCGAAGTGAGTATATCAAAGTTGATTGAATGGAAATTTTTGGACACGTAAATTCCACGAGAATTAATCTTATTATATAATCGAGAGGATTTTCTTCAACTTCGAGTCATTTCTAAAGAATTTGACTTCAAATCGTTTGAGAGATCTTCCCGTTTGAATTTTTCAGATCACTTGGGATGTATCAGTACCCTTCTTCACGATACCGATGAATCACGTGAGCGAGAATGGTGAAGTGCTACCACTGCTTAACGTTAACACGAGAGGATTGTCAATCGCTGGTGTGCTAACAGCTATTCTCTCTTTGGCGGTGCCCCTTTTATCGAAGCCAGGCCCGGGAATGCAATATCGAGGTACAAGTTTCATTCCTATTCACTGCTCTATGTTAAGATAATAAATTTATTGTAAATATTCTTGAATTACTTGGAGTGTGAATTTCTGTGTCAGGTCTCGACTCGCAATGGTCGCAAATGGGAGATACGATAAACGAGATCGTGTTTAGCAATCGGTACATCACACCCTGCGTCCAACGCATTGTTTGCACCGTCGTTTCCGAGGCAAGTCATTCCGACAATCCTTCGAGTACCGATAAGATTATCGATGGATTATCAAGGTACGACTAATTTTTAATATTATTCTTTATAATAATAAGTTATTAACAACTATTGTATTAATATATAAAATATTTTTGAAATTTTTAATCATTATTTTAATTTAGAATTAACTATATAATAATATTTCGAATGGAAAATTTTATTTGCCTATATATATATTTTTAATGAGTATATATATATATATTTACTACATTAATAATATAATGAAGTTAATATATACATGTAATAAATTTCGCTAGATTTGGAGGGAAAGATATCAAAGAATGGATAAGTAATATTACTTATATTAAAGCAAGAGTAAGATAATTAATATCGTTCATATTGAATGATAAAATACATTACAATTAAATAACAATTAAAGCAAAAGTAAAAATTTGTTTTTTTTTTTAATGATCGTTGAGAATTACACTTGTATATTATGCTTCGTCCAATTATAAAGACATTAAAATTTGTAACAAGGCACATTAACTATTCAATTAAGAAAAATTATATATAAAGATTATTGAATCCAATGAATGAATATATGCGAAAAAATTCTTTAATTGGTTACATAAGAAATTAAATTTTAATTATATGAATTTATGTAATTATCTCGAACAGTCACAAGTGGTTTAAGGAATTCACAAATGGCACAGTTCTTCAGGAAGCTATCAGGGTAGGTCGAGAAGGGCACCACGATTGCAGTCGCATTTACAAGGAATGCTTTGTGACGCCGAACATTCTTAAAAGTATGATGGTACAAATCGGCGTAATTTGATGTCATGATATTCGACATTTTGCAATTGTAAATTGTAAATAAGGTATTATCGATCGCGAGACGGGCAGTGATTGAGTAGTTTTTTATTATCACACTTCTTCTTGTTGTCGAAGCGAACGGCGCGTCGAGAATGATTTTATGAAAATTTTGTAAAACACCCTCTAATCCGGCGAATCTGTCTCAAGTTCAATTTTGAAATCATTCACAATATATAACGAATGAGTTACATCAGGACGACTGATCTTCATTATTCTGATGCACGAGGTGTGAAATTTCGTCGCGCTTAAGAGAAACCTCGTCGCATATTTAGATGATGGCGCTTTCACTTTTGCTTTTACGCAAATTGTTAGAAACCACTGCTATTTTGACAAACGTATAGTTTGATGTCATATTTAATTCATTCTCATCTATCAGTTTCATTTAAAATAAACGATTTCTTCGTGACAACGCAGGTAAATTAAGGGGATTTGCATACATTGAATTTTTCTGCGTAATTTTCACCAAAATACAAAAATTCGAACTTTTTAAAAAATTGAAGAAATATGAGAAGAAAATTAGTCATCAGCACAACAGATAAGTAATAGCAGTAGATATGTGATTATTTTTTACATACATAAGATAAAGATTTTATTTTGAAAATATATGATAAATATATTTAATCCAAAGAAAGCGTATAAATGTTGTAATATTCTAATTAAATTATAATGCAAATAATAAATATTAATTCAAACGATTACTCACTGTTATTAATTGAAGTAATTATATGAGGTAATTGTTTTATTATTGATATTATGTTTTAAATAATGAAGTTGTACAATTTCATTATTTAATAACATTGGTATAAGCGGATCTAAAATGTGGATAGTTAAAATTACAAGATTTTGTATTCACGCTGTAATTTTGTCGTCGTCGTGGACGTCATTCTGCTTGAAAGACGCTAACAAACGCGCGGCACTCGCAGCTTGCATAGCCTCTGCGAGATCCGCCGCGGTTTGTCCCAGCATATCGACGCAATGCGGATCTGCGCCGTGATCTAACAGGAACTCGATCGCTTCCGTGCGATTATGAAGAGCGGCGAAATGCAGTGGTGTGCGTCCAGAAAAATTTTTTTGCGACAGATCAGCGCCAGCCAGCAGATACGACTGCAGACGCTTCGTGTTTCCTGCGGTCGCAGCCGCGCACATATTTTCACTGATCAGCACAGCATCGCCGTGAAGATGTGCTCCACATTGCAGTAATATCCTGATGATCTAGAAAATCATAAAACGCACTTTCAACAATGGTATTTTGATTATGGAATCTTAGTTCGCTAATTAAAACAAGATATCTTTTGATAAAGATGATCATAACAAAAGAAGAGCCAAAGTATATAATGCATCCTGGGCATTTGGATTTCACTTAACTTTAAATATGTTTTAATATACTTTCTCCCTATTTATGAACAAGTGGCATGATACAATATTTAAGTATTCTCGAAAAATTTGCATCGAAAATTTTGGAATTTTTAATTGAATCGTGAATTAATATCATTCGTACATGGTTGCAGGCGTTTAAATAATGTTATTATATGATCATAAGATAATAATTTTCCTGTTACATACATTGCTTAATTATTTATTTAAATGTCTAATTATTTAAATTTACTTATAATTTTGTATAAAAAATTTACATTGAAGAAAGCGCATAAGAAACTTTCGATGCAAATATTTGAATTGTGTCGTGGCACTTGCTCGTGAATTAATAGAAGATAGTGGGAATATCAAACATATTTAAAGTTAAGCGAAATCCTTCCTGGTGTGTACACTACTTGACTTTCTTGTGAGACCACCAAGATCCTCTTTTTGATATATATAAGTAATATAATATTGTCAACAATTTATTTTATGCTTTCAATCAAGTATCTTAAATTTTTTTAGGTATAAAGATATATGATAGAGTGGAATTCAGATTTAATTTCTTGAAAACAATCTCACCTCATGATGATCGAATTCGATCGCGTCGGTGAGAGGCGTGCGATTAAATCGATCCTTAATATGAACATTCGCACCCATTTTTAAAAGACGTCGCACGACTTTCAAGTCTCCCTCGCAGCAAGCTATGTGCAAAGCCGTTCGACCATCTGCGTTTGCTTGCGAGATATCCGCGCCCTAAATAGAAAAAGCCGATTAGAGTAATAAATTAATTAGTAAGTAATTTATTACTCTGTAATGTATATTATTTTTATATTATATCGCCGTATGTAATCAGTGTAATTAGCTTATTATCGACATATATCAGAGACTAACATTTTTACTAATATAGATCTATTTTAATTTTCAGTTTTGAGATTCTCTTTGCTAATGATAGAATTAGTCCTTTAATTAATGTCACACTGTACTATTTTATCACGAAATGCAACTCAGTAAACGAGAATGAATTGAAATGGATTGACATGGATTTAGATTTTCATCAACATTCGCATTCGCGAACGTTGAAATAAATTCTTTTCGATGCATTTTTATTATTATAGAAAATGCATGAAACACATTTTTATGTCTTTCAATCTAAAATTAATATTAGCTTTCTCTATGCGTTGTGAATATCGTTCAATTCAAAATTCTGAATAGAAAATGCAGTTTTTTAATCCAACTGAATCCAGTAGAATCCAATTAAATCTAAATGAATAAGAAAAAGTTTTTTTTATTCAACTGAATTCAATGGACTTAAAATACGCGAAAATACGCATAAAAATTTCAATTCATTTAATCCATTCTCGATTACTGGGAACACATTGTAATGGAAAAGAGGGAATGACTCTTAAAGATGTTTAATTTTTTATAATATTTTTCAGAGGCTATCAATTTTGTTGCTTATTGAAAGAGATAATAATTAATAGTAACGTAAAGTTAAGTAAATATTAAAATTACTAACGTATCCTCTTAAAGACTCGAGTTTCACAACATCGCGCCTCACTACTGCGGCGTTCAGCATAGCTGGAAACAGGATCGACCCCAATTCCTGAAGTTCTACTGTCGAGGATAATCTCAAGGATCTAGCGACAGCTTCCACCAGGTCCCAATCCTGTATGGTGGGTGGTCGACCGGCGGTCAATTCGCCCCTTAAATTCGTTTGCATCATTTGTCGCTTGGTTTCCGTATCCCAATCCTTCTTCGATAAGACGTACGCGAGTTTCGTCAACGCGGCTTCCGGTGTCATGTCAAAGCCCGATATCACACCTACGTATTGATAGCGTATTGATAGCAAGTATTAAAATAAAATTTATTCTTAAGTAGAATACGTAACATGATAAGTTATGATAATGCACTATCATAACTTAAACACAGGGAAATGTTTATGTTTATTTTATAATTCTGTCGCGCTTTATTACGCAAGTTTTCCGTAACATTTTCTATAATCTTAATGTGTAATTTTACTGAAAAGAGTTTAACGGAGAGATAAAGAATTAAAACTGCTAATAATCTCGAGGAAGGTTCAGCTTCAATATTATTTAAAGCTGCATTCAAGCGAGAAATCTATATATATTTAAATAATTAATTCTCTTTTGAATCAGTGTTTTTATTTGTACGATACCAGCTTTTTGGAGTAATTTTCCAGCCTCGTACATATCCGAGACACATCCGGTCGAACATTGTGTGATATTCACAACGATCACACCGCGCTTCGTCGCTGCGCTAAGCTCCTCGATGATATCATCGCGATTTGTCGGGATGTTCCCCAAGCCGTAGGACTGCAACACGACTCCCTCGATGGGTGGTTGAAGAAACACCTTGACCAGATCGGAAGTGATACTGGGAAATAACCGGAGCAGGCCTACATTTCGATTGAGAGACGCGTGTACGTAGAACTTCTCCATAGTGCATGGACGGAAAATCAAACGATAGTCCACTGCGAAGGAATATTAGTCTTAAACTCTTTAGATATCTCGTAAATTGTATTAGTTTCAAATTAGATTTCTTCTTTAAGAAAAATGTTAATATTTATAGCACACACTGTAAAAAGTACGGTGTTTAAAATGTTTACGTTTAAATCATCTTTGCAAAACGTTTAATAATAAAAGATATTATAATTTTGAACGTTTTAATATTTTAAATCCAAACACATAGTGTTTTGTTTATTAAAAAAGTTTAAGACTAAGACATTTTTAAGTGTACAAAAAACGGAGACATTTGAATATCTTAAAATTAAACACTTCTTTTTTTTATCTGCAAACATTTGATGATAGATAATGCACAATAATAGATTTTATATATATCTAATAATTTTATATTTATATATATATATATTTCAAGTATTATGATTGAATTTTTCGTATTGTTCTCTAAAACTTTAGAAAAATCTCAAGAAAAATCTCAAGAAAATTATACTGTTGTCTTGAATCTATGTAGCAACCTTCGATCTTGACGTTTGCCGTGGCGAGAGGTGAAAAGTTCGGTGATTGGAATGCTTCGAATGATGTCGCAGATGCCTTGCTCGTCCGATTACCGCGCAACAAGTTTGTACCGAAGAACACGCATACTTCAGGAATATTGTAATTCGCCGCGATTACGAGAGATGCGAGAAAATTGTCCAGACCGTCGCTCCTCGTGTCAAAAATCGGCACTTGTGAACCAGTTAGGATGACAGTCTTGCCCAGAGCCTCGAGCATGAAAGAAAGAGCGGATGCAGTGTAACTGAGGGTGTCGGTGCCATGAAGGATCACGAACCCGTCGAAGCGCTCGTAAGATTCCTACAAAAGAAAAGCTGTTAGAATTGTTTTACCATAATTTAATCTATTGCCGAGATGTTTCACCTTTATTAAACACGTATAGAGAGCTTTGGTTGCAAGTTTAATTATACTTTCCTTGTAACTTGAGGATTAGATTTTAACTCGAGAAAGATTAGATTAACTGAAAGATATTTACAAATATCAAGCGTGAATCACTTGATACTTAATATATTTATACATCTTCGCATTTACGTCTGAAATTGCTTTGAGTAATTTAAGTACTTATTGTTTTAAAAAATAAATTGAATTAAAAAATTTAAATAAGGGAGCAACACATTTTCTTTGAATTGCTCTGTCTTTATTAACCTGAATTAACATACCTTAATATCGTTAGCAATGCGAATCCACCCATCCATGGTCATATTACTGGAATCGCAGAGATTCGAGTATTCAAATACGTTATAAACAACCCGACGACTGTCAGTTGCAGTCACGCTGTAAAATTAAGAGGAAAACACTTTTAATATTACGCAAGAGCGAAAGGGTACGCGAGGAACCGGTTCACGTTCTTCCGTAAATTAGATGGAATTTTTACAGTTCATGTTTCCTTACGGAAAATAATCGGATTGAAAAATTGGCACAGAAGAAAAATTCCGAATTTCCAATTTTCAAAAACAAACATATGTTAATTATTATTAAAATTTCCTTTCATTTATAAAAAGTATTAATGCTATTTAATTACTTAATCTTTTACAATAAATTGTGTGATTAATCTTGTTATGAAAATTGTTATATTCAACTTAAAAATAATAAAAAACATTATATCTTATACCGATGTCTTAGGCCGATGTTTATAATTCATTCTTATTTCAAGATAATCTTAAATATAAGTATATTAACTATAAATATCAATTTTATTAAGGAATTATATTTTTAGAAACAATTCAAATGATTTATTTAATATCCGATTTCTTTCTCACGAGTGAAAGTTCAAAGTTAAAATTCCAACGAAAATTTAGTTGACAAAACGAGTTTGTAGAAAGCATTATTGACTCATTATTTCTATATAGGAATTCGTAATTATATCTGCAAATTATATTAAATGTTAAACACTTACGGCAAAACTAGCGGTCCCATCGCCCCGAATCTTTTCTCGGCATACTCGCGATCATGCAATTGTGGATATTTTCGTAGATTTTTAATAAACGCATTGGCTAGTGGCATCAGTACTACAGAAAACAATCATTTTGCTGTTGTCAGCATTACATAGATAGCATGACAAAGATAGAGACAATTATGACGTCAACAATGACATTATTTTTAATTTATTATACTAATGTATTCGTCATCACATTTGGAGCTTTAATTGTATTATGTTTATAATTTTCTTTTAATTCAAGTTCAAAAATTCTGTAGACAAAGATAAAATCAGAGATCCAAGACAAATTATGTGAACCATTCTTCGGATCTAAAATCTTCATTGAAATCCATCTATCATTAAAAAATGAGTTATACGAATATATGCTACCAACGATCTGTGAACAAAAGACACAAAAATCCGTAAATTGCGTGGTCTGTGAAACGAGAGAAAAAACTAAAAAAATTACGAATGTACAAAATCGAAGATTCTTCGTAGGATCAGATGGGATTTCACGTGAAGCCCAGCTGTCTGAAATCCATGGTGATGAAGATTTTACAGTGCAAGATTTCACATCCTTTGAAATCCACAAGGTAATCTCTTAAATTTCATGAAATAATTACCTCCTTGTTCATTTCTCATCATTCCTATCGTACCACCCGTGTAAAGCACCAGAACGTGACCTTCCTGTTCGTTACCGTTGGCCATGCTGCCGGTGACGTTTCTTCTGATACTTTCTATATTTTCAGTATTGTTATCGTTATCACAAACGTCTTCTGACCCGCTAGGAAATCATGACATAACGCACGTGCAGCCGTCCCAATGACTTCTATGAGACTGATTGCAAGACCGACTGGTGTCGCAGCATAATCTTGTTTGCACTGACGTCAAGAATCAAGGTATACAACTGCAGTTATGTCTATTTCTACCAATACAAATTAACTTCAATGTTAGTTCAATTTACTCTTTATCTTTTTCTGGTTCTTAGAACTAGAAAAAGATGGAGAGTAAATTAAACAAAAATTAAAGTTAATCTAAGTAATTTTTTTTTAAGAATTAGAAAAAATAAAGTGTAATTCGAACTACAAAAAAACGTACGTTGATAGAAACAGACATTAAAGTGGATGTTCCTCATTTCTTAAATTTTTTGAAGACATATTATTTTTTGTGAATTATTGTCTCCAATTTTTATTATTTGTGAATATTGTCTCTGATTTAAAAAAATGTCTATAGTCCTCAACTATTAATCAATTAATTATTTATTAAAAGTTCTAATTTTGTACTTAGATTGATCTAAATGAAATTGATCTCAATAAGTAAAAGCCAGTTTTGTAGCCACCTTATGTGTAGCCACCTACGTGTTTTTCTCGGTTTTGTTCATGGTTAAATAGAATAAGAATAGGTGAATAAGAAAGAAACTTACCACGTCACTTGTTATCATCTGTTAGCAGTCGACTTATTCGACAGTAATTCAGTCTTATACATACACTATTATAAACGTGCCAATTCTAAGCGCTTAGGAGAATTACAAAGAGCGACAAATTTTTAGTTCCATGACTGTGACTATGTATGTATGTGAAATGTTTATCTTCCAATAATGTTTATTAACAGACGATAATAAACGACTATAGGCGAGATAAACAACGACGTAACATTTCCGTTAATTGTAAGATAATGGATACATCTCATCTTATTTTTTTTGCTGCGCATAATAGAATTTATTATATATATATTTCATATATTAGTGGAAAAAAGAAATTGCATTTATTTATTTGTTCATTCTGTATATTCAGTGTTTCAGTAGACTAAAAAATATAGATTTTTATTATTATAAAATAAGATAAAGTATGTGCAAAGAAATGATCAAATTATCTATAAATTATTGAAATATTGTGTATAAAAAAGCATATGTCAATTTATTTTAATTTGATTAATCTTTCAATCAATTTATTTTCTTTTCATTAAATTTTATTAAATATCATTTGATTTATTAAATGTTTTCAAGAAATTAGCTTTTTATCTCTCCCTTGTTGATTTATAATATTTTTTTAATGATCTTCCTAAATAAATAACATTTTTTTACATACTAATAACTATGTTTGGTAAAAACGTTGAAATTTTGCATAAAAAAACATAACTTCGTAATTCCATTTTTATTCAGACGCGTATTATAAGACAAAATTCTTTAAATTAACTTGTTTTAATATTCAAATATCCATTTCTTCAGAGGACAGTAGTGCGCGGGAGCAATTTGCGGTTACAGCAGGAAAAAAGTCCTCATGTCCTCTCTCCGGTTTCTCTTTGATTAAGAGTTAATCATATATTGTGAAATTGGACCACTTCGACCAACTCTGATTAGAATAATTGAAATTTAATTTTTCGATTTCTCGATCAGAACTTGATATCGATATCTCGAATTCAGTCGATTTCAATGCGTTTGCCACATTGCTAGCAATGTCAGCAGGCAGCAGTTGCCAACACCTGATGCGCTCAAACATTATCGTGATGAAATTAGAACAATCGCAATGACGCCGCTGATGATGAAGGAAAGATTGGAGACATATAGACGCAAGAAGCGCAGACAGGAAATGATGGAATCTATCAAGAGCGTAATAAAAATATTTTCATGGAATCGTGAAATCAAAATCGAGAAATCCGAAGAATCGATGAAGGAGGAGCAGGTGAGGTTACATTTTGCGGTTGACATTCATGAGGGAAAAAAGTCGAGAACTTTGCGGAAAGTTTTAAAAGATGTTTTGAGGAAGGAACATAAATTTCTTCCTTTGTTTTTAGGTTAAACTGTGCAAACAGTCAGTGGATATCGAAGAGGATGTCCAGGAGGTAAACGTTCGGGAGGAGGATAACACGCAGGAATCGCCAAATGTAATGTTAAAACGAGTAATCTATTTATTATATTTTCTGTTGTGGATCACGTTATATATGATCGCATTGGAGTACGAGTTCGGTGCTGTCTACTTCGTACTGTCGGCTCTAGTCTTCATCTGCTTGAATACCAGATCCGGGCCAAAGCGACGTGGCGAACTCAGCGCTTATTCTGTCTTCAATCCGAATTGTGAGGCGATAGAAGGTACCCTCGATGCGTCACAGTTCGAAAATGAAATAAGATATGGTATAGGAGGGATACGATGAAATTGACATAAATCAGAAAAGTCTGAATACAGATTTGATGTGATATTATTCGCATTCCGATCTATTTTACGTCGTGATTGGGCTATTTAATGTACAATAGAAATAAGTATGTAACATTTTCATTGTCAGATAAATAGCTTCACGATTTAAAGCTAAAGCAATATTACATGAGCATAAATGTGTTTGAATTACATTTAGCTCTTCTGAATTAGTATATATTTAAAAGCTAATTCTTATTTAATTTAATTTGATATTTAATTGGAAGAGAATCTAATATTTTTAACTTATGGGGTACAAATTACGAATATATATAAATTCCACAACGTTTTATAGTAGTTCCAAAAAAGTATAAAATGTGATAGCGAAAGCATATGTTAAGCATATGTGTAAGAATATATAAATAAGTATTATGTTATGTATTACTTTTGTAAATTTTTACAGAGGATAGAAATATATATTTTATTTACATTCAACTGTAAAATTGTTCGTAGCTAGGCAATAAACATGAATTAAGTAAAGCAAAGGAAATGCCAAAACGATTTTCATATACTGTTTATAATATAAAAATGAGCTATGGATTCTTTATAATTAAGAATTCACTGAATTTTCGTTTTGTCACTTATATTGTTTCGCTTAAAAAAAACAATTGAGACTGAGGAATTAATGCAAAATATACATATATTGTCACATTAAGAAGCAGGTGTCTTATAACAATCTATATTTTCTGAAGTATTTCTGATATATATATATCATCTTTTCTCGAGAGAGAAGTTTCTCGTTTTCGTCTTATCTTTCCTGTAGAATTACTATAGCATCCTCATAACATTTCGTCATCTGGTCGAGATAAGCTAATATGATAGATTCGCTAATGGATTCGCGCGACAATTTTCGAAACGTCGCTAGATCGGTTCTGGAATGCGAATCGGTTTTATCGGGGCACAAAAGCGCCTTATCCAGGTCCAGAAGCAGATCATTCCATATCCTCATATGCAGCATCCTAAAATATACCGCCGTTTTAAAATATAATCATATAATTTTGGCAAGTTATGAGACAATTTTCTCAATAATTTTAATTCTAGTAATTTCTGTGATATTCGCGTCATTGATTTCATACAGACATTATTAAGTTTCTTAATTAATTAATCATTAATTAATTCTGAGTTTACTTACTGGATATTATCTGTCGCGTCGATTTCTGTGTTAAGTTCTTCCACGGCTGTGAGCAATATCCTTAACGTTCTCTTCAATTTCTCTGAAAGTGCAACGTAGAAAAGCAATTAATTCAGGCTTTTCAACATTCTGCTGGAAATTAATGAAATGAAAGGAAATAAAAAATACCCTTTGTATCGTGAAATCTGCTAGTGTCTATAGACTCCAATATTTTATTAACAGTTTCGTTAAAATACTTAGGTTCCCATTGAATAACTGTGCACTCGGACAGTCGCCATATAATTTGGCTAACCATCTGAGCCAGAGTTACATCGCGTAGTTGGGAATTTTGATTGTGATGATTGTGCGCAGGGCTGTTATCATTCTGCATAAAAAAAGGATGAAAAACATAGAAATTTTTCCGATTAATATTATCAACTAAATAGATATTTAATAAAATATTTACAAGTCTTAAGCGGAGATATAAAATAAAATAGTTTAAATCTTAATTTTGCATGAAACGAGGCTACTTACGAACGAAAATATCACTTGCGGAATATCTAGAGAAAGGCGGGGACCGAATATTTCGTGTTCGAAGTATGTCCAGTTATTATTGCCGGGTATTGTCCTGATAGCTTCGACAGCTAAGGATCGCATGATATCTGATCCGAATAAAACCATGTGATTGTTAGCTGAAATCAAATAATTCTTTATATGTGTTCCCTATATGATGTTCATAACACGGAAGTAATAAAAATTCGAGCAAACCTCGCACAAAACGACCGTGCACCGTCACATAAGCTACAGCTTTTCGCCACATAAATGTAGGCAGAGCCTGTGGACAAATGTCCGAGGACGTAAAAGACATACAAAAGATTAAACTTCGTCGTGGTCGCCAATTGTGCTCTGAACATATTTTGTCTAGAACTTGCGCCAATTTCAGAGCTAATGTTATACCATCTTCATTAACGGATAAGATAACATATCTATCTGAAACAATTTGGTAGAATAAACGGAAGTCCTATGCGATAGAAGAAGAGATAGAAGAGATAAAAGCTTTTCCTGTAAGTAAATATGTAATGATAAAATCAGAAGACACGATAGTGTCTCGGGTGTCAAGTAACTTTTGAGACCAGCCTATTCGAAATGATCGCTTTAAACCTGTGAGGACGGGAACTTTCTAACAAAGAAAAACTTAAAGAAGAATTTATTTTCTAAAAGTTTTTAGAGTCGCTGAATTTCATTCTAGCCTCAAAATTCTAAAATTCCCATTTCAAAATAAAAATAATAATTTTTATCCAAGTAAATATAACTAAAGCATTAAGGACTCACCTGGTTCACGTGAACCGAGAACAGTCGCATGAATGCATGATGCATGGTTGTACACTTTATGAATGAGTGACAAGTTGGAAAAGAGCCCACTTATGCGTCGCATATCTTCATCTGACGTCTGTCTATTTCTAATTGAAAATAACGAACATTTATTAGTAAAGAATTTGATTCGATAATTTTCTAATGGAAATTTTCATAAAGATTAATCTACTATATGGTATTATATTCTGATATATCATATATAAACTGATATGTCATATATAAACGAAAATATATTCAGATATATTGTCATATATAAAAATGATAAGATATTAAGCAATGTACGTCGTGCGATTGTAATCGAATGACACTTTTTCCATTTCCTGGAGCACTACTTCCTGAAGATATTCTGTGTTTCGGAGACCATTTCCGGCCAATTCACTTCGTATCTTTTGTGTCTGGGCCTCCAACGATCTTTGGACGGCGAAGCGGCCCAGTAGAAAACCACATAGGAGACACAGAAAACCAACCGAAAAGAGAAACGAGAAACACAATCGTTTCGTCACGTATTCACTGGATTCGCCGATATTGCGAGTCATTTGAAAACTGAGGACTCGCTGCATCCTCGCAAGGTGTTCTTTATGGGAATCTGTTCAAATGTATTACTGATAGATTCCTCCTATCATCCTTTATTGTGTTATATTTGTCAGATTAAATTCTTCTCGTATAACTGCATATTGAACAGCTTCAAAATATGAAAGCTCGACCTAGATTTTTCTTATACAAACCCAATGAATTCACATTCGTGCATTTCTAGATCAAATGTGTGCATGAAACATAAATTACGCAAGCATGATCAAATCTTAAGTTCATTAAATCAACAAAATCTTGTAATATGCAAAATATTTCCCCGTATATTATTTGCGCGAAAGTTTCAGTTATATGATAAATCGCGAAAACAATCCACTTTTGCTAATTAAATCAATTATCAAAACAGTAGTCACATTATCTTGATAACAGAATTATTAAATTAACGATAAATCTTCGCTGATTTTTAATGCGATACGTCCACTTGGACCACACTTTTGTCACCATGTAGGAAAATCTCACGTCGAGTTTTGATCGTGAAGACGATAGAGCTGACCGTTTTCCGCTATCTTCGTCGTCGCCAAATTGCGTGGGACCCCACAAATATATTTTACAGTCCGCCTCTTTGACGTCTCGTTTATTTTATTCTTGCGTGAAGAGCGTGCGCGCTGTTCTCATCTTCGTTCTTTTGTGTGGAAGAAAATAAGGAAGTAAAAGGAAGAAAAAAACAATATAACAGCAAGAGTTTATTTTTTAATCGAGTCCACACTTGGCTTTTGCTAAATGAGAATTTTAGAAATTTATCCAATCATTTGTTATTCACCATTTAGATAAAAATAGTTTTACAGTTAAGGGAATGCTGGAGTGACCAAATTATTACATTACAGTCGTATAAAAATCTTCGAATTGAATTTTTTATTTCGTTCAGTCAATTCGAAGATTTTTTTACGACTGTAATGTAATAATTTGGTCACTCCAGTATCCCCTTAAAATGTTAATCTTTTTTTAAGTATTGCGGCGAGAAATTTTTAATGAAAGGTAATCTGAGAAAGAGAGGATTATCAAAGAAAAAGGCTGATTATAATTATCAATTTCTTTAAATTGAAGAAATCATTTAGAGTATAAAGATCATTTGTCAAAATTATAAATCCATTTGGAAAATATGACACTAAAACAAGTTTTTCTCTGGACACCGTGTACGCAAACGTCATCAGAAGTGTGGACGTCGCATGTTGGGTAACTTATTTCGAGCAATAATACGATGGCGGTGTTTCATTTATAAATAGTTTTCAATGTATTACGTGCGCGTGCAAGGTTGTTCCAACTATAACGTCTTCTATGCGGACTTTCGAAATATGTACAAATTTTTCACGCGTGTTACATTGTCACGCGTGACAATGTACCGTCCATTTTATTGAAAGTTCGTTATTTGTTAAAACTTGAATGAATTAACACTTAAAAAACTACGGGAAACGATGAAGTTCATTCAGACAATGATAAATTCGAAAGTGTAAATTGGGGCAGGTATCATTAAATATTATCGTATACATAAAATTAATCTTTAATACACACGATGATTTTTCGCACCTTTAACATATACGATAGGTCTTTCGCGTGCTGGATGAATTCTTATTACTTTTATAAATATATAAAAAGAAATAGGACATAAATATTATTAAGGATAAGAAAACGCTAATCTGTTTTGGAAGGTATTTAAAATTCATTTGTCTTTAAAAGGAATTAATTTCAGACCTTTTTGGACTTTTCAATCAATCTTTTATTTACAAATTTTTACGTACATATGAAAGTGGGTTTTCTTTAAATTTAATATATTAGAACCTAGTGCTAGGACCTAATAGAGTCGAGAAAATAAAGATAAACATTATATTTTTTAAACTATTGTGAATTAGGCTATTAATTTATGCCAAGTCATTATGAATCAAGACGATTCAATATCTATAAACCATATATATTTTAAATATATCTTACGATACTTTTTTCCTGTTTGAAAAGTCATTTTCGATATATCCGTAAATGCATTTCTGAATGTAATTAACATATAGGCAGAAATCAATAAAAATGTAATCGTTTCTATCGTGCATCTTCTAATTTGTCCTTCTTATCTTCTAAAACGACGGAAAAACGTTCGTTGGAATGATGTGTTCTGATGTAATGCATCATGGTGTTCCTTCAAACTCAATAGAGTAACAAACGTATCCTTACATATTTCGCACTCGAACGGTTCTGCAAACGTTTATATAAAAATTGCAAATTCTTTATATGATACAGATATTCGATTTATAAGAATTATTTGCACGGACACAAAGATATCTGTACTTACCATGCATTTTCCAGTGCAGATGTAAACTCAAATAATCGGTAAACGCTTTATAGCAATAAGAACAAAATACCACGTCGTTGTGATATAAATAAATATGATGTTTGAACAGGGACCAATTCTTGATGATTAAATTGCAATAATTACACATGTAAAATGTTCCGGCATGGACTCTTTGCATGTGTTCGTCCAAATTCTTCTTTGTTTCAAACTGAACATTACATTTGCAGCAGACGTTCCGTAATTGAATTATATCAGGGATAGAACGTAGATTTCTGGAATAATCTCTGCTTTCTCTATTCCTTGATAAGATGGCACCCATGATGTTTCAATGCAAATTTCTTTTGGGAAAAACGTCGTTAACAGGTAGTTTTACGACTTTTGATCTTTCGTTTCTTAAACGTTTTACAACAGATTATTTCTATTCTTTCGAAATCTTCGTATACGAGTTGATGTGTAAAACCTCAGATAATTTAAATTTTGCAATTCAGATTGCAAATTCGAAAAATCGATAAGCACAATACCACAGCACGTATGAGAGGACTCGAAGAATTCTGTGGTATTAAATTTGACCTACGAATGTATACGACTTTTCTGTTATGTCTCGTCCGAACATATTTTTGTATATTTAAACATTTAGCAATAAACAACAAGTCCTGTTTATATGTAAACTTTATATTGCTTCTTCAGATGCTATTGCTGGATAAATCTAGCAAATTTGTAATCGCTGAGTGTAAATATGCAACGATTGTGGAAATATGCAAATATCGAAGTATCAAGACAATTTATTTGTTTGAGCTATATACGTAAATAAGTATCTTAGTTGATTAAAGATTATCAAAATTAGGCATATTTTTTAATATTTAATTAGAAGATAAAAATATTGTAAAAAATATTTAACCTATTTTTTTTTAAGAAAAATTAATCTCCGATTTTTATTCTCTGCAGTCAATTCTTATTTAACTTAATAAAAACTTTTATATTTATATATATATAATAATTTATATACATATCTATTTTTAATTTGATATATTAACTGTCATAATCTAGTAGTAGTTTAAAGTATAAAAATCTGTGTTATTTGAAGAATCACTATTCATTTAATCTGTTAAATCGTTGAAAGGCGACTTAACATTCGTATAATATATATGTTCTTATTTAGATTATCATATCACCTTTATAAAAAAGATTCCTTATAAAAAACTATTTTTAATAATTCTCGACAAGGAATAAAATCATATGAACGCGCTTTCGTGTATTAATTATTCCTTCTAATTTTATTCTTCTCTTTGCATTGGAGCTCTTTGTAATTGACGATAGGGTAAGTCGAATGATATCTCATGGTGCAGTGAAAGGTGATGGTCCCTCAAGTTTGACAATGTTTTAAACGTATTGTAACATAATTCGCACTCGTACGGCTCTGTGTACAAACGTAAATTTATTATACAATATGTTTAGTTCGAAAAACTGTTTGTCGTAGTTGCCGGATATAACGATATATTTTCTTACCGTGCATTCTCCAATGTAGTCTCAGCCTCCAATAATTGGAATGCGCTTTACAGCAATAAGGACAGAATACTATGTGCCTGTGAACAGTGTAACTATGTTCCAGAAATTTTAGCCAAGTATCGCAGATCACGTTACAGCAATCACATGTGAAAGACATCCCGGCATGGTTTTCATTTATATGTTGATTCAAATTCATCTTTGTGAGAAATTGAAGATTACATATGGGACAGATATTCCTGTACCGAATCATTACAATAAAATGCAGAAGCTTTTCGGATTCCCTGCGCCTTGCATCTAATATCGTTGTCGTATCCATATCCAGTTAATGTTTCAATGCAAATTTCTTTTAAAAAGACAATGTCGTACTTGTGAAAGATGATGCTGATTTTACTGCAGATTTTTTTCTTAGTTTGTTCTTCCTTTTGTCTTCTTTTCGAGATCTTATTTCCGTCCTTTCCGACTCTTTGTGACTAGAGATTCGTGAACGTGATATATGTATATGTTTATATGGATGCTCGGGCTGTAATAGTCAATTTTGTAATTTAAATTGTAAAAGAAATTGCAAAAGGAAGCTCAATGTCGCAGCGCGAACGATCGACGAACTCGAACAACTCAAACTTGAACGATTGAAATGAGAGTATGAATTTTTTTTGTACTTACCGAGCATATTTTAGAAACAAACAATTTTAGAAATTTTAGAAATAATCTTGTTTATATGTATATGATTGGAAATAAACTTTGTATTGCTTGTATCACATTGCTGGATAAACCCTTTAAATTTCCAACTGTTGATCAATGTGATTATGTAGGTAATTGTACAAATTACGCAGCTCTTATTGCGAAAATATATCGTAACAAATGTCATATCAAAATACGAACTTTTCTATCTATTCCTCTTGAAACCGCGATCACGCATATTGCAATGATAGCTAAGATATGTACTTGCCCTACTTTTTCTTTATTATTATTTGCTTTTTTTCTGAAGATATGATTACATAGATTGATGTTTCATTTATAAGTAATTTTCAGAAATTCTATTTGTATTACATGTACGTTTCAATTATAACATCTACGTAATTTTTATTATAAGCTTTTTCGCAGTCATCAATATTAGTTTCCACAAAAGTTTCTATACTGATATATTAAAAGTTACTATTTTCTTTTTGAACTACAAAGAGTGCGTTCCATTTGACGCTCACAATATTCGTGAGCATCATTTGTCCCTGTTTAATATTTGATAAACAAGGATGAAATGATATCACGAGCGTTGTGAACGTTAAATGGAACGCAGCTAAAGTAGCGGCCTATATAGTGTTCAAAGAGATAGAAACTTCCCTTCGTACATATGAGGCACGAGTAAAGTGGGGATGTTAAAATTATTTTACCCGTTCAATTTTCTAAGCCCAGATCCAAGTGTATCGTATTTATGAACATGATAGACATCGTTACTTTGCCTACTATGTACATCGCCTCCTATGGAGAAATGTAAATCTTTCGTTGAATATAGTTATTTAGAGATTATTTGAGAATAAAACAATGATTTTTTAATATTTTATTAAAAAGTAAACATAGTAAATATTGTAAAAAGTCTTTGAAACACGTTGATTTTTGATAAAAGCAAGCTATAGACTTCTGTTTTTTAATCATTTTTCATTTAGAAAATTTTTTACATATACATATAGGAATGTTTTTGTATATTACATGTAATATACTTATCTCTTTTTTTCTTTCACGCGCGCGCGCACACACACACACACTCTCTCTCTCTCTCTCTCTCTCCTTCCCTTTCTTTAGTATGATCTACTTAATACTTGATCCGTAATTATGAAGAAAGGTCTATTTTAAAATATCACACGTCATACATGTACATATATATATATATATATAATAGAATTGAGTCTATAATATAGAAAGTAAAACTATATGTAAAATTAACATCAATATAAATAATATATATCTTTTTCAAAATAATTTTTTCCTAAATGTCAATTTTTTATAAAATTAATGTAATACAATATTGTCACATGTCTAACATTCTCGCGTTTTATTTGCGATTAAAAATTTGGTTTTGATTTACGGACATTTATGAAATTTCAAAATATCCTTATCTATTAAATCTTTGCATTATATTGCATCGCATTATTAGGTATCACTAGCGTATGTTTAAAAATAATATTCATGAAAAATACACGCACGCACGCACGCTGTATATTACATTACAGTCTCCGTTATTTATAGATACAAATAGAAAAAGGATAATTCTACGTGAAGAAAAATATGTCAAAAAAAGTTATTCATATATATTTTCTCAAACATTCAAAAAATGTTTGGAATTCAGGATATATATTAAAGATTAAATCATAAAATCATTAATATTTATGAAATATTTATAAAATAAATTAAAATTAAGTAAAAAGGCTCAATTTTATAAAATTTTAAATGATTTGTTTTAGACTCGTAGCCCTTCTTTGTTATATTATTTATAAAATAATTATTACAATTTATATATATCCGTATGCATACATATTTTATATATATACGTATATTACATATAACTTAATTTTATTTTTTGACCAATTAATCAATATTCATAAAATTATTCATTTATAATTATTTTAATAATTATAAGTATTAATTATTCATACAATTGACTATTATGCAGCAAATTACTGTTACAAGTTATTCAAATTTAAAACAGAATACTTTTAATTTAAAACAAGATTTTATTTTTAAAAATTCTACTTTATATTTATAATGTGATTTTATTATATATTTTTCCATTTAGAATTATCCTTTAAATTGTAACATCAATAATGGACTACCCTGTATGTATCTTAAATACGTTTTTGCACAAGTACTTAGAATATTATCATAGATCTTTCGAGCAACTTAAACTTTTTAATGTCAGGAACATTTGTATTAACTAAATTTTTTGTTTATTCGACCCTAATTTAAATTCGATGACACTAATCGGACTCGATACGACTTTCACACAAGTCCCGAAGTTTACTTTGCGAGTATCCGCACGTTCCTAACTTTAAACGTTCATGACTTTTGAGATAACGTTTCTGACCGAAGCTGATACCGCATTTCTGACACGTATACGGTTTCTCTTCGGAGTGGACGCGTTTGTGTCTAGTTAGGTCGTTTTTTACGCCAAAACCTTTACCGCATACGTCGCACGTATGATTCTTCTCACCTGTGTGTACTGTCAGATGACCCAACATCTGTTGTCTCCAACGGAACTTTTTAGCGCAATAAGTACACTTGTGCGGGAACTCGTCTGTATGGGTCTTACTGTGTATATAGAGGGATGCTTTGGTCTTGAACGTTTTGCCACACGTGTGGCACACGTACGGGCGTTCACCGGTGTGGATACGTCGGTGATCTTCCATGGCAGTCTTCATGGCAAAGCTGCGACCACATATATCACAGGTGTGATTCTTCACGCCGTCATGCACATGTTTCAGATGATAATATAGACTACCACCCTGAACAAATTGTTTCCCACAGATGTGGCACGTGTACGATTTCTCACCCGAGTGCGTACGTACGTGAGCCCAGTGATTTTTGCGCGAACGGAACTTCTTGTTACAAAATTTGCAGACTATCGTCGGACTGGTGCATGCAACTTTTTTGGATTTGGATTGTTTGACGTTTTTCTCTACATATTCATTAGACTCGTTTACTTCAGCTATAAGATCCTGTCGCGTAGCCTCGTTTGGTGTTGTCCCTTTCGCGCAATTTGCTTGCGTCTGACTAGTAGAATTAGAACCTTCATTTTCTATACTCTTCTTCTTATTGTCATTTGTCAAGTTTTCTGAGGAGGACATTTTAGATGACGTATTTGTGGAAGACAAACGTTTAGTTAATTTATCGTTATCGATATTATCTGCAGGAGAAAAAATATTCTCTGAATTTTCATCGATTACATTGGATGTTTTAGTTTGGATTGGATTAATTTTACTTCTCCGTTCTCTCATCTTGTACACTCTTTGGCAATTGTGGGTGATTTTCCGGTCATGTGTAATGATTTCATTTTTTAATCTGTAAAAACAAAAAGTAACCACTTTTGTTATCAAGCTTATATTTATTATCATATCATTATTTTCTATATATTATATATACGTATTAAAGATATTTAAACAAATATTTAATATTCTTTTAGTCAGTTTCATATATATTTAAATTATAAAATCGTAGTTTATGAAAAGAAAATTTTATTTGTAGATAATGTGCGATGAAATTAAAAATTTTCGATCTTTTTAAAACTTAACGCGATATATTTATCAGTTTTCTTTAATAATTGCAAGATATATCTTATGAAATTTACTTACAGTTTCCTTTGCTCAGCTTCTTTTTGTATTATTTGACGAACTCGAGAATTGACAGATATTAAACTTTTTATCCAGGATTTCAGAGAATATCGTTTCTCCGTTATTCCAAATACTTCTTGTTTAGTAACATTTAATCAACTCTTATTTATTTGTTTACTTTTAAGATTTTTATGATAATCTTACCAAGAAATTTGAGATTATTTTAATCAAGAAAAGCAATCTCTGCGTGGTTTTTTTCTTTAATGCGTGAAACACACTTCCTTCGATTCGATACAGATACAGAAAATAGAATGAAATCAATACGAATGATTTTTCTGTAAGATAAAGGATTATTTAGTTCTTTTTGTTTCTCATCTAATTTAAAAAAATACTTAAGGTGTTCGAAGGATTAATAACTGGTGTATTGATGGCATGAAGTTTAACGATCGGCAAATGTTCCATAATTTCATTCGTCAAAAACAAACCCTGCATCTTGTCTTTTATGTGCGTACAGCCGTGTGTAAACTGCCATAGTGTCTCTTTAGATATCGTTCTTGAGCAAACTTGGCGCCGCAGATTACACAAATATGCAAGCGTTGATTGGTATGAGTGCGTTGATGACGGGTGATGCAACTTTTGCTGCGGAAACGCTCGTCACAGATATCGCAGGCATATGGCTTTCGACCAGAGTGCCAGGTCGCATGCTTGTCCAATTCCTGTTTTCTTCTAAAACCGCGGTCGCACAGAACGCAACGATATGGCAGGATCTGGGAATGGTAGAGTCGGTGCACGTGCAGGGACGCCTTCTGCTTAAAGGATTTGCCGCAGGTCTCGCACACGTGAGGCCTGTCACCGGAGTGAGTGCGCCTGTGCTCGTCCCTCGATGCTCTTGAGGCAAGACGACGGCCGCAAATATCGCAGGCGAAATTTTTAACGCCGTCGTGGACGTCGCGCACGTGTCTGTTCAGACCGGACGCTGATCGAAAACTCTTGTTGCAAATAGAACAAATGTATGGTCGTACTCCAGCGTGAATGTTGTGGTGAATTAGCAGATTATACGATGTGGAAAGAACTTTCCCGCACTCCTCACACTTGTGAGAGGTATTTCCGTCACCCTCCGTCGTTTTCGAGCGAGTTAATTTGACGTGTTGTTTCAATAATTGTTTGGATTGTTTTGCACATTTTTGAGAATTCATCGTATGTTCCTCTTGAGGCTTCTGCGTTTGTTCAGAGTTGTTCGGAGAATTTGCCGAATTGTATCTTTCCAATTTCTCGTCAAAATCACTAAGATACGTCGATGATAGACATTTCTTGCTGGATACCGTTGATTGAGCTTTTCCGACATTAACGTATTCTTCAGACTCCTCGTTCTTTGGCGAGCTGACTCGTGAGTGTTTCTCCGACTCGTCTTTCGACACTCGACGCGTACATCTGAAAAGAGAGTCAGCCCGTTACTTGGGGGGCGGCCAAACTTCGTGGTGGCTCGTGATTGAGCTTCTTATGATTAACTAAGTAGCGCTTTTGGCGGAACGAGAGGCTGCAGACGGTGCAGCGCCAGGGTTTCTCGTCAGAATGAATCAATCGGTGCCGCTTTAGCTCATATTTGATGCGAAAGTGACGACCGCACACATCGCACGCGTGCGGCTTCTCACCAGTATGCTTAGTGATGTGCACCATCAGCGGCGGCCGTGTGCGAAAGGTCTGATCGCAGTAACTGCATTTAAATGGAAATACGTCCGAATGCGTACGATTATGCACGAACAAGGAGGCTTTTTGCTTGAACGTTTTGCCACAGATGTTGCAGACGTACGGCCGCTCGCCGGTATGAATGCGTCTGTGATCCTCGACGTTGCGCCGCGTCGAGAACATGCGGCCGCACAGATCGCATGGTACGTTCTTGATGCCAGCGTGAGTGTTCTTTAAATGTCGCGTCAGACCTTGATTCACGCGGAACCGTTTACCACATAGGTGGCAGGTAAATAGTCGCTCGCCCGTGTGGATGCGCAAGTGCCAGTAGAAGGTGTACGGTGAATTCAGATTCTTGCCACATTCATTGCAATGATAGTAAATCTTACCATCGTGCTCTATTCGCGCGCGAAGCACCGTTTCTGTGGCCACAAAGGACTTCCGACTTCTATTTACGACCTCGGGATGCGCCTCCGTCAGATGAATTTTTAACAGTTTCTTTCTCTCCGCGGTGTGCTCGCAATAACTGCATGGATAAGTCCTGAATTGTTTTTTCAATGGTTTTACTGATGAAAGGCAAGACTCTTCATCGTCGTTTGTGCTCTTAATATCTTCTATCAAGCGTTCTTTCTTTTTTATCGTACCATCATCGGGCTTCTTTTTCTTTTCTGTCATTTTACTACGCATTCTTGTTAAATCTTCTTTGGCTGAATCGTGACATTTGCAGTCCGTCATATGGCGGATTAGATGGTGTTTTCTTTTAAAGACACGTTGGCAGTTATCGCAAGTGTAACCCTTCTTCACAGATTCACTCGTTGACTGTAGAATTGTCGATTCATTTTTTTCTTGAGCTCGTGAAGCGTTCGAGTCCGTTTTCTCGTCATATTTTTCTGCGTTGCAATTACCCGACAAATTGCGTGTTTCTCTTTTCGAAATTTCTTTAGCATTCTCTGCAATCAACGTCATGCTTCTCATCGGATTGCTTTTGTACTTTATCGTGGCATTACTCGTCAGTGCAGCGTTACACGAGGAATGATATGTCGTGAAAGATCTCTCCTCTGCCAGCTCGCACCTGGAAAAACAACAAAGGCGGCAGATTTGAATCGGTTTCGTCGCAGGCGCGAAAGGCCGTGTCTACATAGAGAAGGAGAGAGAAGGAAAGAGCCACGATACTCTTTCGGCTTAAATTTCTAACGCTCCTTATCGTTAGGACGCTCGTAGAGATTCGTTGTGCCGGCTCTTAATATGATTGTTCAGATAGCGTTTCTGCCGAAAAGCGAGACCGCAATTAACGCAGACAAACGGCTTATTCTCGGAATGAATAAGTTTGTGCCGCACGAGTTCGGACTTGACCCGGAACTTCCTCTCACACATGTCGCACCCATGATTCTTCTCGCCGGTGTGCGTGGTTACGTGGGCCAGCACCTCCTGCCGTCGACGAAATTGCTTGCTGCAGTACGAACATATGTGCGGGAACACGTCAGTGTGTAGCTTGCTGTGAATGTACAAGGACGCTTTGGATTTAAATGTCTTTCCGCACGAATCGCAAATATACGGTCGTTCGCCGGTGTGGGTACGTCGGTGATCGTCTCGCGTCGCCTTAGACGCGAACGATCTGCCACATAGGTCGCACATAAAGTTCTTTAGCTTTGCATGCACATCTTTAAGGTGCCTGGTCAGTCCTCCAGAATCGCGGAACTGTTTGCCGCACACGTGACAAGTAAACGGTCGTTCGTTCTTGTGGATTCTCATGTGTCGCAAATACGAATCCTTCAGCTTGAAGCATCTATTACATTCGACGCACTGGAACGTATCCTCCTTATGCGACGTTTTTTCAAGAATCTTGCACAGATCTTTACTGTCCTTTTCATTATCAAGTATCAAATGCATCGAGTTGTCGTCAGAAGAAATGTGATCTCTCTCGTTTTTCTTCACCTCATGTGCGACACTGATCGTCCGAAGCTCGTTGTTGTCCTCGAGATCAGAATGTTTTATAGAATGCTGCATCGAAACAGGCTCTCCCTTCACTACGACAGGCAACTGAACGTTACTCTCCTGTTCAGACACGGTAGACGGTTGATCGTGCGCCGTGTCCATGACGGCGATCCAGACCGAGTCGGAATCCTCGGCCGTCGCGTTCGGCTTTGTAAGGTTGCGGATTCTCGGCTGGGACCGTTTCCTGTATGGCTTCCAAAATGCTTTTGGCGTGTCCGGGGACACTTTTAACGGTGTCCGGACGCCGCACGACCTGCAAAATAGCCGAAACTTGACTCCAGGTTTTGCGATTGCGCGGCACGACGCAGCGGACGATTGCGATTTCGAATCGGCTGTCACAGCCGCTCGTTTTTTTTTTCTAGGTAATCGCTAAAGCCAACCACCCCGGCTGCTTACGGTGCGTTACCTTTCTCTTTCTATACTTTGCTCAAAATCATTCGTTAAGTTTGTCGCAAAAATGTTCTTGGCATATCCAACGCCGACAAATTGTTCAGTTTTTATGTTTTCTTTTAAAAAGTGTCTCAGCGAGAGTTTCACAGTTCGTTATGACGCGTATCATGATTGCTCGTATGTAGTCGATGTCGAACAGTCTTCATCTTTTCGTAAGATACACGGAAAATGTTTAACAAGCTCTATGTGACACTTGTATATGTATTATTCGCATTATATTTCTAATATTCTATTATCTATGTGCTAAAAATATAGCGACCATGAGCAAACGTTCACATAAATGAGGAACAGGTAACGAGAAAGAAAACTTCGTGCTCTTTTTGTTTAGTTAACAAATCACTAAAATATATGAGATCATTACCTGTTAGGTTTATTAATTTTTTCCATGCTGCAAACTCCACTTTTGTCATCGTCCTGCTGACTTGGCTGTAATAAGACGTTCTAATTAAATTTCTTATGTTACTGATTCAAAAGGATATTTTTTATAGTTTTATCATACTTACTAGATCCGTAATATTAGACGCAATAGTTGACGTAATATTAGATGTAATATTAGATGCAATGGTCGTGCTGGCTGTTGTGAACATTGGCGCAGTAACTTCTAAATTATCCAGAGAAGGATTGTAATACTGCAAACATTAAAAATATATAATTAAAATATTGTATAGTTGCTAATGAAAAAGCAAAGGTTACAAAAAATTGATTACAGAAAAATTTTAAGAGCAACATGAAAAAAAAACGAATATAAGAAAATAGAATAAAATTAAGAGCAGATCTATAATAGAAAAACATATTTTTTAAGATATAAAATTAGTCAGGATTAATAGACTAAAGTAGCTCGCAATATGATGTAATGACAGAGTGTATAAGTGAAGAGTTAAACTCTAAAAAAAGAATAATTTAAATTCTAAAAAGACAAATGGCAGTATAAATTCTTTATCTTGTACATGTTATCAAAGACAAATGAGCAAAAGAATATCATATGAAGTCAAAGCGAGTCTTGTTGCCTAATAATACTTTTGTGTGTATTTTAGAATTTCTAGTTCAAACAAATGTTATCATTACATATTATCTTATTTTATCTAAATCCTCAGAATGCAATACAGAAAAAAATGGTTGAATTAACTGGAATTCTGGTGGAAAATAAACGATCCAGAATTCTGGTTAAGTCTATTAGAATTCTAGAAGATTTAACTAAAAAATTTTGATTATCTCAACTAGAAATTCAGTTAATTCAACTGAACATTTTTCTCCGTGAATATAGTTGACTATCTATGCTAATCAGTTTTGTAATCTTAATCAGAGATTCTTTAAATCTCCTCATGCATTTTTTACCTGCTGCTTATTTCGCAGGTGCGAATCTTGCATTTCCAGCAGCTTCCTCTCTGCATTTAAACACTCTTCGTTTAATTCGTGCCAGGCCATTAGGACGTTTGCGCAACGCTCGCACAATTGCAACGGTAAAGTGTCGCTTTCGGTTACCTGTGAAAAACAATAAGCAAATGACCAACACGTCGTTTATCGCATTACTTGAACTGAAATTTCGACGTTATTGTACACACATGTATCGGCAAGTACTTGAGTATTTTGCTGATCAAGTCATGTTGCGCTCCCTCGCCCTGAAAGATGGGTATCATACGATTGCTCGCGTTAGCGCATATCCTGCAGAGATGCATCCATGCCAACGTGATCTCCGTCTGATGCCTGTGAGACATCGTTTCTTCAATGTTCCCTTCGGGATATTGTACAGCCTGGTCCTGCGATATCAGGAAGAAGTCCTCTTCGGTTTCCTCTGTTTCATTGCGCCCTTCACGCGACACTATACTCTTTACAGTCTCGATCAGAATAATGTCTTCGCCGGGAGAATCCATTCCTGGTGGCATCGAATTACTAGACTCCATGCCGATGAAAAAGATGACTACGTGTTCGACACGCGATCAAAGAAATTGCTCGTCGAGTGACTTAAAAAGTAATTCGCTCGCTGTGTATGTCGCAAGTCGTAAACGCGTTTGATGGAAAAGCGAACAAAAATGTAAACAATGTTGAAGCAAGCTTGCTTCTTCTTATTTGCGCTTGGAACGCTTTCGCCAGCGTTCGCATGCGCGCTGCAGCGCTTGACGTGGCTTGACGATTCATCCGAAGAATAGTCGTGGAAGTAGTTCTTGTTACTCACCGCATGGAGCTATCAGACTATCTTGATTCTAGCCGTATCGACTCCATGATAGGAGTCGGGGCCAAATACTAGCGAAGAAGAAGAAGTGGCGTGGCTAGTCGTGGCTTTAAAATGATATAGAACGCCGAATGCGTACGCATCCGAACTATCCGAAGTAACATTTGGGTGCATTAGCTACGTTCAGCGAACTCAACAGTTGAGCGAGCACTCACTGTTATTGGTGTATTCTTTTAGATCATCCAATCAGCATTTTAGATCTGGAAGAATACATCAATAGCAGCGAGCGCTCACTCAACTGTTGAATCCGCTGAACGCAGCCATTAAGGTGCAAACCCATGCAGCGGAATAGCGTAACGCGGAACGAGAGCAGAACCAATCACAAGCGTTCTGCATTAATTGCAATTGATGCGGAATGCTTCTGATTGGTTCCTCTTTCGTTCCGCGTTACGCTATTCCGCTGCATAGGTTTGCACCCTTCAGTGAGCTCTTGTACCTATTTGGTCTATATTTTTAGATCTAATGGAATATGCCAATCAGATGCAAGAGTTCACTGAGTCCTTAATCCCGGATCTACAACAAAATTTTCAGCCTTAAACCATAAGAAAAGGGCGAATCACAGTCGAATATTCTCTTCGAATTCGACTGTAATTGGTCAAATTCTTACGGCTTAAATCTTAAAACATCTATTGTAGATCCGGATTTATACATTTAGATCCAGTAAGGAACCAAGAGCAAGACCAATCACATCAAAGAATTTTACAACAGTTGCGAAGCTGTTTTTTTCTGCCGAACGCGACCATTGGATCTCACATTTGGATCTTGGATAGAATGTATTCACATGAGGTCTGTTCTTTTCAGCTAGTTCTTACATGGTTCATCTTTCTTCTTTTTCTCTCTACGTTGAAGAGAAAAAGAGAAAAGATGAACCGTGCAAAAAGTTCAGCTAAAAAGAACGAGCCTATGGTGAATTTGTCTATGGAAATTGTCCAGGGGTGCGTTTCAAAACTCGACTATATCAATTCCGAGTATCTTTTATCCTTGTTTAACATTCAGTGAACAACAAGGATAAAATGATACTTGTCGTTGACAGAAGTCGAGTTTTGGAACGCACCCCAGATTGGTCAGATCCGGAAACGCGCGCAGATTTAAATTTTAAATCACAAATACCTTCTTTGCAAAATGATTAAATAAATTCTATTTAATAGTTTAGAATGTATTATACATATTTTGTAACAAAATAAAATAGTATGAAAAAATTACAGAATCTTCTAAATTGTATTTGATAGTAATATAATAAAAAAAAGTTTGGCAAATTTAGAATTTGGATAAAAATTATTTGAATAAGTAGACATGTGTTTTTAAAAACATGTTAAAAAATAAAATAAAAAGATTTTTATTTAATCTATAAAATATTGTTAAATAAGTATTGACCTTATTGAAATATTTTATATGTATTGTATATAACATTAATATTTTTATATGGAAACTATAATTTTCCAATTTCAATCACTTTTTACAAAGGTTATACGCACGAGACATATTGAAAAAAAAATCTATAATAACAGAATTCTAGATAAACATTTTTTTGGAACGTAACTTATACTCTTTTCAATTTAATTGCTCAGCCAATCAATATAATAATCTCATATAAAAGTTGCTTTATATCGTAATAATTTATAATAACATAAATTTTACTTGTTTTATGGGTCATACATAATTGTGAGTTGCATTAATGGTGTTTGGTGTGTCATTATGCAGCGGTCAAATTCTATTGTAATAATTCTATTGTAAGTAATTAATTACTGAATATTGTTTAATCATTTCGTGCTCGCAAAACACGAGAATTGGTAAATTACGTATAACAAAATAATTCTTGCTAAGACATTAACGTACAGTATTATTTATTCATTTGCCTGCATTTTTCTGTTTCTTTCTTCTATTTTTTTTTCTATGCAATGCATACCTGAAAACTTTGGCTGGAAATACTATGTCGAATACAAAAAAAATTGCAAATGATTTTATAATCTGGTTAAATATTTGGACCTCTTAATAAATTTGAAACGTGAGAAGAGTAAGTATCACAATTCAGAGCAAAGTTAATTTATGAAATTTGTCGAAGTTGCATCCTTTCATTCTGTCCCAACTTACTGAATTTGCATTCGTTATTGCCTAAAAAAGGTAAACTCATTATGTGAATTCAGGTAGGTATAGGTCTGTGAATATTATCAAAATATTGTTTTCATTTCTCATCCTACGGATACTTGATAATGCACTCTTCCCACCCCCCTCTCTCTCTCTCTCTCTCTTTTGTAATTGACTTGTCTCTCGATAAATGACCTCGGTTGGCGGTGATCACTGTCCTTGTGGGTACAATGAGAGGATTAAAACAACGTTATCCCTCGTCATCATGTTTAATTATTAGCTATGTATCCATGAACACAAGGGCAGAAGGGAAGGAGGGAAGGAGGGAAGAAAATCATGATACCCCAAGCTGGTGCGATGAGTTTTATTGATCGATCAAACAACCAGATTTCATATTTGCAAGCGTTCACGAATGACGCGAGCGTGTGCGAGATAATGACCACGATTTAAGAGCGCTCGCAATCGTGTAATTAAACTGGATTCGGTGTACGAGTTCGCAGAAACATTCGGTATTGGCCGTGTAACGTGTAAATTCGATAAATATCGGAAATTCGCATACAAATAGGACAACAATTTTGTAGCAGTAACTTACTCGTTACGAACATTGAATTTGCGTTTATTGTTTTTCATCGGATTGGACGTGTTTGTTAGATGCGGAATATATTCGATATTTCCACTAAGACTTCCCGTTTCAATCGAATAGAATTAATCATTACTTTTAGGGTGGGCGATCCACGAGACGAAGCGCGAAATGTACGATGGCAGCCCAATTATCGAAATTAATTTGGATTACAAAAAAAAATTATTTTCTTACTAATATTTAATTTCCCTATAAGCGCATAATATTATTTAATATGAAGTAATATTTTAGGCATATTCTTAGAATATTAAATGTAACATTTTAATAATGTTTTATTAAAATTATATATTATATGATATTCTCGAAATATTAATGGAAGATTATATTATCAGGACTTCTACTTCTGATAATATTATATGATTATTAAAAGTAACATTTATTTAATGTTACTGTAATATCGTATAAACATTAAAAAGTATTATAACAGAATTTACTTTAATTTATAAAACTGTTACATCTGTTCATTATAAGTACGTATAAAAACTGAAAATGATTTTGACGCGCAATTGTAAAACTGGATGTGTACTTAAAATCACGTTTCTTTAGCACAAGATGCAGCATAGACAGTACAATAAAATGTATTGAGTAATTTACGATTTAATCGATTTCTATGTTCATTTATAGAGTGCGTTCCGAGTTACGCGTAAAGCGCATAATGCATCATTTGTCCTTGTCGTTCACCAAATAATAAAGAAGGATAAAACGATACATCGTGCGCTTTATGCGTAACTTGGAACGCACCCAGTCATATCTTTACGTTATTTTGTATATGACGGCTTTAATGCATGTGCATCAGTGCGCACTGAGTGCGTTCAATCGAATTCGCTATTAAGTCAAAGCGTATGAAAGTGCACAAAAGTGCAGATAGAACGGCTGCGGCGGCATCATCGTCGCGCGCCACAACTAGCGCATGAAGTTGGCCGCGCAATTTATGAATACTCCATCTTGGTTTCGTGCATCGCGCTGTAACAAGTCGTGAAAAGTTCGCTCATGTTTTCGCACGATATTTCTTTCCGCGTTATTTTTAATCGCGATAAATGTGTATTTCGAACAATTAATATCTGAGTGTCGCATAAAATGTTCACGATTATTATATATATAATTGCGGTGATTAGCAAGATCGTGCATGATTAACCGTTTCGCGAAAGCGCGAACGCAAGCACCGAAAACAGCGGTAATATTTTGATGGATTTTGATGTGACCCTTGCGATGCTGCGATGTCGAGATTCTTATATGAACAATTCGCGATGTAGAAGTAAGAAACCTAGAAGAAATTAGAGAGACTCAGTCGAAATAGTTGCGAGGTAAGTAATTTACGACTTATTAAAAAGATAATTATTTGTTACTGTGATTTCTCCATTGCTCGTTTATTTCGACAATATGTAATTTTGTATCGTTATTATAATGCAGTTTTATTAAAATTATTATTTTGGGAATATATTTGCAGCCTAAATTTGTAATCATGATTTAAGTTTTGTAATTATAGATTTAGAACATTCTTTAATTTTTTGTAATCATATATTTTTTTTCTAAATTTTTATAAAATCTAATAATTAAAAATCTAACTTTGTATATATTTCAAGTAATTAAAATAATTATAAATCTACAATTACTCTATCTAATTACTAATCTACATTATAAATTTGGAATTTGTTTGTAATTATAAGTTAAAATATTATGAATCACATTTGTAATTATAATTTAAATATTGCTAATTGCTAGTCTGGAGAATTTTAATTATTTTTATTACTTTAATTACTTGAAATAAAAGAATCTTTATTTAGCAGATTTTATAAAAATTTAAAGAAAAATATATAGTTTCAAACAATTATGAAACTTTTGTAAAATATTAATTTATTTAAAGAATAAAATTCCGCGATTATTTCTTAAAATATTAATTATTTTGAACGCTACTGCAATTTGAGACATTTTTTATTTTATAGATCAATGTTGTTGCATCTGCCGCTATGCCGGTATCGGTGAGTCAAATATTATTTTTTGTCAACTTACCTATCTTATTATTCTGTTCAATGATCTGTAAATTCGCTTTTCTCGTCATGATAATGAAATATAGATCGTCATAATGTACTTTCATGTAAAATATCATGGAAAGAAAAAGATCTTTAAAATATCTACATAACATGCAATTAATATATAAATCCTTTAATATGCAATAAATTTGTATATAAATAAAATTATCATTATAATTATAATTTTTAAATTATTTTTCTCAAAAGATTGTTGCTAAACATGAAATAATATTAGATATTAGATGTAAATATTAATTCTAATATCATATATCAAGTGATAATAAAATATTTAATACTGCTCTATTTTTTTCAAAACATTCACAGTCAAGATATGATTAATAATGATCGGATGGTATTTTTAAGATATCAATATAAAAGTTGTAAAGAACATATTTATCTAAGTATTTATCTAAATAAAATGGATATTCTTTGGCAAATTAATAAATTAGAAAGTGATGAAAATTCGTTGGGATATCAACTCACCATAAGGGTGCAGTTATGATCAGGTGAAAATAATGGTAGACGTCGCAATGAAATCGAATAGTAAATCGTTTATTAGTACGAAGGTGTGTGATAGTGTCTCGAGATTGCCGCCTCGACATTTCCTGATTAAAAATGCCAGACCGCGGCGGTGTGATACCGTGACGTGAACGAGTGTGACAGAGCTTTCTTGTTGTCCTTAGCTGACGTAAGAGATAGATGTTAGAGCTAGTTACCCTGTTCTGCGAGCTGGTGCTCCGCCTTTTCGTCGCCGCCGCCGAGCTTGACAGCCGATCTTTTGTGAGGATCTTCCTCAAGGATTTTTTTTAAGGATCTTCCTTATCAAGGATCGACATCTCGATTCACCAGGTCTGTAATTTTTAGCTGAACTTTTTGCACCGTTCATCTTTTCTCTTTTTCTTCTCTCCAACATGGAGAGAGAAAGAGCAAAGATGAACCGTGCAAGAAGTTCAGCTAAAAAGAACAGGTCTACTATGGACGGTGGAACTTGTGGAACGCTCAGGGTTATTGATACCGAATACCCGCATATCGATTGGATTACCGTAGTTCGACCGAACTTCACCGAATAAGGTTTCGCGTTGACCAGGTCGTCGCTAACCCTCGACTAGTAATTCGAACTGAATTGTTAGAGAAGTTAAATCGAACCAAACGGAAATTTATCCGTGTCGAAATGAGATGTAAAACGAGCATGTTCAAATCGCACTTTTAGCGTTTTCAATACGGTAATTTCTGGCCGCGATTTCCGTGTCGAGCAAATAAATTTGAGATCAAATTATGCAACATCCGGTATTGCTTAATCCGCAGAAGAAAAACTAATAGTAACATTACACCAATGTTATAATTTTCTACTCAACAATGTAACTATTATGTATAACATGTGTTATATTACATTTATATTGTTGAATGAGAAATTATAATATTAATGCAATGTTACTGTTAATTTGTGTTCTGCGGAAGTATCAAATAATTTGAATTTTTTAATTTCTTTAACATAAATGTATTTACATTTGGTGTCATTGAAAGAGAATCAGACAATCGCACTTGGTATGTTGGTTGTTTAAGTGGAAATCTAATGAGAATAGAGACGAAAGACTCTTCAGGTCAAGCCTAGGGGCCCCATAGCGTTGATTATAGTGTGTCTCTTTTTATCTTTATTATTCATTAGGACGGGAGTTTAGAGTCTCGCATAATACATAATGCATAAGAAAATGAATCAATCAAAGTCCTTCATTTCTTTCTATGAAATAAAAGACTCTGATTAGTTGATTTTTTTATGCTTTATGTATTATACAAGAATCTGTGTTCCTGTCCTTAGAGGCTTTCTACAATAAGACATTACCTAAGCTTAAGTCATAAGAAATCGATCAATCTCAAATATGAGAAGAATAGTCGACTATGATTGGTTAATTCTTACGACTTAAGACTTAAAATTTAGGCTTATGATAAAAAGCCTATTAGACATAACATAAGATCACGTGACTCTTGGCGCATCTATGCTATAGGGTCTTAAGTCTGTCCAAAATTTAACTCGCGAGTTAAACACTCCCTCTTCTCCATCATCTCATTAAGCCACATAGTAAACAAAAAGGGTAGGCACTAAACAGATAGTCACTAGATAGAGTTCTAACATCTATTCAACAATCTATTCTTTATATTTTCTTTTTATCCCGCAACGAAACGATGAAGAAGGTAAAGCGTTTAACTTCCCTTCGCGAGCAAATTTTGGACAAATCTACTTTAGATATATTTAGGGTAAAATACGATTGTATAATTTTGTATATTTTATCTTCTAAAATTAAAATTGTCTCGACACGAAATAAATCTCGTGAGATGGGATCCAAAAGGACACATCTTGTTACTACTAAATGTGCGTTTCTAGAATACGTGTTGGAACACGTGTCGTCACTCTTGAACATCCCCGGCGCGACGAAAGGGCGGAACGTCCGTGCGAGCTAACTTTCAAAGAGATGCTACTTGTTACCTCCTCTTGAGGTACTCTAGTGCCTATGTTATTGTGTCCTCTGTTCTGCCTACAGCGCTAAAACCGCCGCTAAAAAACGACGGTACCAAAACGGGACAGGGGAAAGAGGACTGCTGAGGAGAAGCGACAGGGGAAAGTGATCCTCTGTCCCCTCATATAAAACGCAACAATAAATAATAATAATTTCGCGAATCGTATACGCGTTTCGAAAGGTAAGGAAACGTTCTCTATTTCTAACTTTCGTTCGTGCATTCTCTTCTTTATTTCTCTCTTTTCTCCCGTCTCTTTCTTCTTTTCCCGTCATCCTTCCTTTCTCTTTCTCTTTCTCGCCCTCTCTCTTTTTCTCACTCACGTTTTGGAGCTAGAGCTCGCTATTCTCGCGCATAGTACGCAATAACAATAAAATATCGTAACGAAAGACGACGAATTTTACAAATCAAACGCTTCGACGCATACGCTAAACGATTCATGCTTGATACCTCCTCTCCTTCTGCAATTAGGTGCAAATTTATATACAAGATCCTGATATTTATAATTCAATATAAAGCGCACGTTATATATTGGTTGAGTCTAATTTTGTATAGATAAGAAAATTAATTTTTAACTGATCTTTGAAAATGAATTTTACACTTTAGAAAATTTAATTCAAAATATTTGCAAGTGTTCGACAAGTGTGCGAATCAAATGTTAGATTAAAAGCAGTTTATGAATGCATTCTCTTCACATCCTTGTTATCCTATTATCGACATATATTTGTGTACATTCGGATCACGCATGGTTCATTTTGCACTTCGCTCACTCGCCCACTACATTCGATATGCAACGATTAATCGTGATCCTCATAACGAAGATCCCGCGCTCGATCGGGGTTTTCAAGTTTCCCCATTAAAAATAAGAACAAGAATAACTTAGATTTCCGTTGTTACGTATTATACAAGCTATGCATAAAAGAAGCTAAAACAACAACGCAAAACATTCAATTAACATGGACGAAAAAAGAAACAAAAGCTCGATCCGCCTTTCGTTTTCTTTTTCCTACACATTTCTATCGATCTTTCTCGATCTTCAAATCGCCTGACATTTTCGCATCGTGTGCGTACTTTGATTGTATGCAGTGTTTTCTTTTTGATCGTGCGTGACTGTCGTCGTAATAAGTACACACTGTACACCTTCATTCTCCCGCTTTCGCTCTCGAGCTCTAGTCAGTCATGCTCTCGCAATTTAATATTATTTTATTCGGCTCGAATATACACTTCCTGAGGAACGATGAGAGCTGCCTTAGTCTAATTTAAGAAATCGAGCTAATTAGTTAATCAGAAATTTCGCTCGTGATTCGGATGCGAGCTTTTCTTCGAAGTGCTCCGAAGAGCGCTACAACATAATTTGCGAAGTCGCTCCGTTACGATTCGTTAACTCATTAATAAATGAAATAATTAAATAATACTGGTGAGCTGCTCGTAGTTTATCGCAAGAAAGTCAAAGATCGTGTCGGAGAAAGAAATAACTTTCCCTTGCTTCAAATTAAATCAGTATAGAATTATTCAATTATTTCGCACTTTCCTAACTAATTTAGCTTATTTGCTGAAATCTTTTGTAATTTGTGAAGTCCGAAAGGCGCAAGAAAATAATCAACGATAAATTGATGAATCACTTTAATTGTGCTGATGAAAGTGAGGAAACGCGGTGCACATTCAACTTACTCAAGAAATAACGATAATAAAAATAAAGGACTGAAAAGGATATTTCGATTATTCGAATTATTATTGCTGGTGCTATACTGTATCATCTAGAATCTAGAATAATTTAAGGTCGAGAGCACGACTTTCGGGAGCGTCAGATTGGCATAACATTAACGGTAGCGTTGCGCGATCAACCAATTCCCTCGAGTATAATGTAAACTCGCGCATATCGATTTTTCCATATAAAAACACAATAATTGTTGCGCCGCGTGATTTTCGATTTGCGCGAGTTATCATTAAACGGCATATCGTTTCGATACTCGTAGGGCCGATTTTAACGTGAAAATATTTTAATATAGAAAATGTAAAATTGTCAATAACGCACTTTATACAAAATTTTTTAACAGCCAGGCTTCAAATATTCATTCCCCTAAATTAATATCAATGAAAGTATTGGAGAGTTCAAGCTATCGTAAATGTGTTTTAACGAATCGAGTGACCTGGTGAAACAATAATTGCTTCAGTCGCAATATTCTCATTGGCTCGTGTTTCAAAAGTATTAATATTTTTATCGATTATCCTATATTTAAGATCGTATTAAGTACAGTCTTAAGATGTTATAAGCCAATCATAAAATCATATTAGCACCTTAAGATATTACTTAAGACAGTCTTAAAATACGTGCAAACTACAAATACCAGTCACAAAGTTAAAACGTGTTCGATGAACGAAAAGCTAAGTTTACATTTTCAATCATAAAATCATCATTTCAAGAGTCTTAATGTTAATTCTTGAACCGGCTCCATTGCTGTCGATCGCGCAAACCACCGTAATCTCGCCGGCTCATACATATAAAATTATATTTACAACAGAGCGATTATTTCTTTGTGTTGAGGTATTCGCGTCTAGGCGCGTCTAAAAAGAGAGCGTGCACTATTTCGAGAAGCGAGAGGGAGGCTTTAGAAAATTCTAAGGGCCTCCTTTTGGCACCTATTTCCTGCGATTCGTCCCTCTCGCTCCGAAAAGGAAAGATACAATGAATTTTCCTCCTTTTCCTATCTTCGTCGCCATGGTTGCGACGTGCGCCTGCCATTACAAATAATTTAAAAATTATATTCGTATTTATAATCTCTTCTCTCGCGCCTCTCTCCCTCTATACATAGCTTCTTTTATATATATATTAAATTTCAATCTTTTTTTCTCGTTCTTGTACGCGCACGGGAAAAGATTTCGGTAACGTTATGGTACAGCTATACTACACACGGGTGGAGAGCACTTCCTCCCGGTTCTCTATGTACACTGCTCGTCGATTACCGTTTACTTTCTTACACATGCGGTATGTATATAAGGGATAGCGGTATTTTTACGGTGTACTAACGTGCGCCTGTACATCCTAGTACGAACACTTTCCCTCTCACTCTCGCGTCCCGCTTTCGCTTTGGTCTATTAACTATTTCGCAGTGTACCAAAAGCTTGAACTGTCTTGCACCTCCGGTGGTGTCACTTCGTTCCGACGTAAAAAAAAAGAAATATATCAATATTTCTACATCACAATATTTTTCAATTTGTCTAACGCGTATGTTTTGTGACTAGCTTTATTCACTGCAATTCTTGAAAGGCGTTTCGTTCTTTGGGTAAAGTTACAATGACATAATCCGAAATGATTTTGTATTCATTAATAATTTAACGGGACGAAGTAACATCCTGAGGAATAAATCAACGTTGGTTTGTCACAATCTGCGAACTCGCGAGTCGTCCACGTGCGACTACCGATCAAGGATTGTTTATAAAAGCGCTCGATATAATAACGGACCCGATCGCGATAATAATGTACTTAATAATGCACGTGGGTAATTTGGGCCATTCGCGGAGTCGCCTCGTTGAGTCTTTGTGCACAATAAAGCTAGCATACGCCAAAATGGCGATTTGGAATAGAGCAGGAGTTACAAGCATGCCGCAATTGCGACTCATGAATTTCCTAACACGCGGCCACTGTTAACATTATTGATAACAGCGAGACTTCATTAGTGTGATCACAATGCCTCGCCTTTGGCTTTTATTTTCGGAGAACGCCATTCGCAATCGAGATAGCGCTATTGCCGGATTGGGAAAGAAGATTTTTGCAGTCATCAGGAACCTTCGATTTCAGAAGGAACGATATGAAAAGTACCACGAACGAAAATTCGCGGCTTCATTGGAAAGCTTTTTCAGAGCAAGAAAAGGTAGATTTTCTCCTCGGAAATAAAATTTCTCGTACTCCCTCCTTCTTATCGAGCGACTTTTATAGTTTTACATTCCCGTGATGAAATTACAAAAATAAAAGGCTCGCGCGCGCGTCCAAAAATTTCCAGTCGTGGAAGCGCGAATGTATATGTATATGCATTTAGCGGCAGTGTAGCGATGATGTTAGTGATACGTGTGACATTTACGATTCCCGAAATCGTATTGTGCATACGTTGGAACTTAATTAAAACAACCCGCTTTATTTCGTGTATATTTTCGCATCACGCCGTGTAGAAACAAAAAATAGTAGAAAGAATTCATATTTGAAAATAAAATTGAATTTTTTATTTTATTTTACTTGGCTGAATAAATCACTAATAATACTTTGCTTCGATAGTTGTGAAATGTTTTATTATATCGAAATCGTGCAACACTTTTTGCAAATTTAAAAAGCTTAGGAATGTATTTGTTGTAATCTGAAATATATTGCTTATATTACTTTATATTATATAACAATTCATCACATAAACAATATTTTGTACAAACAATATTTTGTACAACATCGTACAAATAAGTTGTTTCTATCTTATTTAAATAATTTTCTAATTTTTTGAGAATGATAAAGAACAGCTTTTGTCATAATTTAACTGGCTATTAAATTTCAACATATATTGTTCTGTTTTTTCTGTTTATAAATGATTTGAGGATTCAAGCGTTAATTTACTGTGCATTTATTATTACAAGACTATCATCATTTCAAGACTATCATTAGCGTGCATGAGTGTCGCGTTGACGAGGCTCCCTAAAGCGTCGTTGGTACGAAAAGTGATTATTATCGGACTAGATAACCGCATGATACTATCTAACATTCCCTACCATATATGTGCGATCGGATCCATTTCTCCAAGGGCGAGACAAAAATTATACGTCATATCAAAGTTTGTACGAAACTTGCTGGTCGGCTTGAACACGTCCGACCGTTTAGGATAGGATTGGCAGTGGATCGGTTAATCTGAAGGGAAAAAACGCCCGTAATCGAGACCCGCTTATTTCATAATTTGCGCCATTCATTTTAAATAACCTCGTTATTTGGTCTAGAAACATCGCATTCTTGATGTCTTAGATTTCGGATTAGCGATTCTCGATGTCATTTTAAGACTATCAAATTTCATTTTATAATAGGCCGATTTGCAAATTTTTATTTCGGCGGGTTTCGACTTTAAACATTTCACATGTTTGTCAATCTACAAAACTGTAAATTGTTTGAAAGAACGATGGGACTGATCGTCTAGATGATTTTAACAACGTTTCTTCATAACTTTTCGCGATTGGTAGTCGCACGATTTGCAGGCGACAGTATCACGACGAGAACGAAGTCGGCTTCGTTAACGCTCTTTCTCTACGTATATAAATTACAAAGGATTGGACTAAAAAGGTAAAAGTAATCGTTAGCGTCCTTTGGTACCAGCCTGAGTCTCATTGGATTACAAATAAATTTGTTAGACAGTCTTGCGTGTCAACTACATGTATAAATCACTAAGAGATCACTATGTTTCTCTCGTCAAGTCCGAATTGTCACTTGCTCGCGGGTCTTCTCGTCGCTTCGACGATCAAGCCGCTCAACACGATCGTCGCAACTTGATACGCCAAAGTGATAAGAATACCTTTATTGACTCTTAACTGTGGACATCGAAGTATCAAAATACAGCAGTTCAGCACAGCTGAATCAGCGTCAGCCGCTTTCTCCGTTAACGAACACGCATGATGGGTGTCATCATTCTATCGCGACAATAATATGACGGAAACGAGGTCTCATCCTATCTCTCTGTCTCTCTCTCTCTCTCCTCTTAGTGAGAGCTCATCTTTAAGAGAATCCTCAAAGACGTCGCGATCGGTCCTCCATTAGGACACGATGTAGTCCGCAGAATGATGCGAGTGATGGGAATTTCGTTGCTTATCCCTGCGATGATTCGTCCGGGAATTGCTACCGCGAGTGCCGCTAGTGCCAGTGGTACCAGTGGTACCGGACGTGTGATGACTGTAACCACTGTCGCTACCGAAACTGCTGTCAGGTTGGCCCTGATACAATCGACCGGCATTGGTTACTTGATCGCACGCCGAGTCCCGAGTTGAGTTCGTGTAATACACTGGTTGGCTGTACTTATCATCGCCGAACAACCGATCGGTTGGCTGCGAGTACGTGTCTGAATACTCGCCGCCCACCTGGGTGTAGAGCGGCGTCGTAACATCGGGCTGGCCTTGCAGACCATAGTAGTCGCCGCTGTATTGTTGCTGCGACGACAGGTACTTGTACTTGTCGTTGCCGGATTTGCCGTTGCGCGAACGCTCCTTGTTGTTCCTGTTCTGGGTGGAGTAACGATGCAGGGGGCCCAGCACCGGCACGCTCTCGTAGGGGTTCTCCTCGAGCCGCGGAGCCTGTGCAGCCGGCAAGGGTGGCACGAAGTACGGTAACCTGTGCGCCACCGACGGGACGGACTGCTGACGCTGGGTGTTGCCGTTACCTGTTCGCGTACCGGCCACGCCTGAAACCGGAGACTCGAATCAGTAGGAACTCGAAGATGCGTATATATCTAGATTGCTATAACAAAGTTGAAAAGTTAATGCAGAGTTGAGAAATCGAGGTAGGAAATCAAAATTGAGATAGAAACTGAAGATAGAAAAACGAGAATAACAGAGATTACTTCGATATAAAAGAGTGCATTACATTCGAAAAGTTTTGATTCAAGTTTATCAAATTTGACTCGATTTCATTAAGAAGTAAGTAAAGAGAAGAATCTATACATAGATATATTGCGACAGGTTTCAAGGAATCCAGAATCTAAAAACGTTATATTGTTCGATTGCGTAAAGGAGCTACGCACTCTAAGTAAACATTAAAATAGCAAACAGTTCTTCGAAGAGCAGGTAGAAAAACGTTGCCGGAGAGTCCAAGAAATAAGGAAAAAGAGAAGCACCAACGAGTCAAGAGGCCAATGTGTCGCCGGCCAATAACGTAAGAACAGTAAACAATTACGGAGCGGATAAGCAAACATCATTGTTAGTTTAGAGATATTGGTTTAGCGCGCACTACAACTACGAAAAACCTTTCGAGCAGAATTAATTTCTTCGAGAAATATCTTCATAGTCTATCTTTCTCTATCATCCTTTTTATATACGTTTATAAAACTATCTTTCCATTTTTCTATCGTTGTTAGAGACTCTATAACAGTTTAACGAAAATGCGCCAAGAGTCACGTAATATTTATTGATTGGCTGAAATGAAAAATCATATTCTATCCTTGTTTTACGTATAATGAATGACAAAGATAGAATAACGCAATAGCGTTGACAACATTGCAAATGCAATTGTGTAAAAAGTGACTTCAATACATGTATGTGAATAGTTTCCCATATAAAAATAACATACTGTATATAAATATGGATTTATACATTTAACCGTCTATAGTGTTTTTTTTATATGGAAAAGTAAATTACACACGTATATTGACTTTTTACACACTTGAATTTGCAGTGATGTTATACAAATATGTTTATACTACAATATCTTTATCATTCATTAAACATAAAACAAGTAGAATAAAATTTTCACTCCTAGCTAATCACCGAATATCATGATCATGGGATTCTTCTTTATGGGTGCGTTCAGAGAGACACTATTAGCGCTATTTATTGTCATTCTATCCTTATTTTACATTTAATGAACGATGAAGATAGAATAATATGAATGGTGCTAATAGCGTCTTCCCGAGTGCACCCTATAGAGTCTCTAACCGTTACAAGTTACAATTCAGTAGATGACTTACCTGCGACGCTAGGATAGAGTTGAAGCAACGCGTCCAGCAGCATGCCCTCGTGGAATTCGCCCATGTCGTGGTTCTTGTCTCGTCTGCGTCGGTCGAGGCTTCTGGGGCTGCGACCGCGTCGTTCACGCGGTAGCCTGCCACCGGCCGGGCACGTACCCCAGGTAGGGCCGCTGCTCGAAGTGAGCATCCTCGCTTCCGATGGCTCACCCACCGACAGCTCGTCCTCGGCGAATTCATCCTCGCTCACTGCTTTGGACGCGCTGGACGTACGGTGATGGTGACGGTGATGATGGTGATGATGATGCAGACGATTGCGAGCATTCAACTCACTCTCCTCGTCCGTCTCCGGATGGTCCCCTGCGGGATCGAAATTCGTTTAAGAGCTTAACATAACGGTGTGATGATGATTACGAGGATAAGAGCGGGATTTCACTCTTAGCGAGACGGAAAGTTGATTAATCGCGAATAAAGTCTGTCTGAGATAATCAGAGAAGGTTAATTGGACGCCAGAAAACGAGAGTATTCCTCTGCAAACGCGTGGTGGAAATTAATCAGATGGATAATTAGCTTCTGGGAAGGTAAATTATTTAGAAAGATATGTTTAAGAGAAGGCTACGAAATATAGATTTGTATTTATAGTCGCACTTCTGTTGAGAAACTCAAGTGAAACGAGTTCGAGATATGATGAATAGAATTAATGTATCTAAGGAACTCTGACGTCGTGGTCTTCGTGTAAGTTTTGTTTCTCAATTTTGTTCTCTGCGATTTAATAATTGTTTCTTGTAAAGATTTTGTGGTATTAATAGTTTTTAAATCGTATATCATTTGATTAATAATATCGTCACAACTCTGTTGTAATTACGTTCATCGATTCTATGTTATTGATTTTTGCAGCTCAAATAATTTATACTCAATTTTCTTATGCACCTATAAATATTATATGTACACTACGCTAATTATTTTGATATTAATCTGTTGATTCTAAATATAAATTTTAACTGTTATACACAATTTTATATTTAATCCTTTTTTAAAATAAAAATAGCTAATGAACTTCAAAACACTATCGATATTGCTCAGTGATATAATATTGCTATTGATCTGTAAATTTACGTACAAGAAAATAAGGCCACTTTTAAATAATGTACACAAGTTTTTCATACATTTTACACTTTTAACGACAAAATATTTATAATATCTAGCCCTTGATAAACACAAATAACTTAATTATTAACTTAAAAAGAAAGAAAAAATATAAGCGTATCAATCTTGAAATTATATAGAGTATGTAGTCTAATTATAATATATATATATATATGTGTGTGTTTGTGTCTCTTCATAATGTACTTAAATAAAATATATAATAACACAAAAAACTGCTAAAAATTGAAATCACTTATACGCTTTGTTATAACACTGACCACTTGGGAGGTCAAATTGACATATAACGGAATTTTTAAAAGCTTATCTTTACTTTGTCCTAGCTTTAACATAACAAATTAGACCTAATAATCATAATGAAAGTATAACTTAGCGCTCGCGTTGACCTCGTACATAAAATTTACTTATCAACAGCGTTCTAAAATTAAAATTACTTCGTTCTTAAAAGAGTTATTAAATTTTATTTTTCATTAAAATTGATCTTTGTTTCGATAATATTCATAATATGAATTTTTTATTCTGTACGAAGCATTATTAATTATCCAATAAAGAACGTCTCATAAAGTTCCATGCGGGCAGCAATCGCAATTCCATTCCACACTATACATCAATGAAGAAAATGGATTTGTTTCTTTGATTACGGAGCGAAGGATTTTATTTGGCTTACGGACAATCTGGACAATGAAGTTTCGGGACGAAATTGATTCAGGATAAGAAACGCATTTTAACAATTAAAGATTTCACCGTTGAATGTAAATAGAGTAACCCACGATCTATTTAGCTGATACTTCAAATTCAGCTTTGCGTTGATATTTCGCTTCGTCGATTCGGCAACACGAAACTCGCTTCGCTTCTCCATTAATTGCCTCGCGTTATTCCACCGAAATGTCGCGGTTGAGTCGCGATCAATACTAACGACACAACGGGGCGTGTATACGCACGTTAAAAAAAGGAGACATCGTATAAATAATCGCAGCGTAAAACGGATATTTCGAAACGGAACCGGAATACACTGCGGGATGCCGCGACGCGGCGGTGGCGGCTGAAATCGGTCGCCGCGAGAAATTGAACGAGCTCGTCCAATTAATTTTTATCTCATGGTAGGAGCGGAAGAGACGCGATCAGAGGGCTCGATCGAAAACGAGGCGGGATAAACGGGATGTACCGCGCCGAATTATTCTTCGACAGATTGAAGGTGTTATCGGACTGGCTCTACTTTCAACATTAAGTCCGCACTTCGCTGGCCATTAAACCACTTGAGATATCCTCCGTCGTCTCGGACGAGTGTCCTCTCGAAATATCCTCCGTTGCTATCAACGAGGATAGGAGGAAAACTTGTTAATCGTTCGACATCGATCGAGACGTATCTCGGATTTTCTGCAATTTCCATCGTCTCCGATTTCTCGCGATTGCAAAAATACGATATGTGCTAACCAATAATAACAGTTTGAATTGTTGTGTGACTAAATAAATCTAATCTTATACAATAATTTATATACTTTTAAAATATAAGTCTCAAAATGTGTGTATATCAATTTGATATAAAGTGTGTAATAAAATAATATTTTTATACTACATATATTATATAAAATAATTATAAATTATAAATAAGTTAGAGATTGAATGTTTTGGAAGATGTGAAAGAATATATATTTCGAAATTATTTTGACAATTATTAAAAGTATTTTTCGCAACTGGAAATTATCCTGTCAAGAAGAAGCAATTCATTTTGGCAGGGTTCAATTTGATCAGTTCCATGAATTTTGTAACGCGCGAGTTATCCTCCTCGTCGACGTGGATCCGTTGAATTCTCTGGCGTTTTTACAAGCCCGTAAGGGACAGGACCACCCTCTTCGAAATCGATGTTCTCTCTCGTTTCGAAACTGGAGAACGATGATGCGTACATAGCGTATATATGCGCGGGCCGTGGTTACGACTAATGCACGCGGTGCAGCATGTATATTCGATTACCAGGTCCTCGTCAAACGTCGAAAGCCTCATCACCATACTAATTAGCCGTCCAACTAATGGGAAGTATAAGTCAGAGGTCGTGTCATGCTTATCTCCCTTCGGTAAAATACACGATGGCGGAGAAGAGCGGAGGGGAAGAGAGAAAGAGAGACGAGAGAAAGAAAGGGAGGAGAAACGATTTCAAAGAAATTATGAGAGAAAAACAGACAAGAAGATGCAACGTAAAACTGCGTTTATCAGATTTTCGTTTGTTGAACAAATTCACACTTACATCTTTATGAGAGAGATATATTAGTATCGTGACTTATACGTTTTGTTGATCTTTATTTTTTTAAATTCGTTGATTCTAAAAAAAATATATGTATATTTTTAGATGTTTAGATATCTGCTGCCCTGTAAATTCTTAATAAATATTGAATCATGAATCTAAAAGTATGAAAATTACTTAGAAATCATATAGATTTGACCTTGCAGAGCATAGATCTCATATATGAATTTTGTGTTTTCATTCAGATCACAAAGATCTTCATCAACTTTCTCAATAATTTAAAAATTTATGTACTTTTGTGCTCTTATATACATATATTTCCATCCTATTTCTCATTTTTCACTCTAGAGATTTATCCTTTTTCAATTTTTTAGATTTCTATTCACGTAAATCCCATCTTTCTTTTTCGCACATTTTCAATCTCGCGAACTCATTGAACTCCGCAGACCGGAACTTCTGCGACACGCAGATTCTCGCTTCCAAAATCCTTCGTACCAACGTTCTTAAAAAGTTCCATCGACTCTTTTTTGCCTCATAAATCTCCCACGCCGCAGACTTTTCCGTAAATCGCGACGCACGCGAATCTACCGGATTATTCTGATAAATGCAGTCCCGCAGTTACCAGGAACAAATAAAAAAAAAAGGGGGAATACATAAGAGGAAGTCTCGCAAAGCGCGCGTTAGTCGATGGGATTTAACGCTAGTTTAACGCAGCCGCATGTTAATCGTGTATTAAGCCAACCGACAGACGGACACACCGTTTCGAAAACTCGTATACTCGTGCCGTACCTATGCGTTTCCCGCGGGCATGTTCGACCCCGAGGATACTCCCCAGCGTCTTCAGAGGCGAGTCTCATCTAAAAGGAGAGTGCGTGATTTGCGTTTGCATGGGAACGTTAGGGTTTCATCGAGAAAGCAACGGGATAGCTTGATGATCTCGTGAGATATTCGTTTATCGTTTAGTTGATTACAAAATTCGTATAAAAACGTGCTTAGTTAAGATAATTTATTAAAATTTATTAATAGTATTATTTATGTAATAATGTTTATTATATATAAATATTCTTTTTTAAAGTACACACTGAGAAAAAAGTTGCTATTTAAAAAAAATATTAGTTAAAATTCAATTAAATGCAACGGTCACGGACTGTCAAGCAAATATTTATTAATTCAAAGAAATAACCTATTTTAAATAATTATAAAATTTTGTTAACCTAAATATATAAATACTTGAACTAAATAATCACTATAAACTAAACGCATTTAATCAAGTTAACAACTTTTTTTCTCAGAGTACGAAAAGAATCGTTTTACTGAATCTAAAAATCTAAAAATAATTTTGTTGTAACTATTAAAATAATTATGTAGAACGTTCAAGCTGATTGCTAAAATATCAAATTTTTTTGCAGCATGCTCATCTCACTCTTGTTTCCTACATAATTATTTTGACGGTCTAAAAAATTATTTGCAGATATGTATCTAGTTAATCTATCTAAATTTGTAGATATTTCAACAAAATTGTTCTTTCTGCGTAACTTCAATAACTGGTTTTAGATTTTATCTTTATAAAGTTTTGACTGGTCAGTCGAAAAATAATAAGATTTATTTCTTTATTTAGGATTTCTATAGATAACCTTTTGCCAAGATTATCTTTTATCTATAGGAAAACAAAAGTATTATTTTATTATTTTTCAAGCGATGAAAACTCAATAAGATAAAATCTAAAACAACCTTGCGGTAAATTCGATTTCTCTCATGCGTTGAGTTCATCTTTTTAAAATCAAATCGTTTCACAAAAATTTTGACTTTTCCTTCTGCGCTGTCGTATTGTTACTCTCGGAATTTTCCGGCGAGATTTTTTCCATAAAAAAATTGCGACGCGTAAAAGGAGACGCCCGGACAAAGCCGGCCAAAATAAACATCGATTATCGGCACTTACCGTTGCTGAGCTCCTCGTAGACAGGATTATAAAGGTCCTGCGATGTGTAAGGATCAGGACCGGGGCTACTGCAGACGAACACCCCTCTTCCGCCGTCCTTGACGTCCAGCATCTGCGTCGTGATAACAAAAGTGTAAGTTAGAGAAAAAGAGTACGGACGACGTGACGAGGAAAATAATGTCGTAATATTTCTAAACGCTGCATTTTTTGTGTTATTTTGTGTTATTTGTGAATAATATCTTATGACTGTTACTTACATTTTTTATATAGTATAGTATACGTAAAGTATAACGGGTGACGCAAGTATTAGAAGCTTTGACCGTGAATAATTGAAGGAAAGTTACACTGTGATTAATTTCACCTTCAATACAATCTCAATTCTATCGCAATATAATAAATTGCACGCCGTTTGAGAATTAAGACCGCCGCCATTTTCTTCGTCGCTCCGCGGGGTTGAAAGGTAATTAGTCCCGAGTTGTGACTAAAATAGGTCAACTTGTTACAAACGAGCCGGAGTTCGCGTTTCCACGGTTGTTTTACGAGGCTCTTTAGGAACAGCGACTTGTTTACGACAACGTTGGAAAACAATTAGCGAATAAAGAAAAGGGATGCAAGGATGGGGTACAATAGAGGGGCAGGTGGAAGGAGAATAGCTAGAAGAAACTTGAGGGATGACTGGCACGGGTACCAGATGAGAACCTTAACACTCTTATCCGTGTTTTCCGGTCGACGATTAACTCGTTCCTCTACCTCTCCTTTCCTTTGGAATTCTCGCCCTTCGTCACCCGCGTTGGGATTCCAGCCTCGGAAACGCTGACTCGATCACCGGAAAAGCGAGGGTGTCGAAAGTTAATCCCTAAATTGACAAGCAGCTTATACATCACAGCAGGATAATAAGGAATGCCACGCAAAAGAGAGAGAAAGGGAAAGAAAAAGAGATAGAGACATTTATCTCGATAGCTAATCCCATTTCTACTGGCATTTTTGTTAACGAGTTAAATAAGAAGAATTTGATCAAATTTTGAATCTTTTGTAATAAAAAATATCTCTGATTCTTGCTAAATTGTTTTTACAATCATTGATGCGTTAGATTCTTCATTATCTATCCCGAAAAGATTACGCCAGATCGAAGAGTTTCCTTTCGGAATATCTTTGTCGCAGAACGAGGATTAATCGAAACACCTAATGAGCCAGCAGGGAGAAGCGTAACAGACACACGACATAATCGCAAATTCGATTTAATCCCTTTGCCTCATCCTTGTAATGGCTCGTGTGTCGTCGTAACCCTGCCGCAAACGGTTTCCGGTCTCCGTAGCGACGGGATCCATGTCCTGTGTTGGTTTCCGAGTTGAAAATCTGCCACCAGCTGCTCTCCAGTTTGGTCGAGGTGTCGTGTTAACGGGTGTAAATGACGCACTGTGATCCCCAATCTATCTCGCTATCACTCTCACTCGTCCGGGGGCTCATAATGTCCTGTGATCTCATCGGGTACTATACGCATGGCAATTGAAACCGGCAGTTGAAACGGTCTAATTTCGAAGAGCTCAATTTCCCGTACGGTACATATCGAATACATCTCTCGGTGAAAATCGGACATTATTTCAATTCTATCCTAACTTTCTTAACTGCCAATTTTTAGCGCAATAACTGAAATTTTACTCTCAAATTTTACTCTCATTTTTATTGAAATTTCAGTTTTTATTAAATAAAGGCTTTAACATTTGAATTAAAAACTATTTGATAATGTAATAAAAGAACTTGGATTGGACAAAAACCTAAATTGCAAATGGAGGGAATAAAAATACGATTGCAGACGGAAGATTATCAGACTCAGTTTGAAAAATGCTCTGAAAAGATTGCATTTAGAAAGGAAAAATAACAATATCGAGAATAGATTAATTGAAACGATTAAAAGATTTCCACGGGTATCCCACGCGCGACTTATATTCATTTCGATATATCTCCTTGACACGTCCGAGTTAAATTTTTCCTCGATAATCTCGATATTCTTATCTACAGGAAACCACCCACGTGGACCCACGTTTTCCGCCAGATCTCCTCGCGAACATTAATTTATAATGTTGCCTCTTTTACGAGAATACTTTTTCCTTCGAACGAATCGTAATGTAGTCTCGCGTAAAATGGGACAATCGCGACGCATGACGTAAATTCTACCCCGTACGGGGGTTGAAATATCGCTGATAGCGAGTGGGAGTATCAGGTTCATGCGAGGGTGGTGCGCGCGGTTTACGTTTCTATCTAAAATTATATCTCCCGAATTGTGCGAGTCGCGTTTCCTGTCGCCTGCTCCTCGGCCGGATGGACAAATGGATCCGATCGGATGTGTTGGTACATATACATACGTGTCTATTTTCCATATTTCTCACGAGATCTGTCGCGAGCCGCGACGATGATATGACGAACGCGTGAAAGATCCTTCTGTATACTAAAAGCGTTGATATATAGTAGCGTGGGCCGAAAGGTCGAACGTCGTCGTCGATTTTACAAAACATCGGAAAAATAATGGATAAATGCATTCTGTCGAGTTGCATCCAGTCTACGAGGCCAATCGATTGCATAGTTTCATTGTGTACAAAAATATCACGAAACACGGTTTTATGTGGATATTACGTGGTATAACCCGAATAAAATACTATTTTGCGCATGCTATCGGTTAGCGTATTATGCTGCAACAATCGTGGGATGCGAAAACATATTGAAATATCCTCAATTTACCAATATGTTGAATCAGATTCGTATTTTGTTGTGTATTTACATGTGTGTTTATATACATATATTTCTTGTTTGCCACTACTAAAGAGTATATCGAGATTAAAGTTAGAAGAGTTTTCGTATATAATCCAAATAAAATTTAAATCCAAATATAAATTCAATATTTTTCTGAGATGTAATAAAAAACATTATTATCTAATTTTGCAGGGAAATTTAAACTATCTCAATTTAATTTCTGATATTTTGGAAAGGCTTGCGATTTTTTAACGATTTGTAACTCTTGAGTAGAAGTATCTGTAGTCCGGTCTTCTGTCTGTGGACGCAATCGAGTGTTCGTAAGACTCGAACGCTGCTCTTGCGAGTGAACAAATTGCCAGAATCGAGTTAGCTGCTCGGTGGTCCGCGTGGGGACGATTAAGGCAAAGGAAACCGACACGTTTTTTATATGCCCTGCCATTGAATTCCTCAAGGCAGTGCTGTCGTTCACTGGAAGAAAAGGATCCCTCGTTTCCACTGGTAAGTGCCGGTGATCTTGAAAGAGCATATAGGGTTCATTATCGTGTTTAATTTGTGGAAACTGTCAACCGGGCGTCTACGATTTTTTAAGCGCTTATTCACTTTTCCGTTCTTTAATCCATATATTTAGTACCGAATATAAAAATTTATCCAGTTTTATTGATCATAAATTTGTCGATATTTATCTGCCTGTGAAAGGAAATATGTAGTATACCAAAGCAAATCGCGGAATTATACAAGTATGATGTATTATATAATTTTATGATAATAAGTTGAACTAGACGCTATGAATAAATCAAATAAATAAAAAAACGATCGAAGTTAGATTGATGTCTAAATAATATTCGTATATATGAATTTTTAAGGATGTATATATCATTTCTCTTTCTCTCTCTCTCTCTCTCTCTCTCTCTCTCTCTCAATCATTATTATACTTAAAACATTATAAAAAATATAAAAATTTCATTCTATTATTACGTCTGAATATCTGTAAAATTTGAGCAGAGTTTTCTGATTGATTCATTTAATTTTTTTGTTTATCTCAATTTTTATGTGAAATTGCAGTATTTATTTGCAAATTTAATGAGTAGCATTACAAATTAAATCAAACTGTTTATATATACTAACAAAATTTTAATAAATATTCGTGCAAAAGTTTATTTGGATCCATTTACTCGTTTAAAAGTCATTTGCCTGCAGCAAAATATAGTCATTTCACTGCGTAAAGTTATTATAAGCTAAATTATATATTGTTTTTTGAAGTTGATTTCAATTGAGTGTATTTATGATGACAAAAATCTTTTGGCCGATATTGTACAGGCAAAACATCTTTAAAAACATTTTCCAGTTCTTCAAACAACGTGCCGAAGTGGAAAATGTTTTTAAAAATTCACATATAAATATTATTAAACACTAAACTAGTTGTATTTAATGCTTTTTATTCTAAAATACAAAAATATAATTGCTTTTTTAGCATTGTCTTTATTTGTGAATGCGTTAATATCTATTTCTTTTTTTGGCATCCATAAAATATTATTTAGCATATTTGAACTAAATTACTGTAGTATTTTTCATATATAGAGCTGAAATATGATTTTCACAATTTTTACTTTGTTCCATTGACAAGATAATTTTTACTTAAATGTCCTCTCACGAGAAATAGAGTCGGCTCTTTCGAAAGTCGAGTTACGAGTTCGCCAAGTCGCGTGTCCAACCTTCGACCTCTTGGAATTGAGTTAGGCACCATTAGCGCGAGCTCGAGATAGAATGAAGGCGGAACCAGGTTTCCTGAATCAAACTTCCGCTCATAGCTCATCTAAACGGTGCAAAATGGCAAGAAGACTTCTTCTCTACGCGAGTAATCAAATTTTTTAAGATAGAACTAATAAACGAGGTCGGAATTGTCGTAAAACGTGTCATACTCGGTCATATTAACCTTTTAATGTGTAAAACTTCTTCATCATTTATTTTTCACAATCTTTTTAAACTTATGGTTACGCCTCAACTTCTGTTTTAATATTAAATTTCTTATTTCCTGCAATTTCATTTTGGGATAGTTTGCAGGGGATAAAATAATTTCGCATTTACCGGGAACAGAAGGCCTCAGTTCTCGTAAAGGCACTGCCGCATTTTTAGACGAGTTATTAGAGTTGGCAGAGTTCCACACGTTCGGAGAATTTTCAATCTTCCGGCTAAGAATTCGATATTCGGCCAGTTTCATTGGCGTGCGCGAACCTGATTATCCTAATGATTTTACGGTACCCGATGCGAGTTTTACTTGGCCGAAGAAGCGGAACGTGTAAAAATGCGACCGACTTATCCTCTTCCTTCTTCCTCGTCTCTCTCGTTTTCTTCTTTCGCCAGTATTAAAATTCTATGTCTGTTATACGTCCCCCATAATGGCTGGGCTGGTGCTCGCGGGGGCCTTTGAAAAGTTGATCGCTTTAATGATCCCACAGCCCCCTCAGGCGGTCGGCACCTCGCCTCGCTAAACTTAGATCTCTTGGACGTCGGCGACAGTGCATACTTAAAGTGCCTTAGCCGACATAAAAGGGAGACGAGGAGTCGCTTCGTCTTTCCATCTAACTGCAAAAGTTCGCGACATAAATAATCAGGAACTTTTCCTGAATTAATTTCAATCGATCGGAAAATTCGGGACTTCACCAGGTGAAGTTTCGTTGGAAACGAGTTTACAGATATTTAGAATTAATAACACATTAAAGCGGTAAAAAATTGGATACGAGAAACATTCACAATAATTAAAAAATATTCATTTTTTATATTTGTGCTATTTTTCCATTAAATTATTTCTTTTTATCAAATTGTAACGAGATAGACAACGTTCCTCTCGAACATCTAAGTGAATAACCTCATCTGCATCCTAATCCCATACCTAATGCTTCTTGACATATCATTTCAAGTATACAGTGTCTATAAACTCAAGCGGAGCAATCACTGACTCTGACGTCCTACATACCACGCATAATATTGAGCTCACTGGTATGTGCATACCCGCACGTATAGATATTATACTGTATATACATGTGCCAATATGTCGTGACTATATCCCGTTACCGTAACCCGCTAATTGTTAGTTACTGCGCCAATTGCATTAGGTTCTAAGTCCGGGGTAGCCAGCCCTTGCCTCTCGCTCCTCCGTCGTTGTGTCGCTACTGCTTTGCAGATACCAACGTCCCAGGCTAACGACGCGGCACCGACGCGGCACCGACGCGCGTAATCGAGCCGACAACAGGTGGATGTTAGATCGATAGACTTCCGCTAGTGGATTGGCCGTCTAGCGGCTTATCCGGTGCGGTACGATGAGATTTATGACGGGATCGATAACGGTAAAAAGAACCCGGACGAAATAATTACGTCGTCGAATAAACGCGCGCGAAACACCCCCACACGTCACGATTCTAACTATACTCCATAATACATTTTCGTAGTCAAAACGATCCCTGTAATTTCCTTATCACGCATGTAACTTTGGTAACACAGCTTGTATTCGAACTGCACGGGGAATACGAAAATTTTCTTATCGTCATTGAGATTCTTAATGAATTTTCTAGTTTAACGAGGTTCAAACATCATATTGAGTAAATAAAAGTTAAAGAATCGATGCGATTGCTCAAAAGAGAAAATGTATTTCAATAGTAATTAATTAATTTTACTAAGTTTATCGAATAATATATAAATTAGAGCAAAAATTAAATATGTAAAAAGAAAAGTTTCTTTTCTATCTCAATCAATGTAGGAATCTGGAGTTGCAATAGATTATAAATTTTAATGTAATTTCTTAAAAGTTACGAATACAATTCTATTAACACAATATTAATTTTTTCAATAAGAATATGTAATAATTGATGTCTATAATGTCTACAATATTTAAGAGCATTCTCTTTTATTCTGTTTTTACGTATATATACGGAGAGATAATTGTGGCACATGTTTGAAGTTGAATCATTTAAACGATAAACGGACGTTTTGAAAATGACGACATTGCATGTGATTTCGACAGACGCGAACAATTTAATAATATTCAAATATTTGAGTTTTACTTGACCTCTTTCCTGGCGCTCGCTTCAAGAGGAAGCGTTTTTAGAGAAAAGGAACTTCTTTCGAAGAAACGTACGGCACAGAATGGTCGGTAAATTGGAGACACGTTACTGTCGAGATTTTCTGGTCTACCAAATTCTTTTGATTCGCTGACATTCAAATATTTAAGCCTGATTCGACTTCATATTTGCAAATCGACAAGCTGTCACACAGTTGAGAAAGATCGCGGCGAAAAACTCTCAGCAAGAGCGCTAAATAAAAGCGCAATGTAATTGACAACACGTTGAGTGTTGAGATCATCGGATTTTATTACCCGAGAAGGAAGTTCTAATTTCACTAATTTTTCATGCATATATAGTAGAGAATAGAATCAGATATCAACTTTTAATTGAAACGATGAAGTCTCTTGTTCCACTTTGGGATTTTTAAAGAAAATCCACACCGTGCTATTATTCAGCGGGAGAACACTTTTTACTTCCCTTCAGTTCTTATTTCTGCGATGAAACCCAGATCTTGAAAAATATACAGGGTGTACCATCCTATGTGCAGATCCTTTCATTTGCAGATATATATATATCTCCGGATTTATTTTTTAAATCCAAGATTTATGACTTTAGTGATTTTTCTTTTTTGTTCTTTGTATTCGTTCCAACGCGACGATAGTTGGAAATTAAAATCTAATTTATCTCATATGATTAAACTAAATTATTCGCTACAGAGTATTCGATTCAATAGTTCCTTTTTATCTTGATAAGAAGCAAAATATCATGCATATTTCAAACTCCTTTGACATCCAAAAAATCTTGAACGCCACAAAAATGGATATCAACGAAAACGAAGAATCGAGTCTTTTCATGACGAGACTCAAGATCGGAGCATGCGTTCTCCGTGTTCTTTTTTTATTCTTGCCGTCTCTTCGAAAATCATGTTGCTTTCTTTCCGCGTCTTTCAAATATTTATGTTGTTTGTTTGTTGGCGAATCAACAAGCCGTCGCGTCGGCTGTCTCACGGCTCGAGAAGAGAGAGCCACGTAAGTCGGAATCGGCGACGCGTGATTGTTGAGATTTTCGAGCATCGAATCAATAGTACAAAAAAGGTGATAATATGGTCTCCTATTTTGTTTTTTGTTATTTTTTAGTTATATTCGAAGTCAATGATATCGCAAATTTATTAATCTAAGTTCAAGATACAAAATACACTTGAAATAATAAAGACAGTTTACAAAATGGGAAAAATTGTTAAATGAAAAGAGATATTATGATGACTATCTGAATGTGATGGTAAAATGGACTTTCCTCATATTTTTACAGAATATGATTCTTCAAGTCTATTAGGACATGAAGTCCAAATAGCTTGAATTCATAGAAAATTCTGAATATAATGAGATATTGTCATATTCAGAAGTTTCTTTTCATGAGTACGTTCTCTTAATAATACTCTTGCGATTTTATCTTTGTGGATGTTCACCATAAGTACTTCTTCCTCTTGTAAATACCTCTAGGGACTTAAAATTATTATATTTTAAAATGACAAGATTTCTTAACGAAAAACAACACTCTGCAATGTTTTTTGTCAAAAATTATGGAGCCCCTACATTATCCACTTATTAGAAGCCTGAATATAGAAACATTGATAAAATTTACATTTAATTATGTCCCGGCAAAAATACATGTAATTATTTAAGCTTATTTTCTCAAAATAAAAGAATAGCACTTTAAGAATTAATTTAGAACACGTACATAAATTCGTTATTTACGAAACTACTTAAATCACATTAAACTTGATATTGAAAATAATGCGAAAGGACTTTTATATACCTCGTAATATAAACATCAATTATCAACAAAAAGGTCACGCCAGATGTGACAGCAACTGTTTCACAACTTTAGCCATTTCTTTCTAAGAACAAGTTAGTAACAAGTAAAAAAAAACCTTTTACAAGAGATAATGTTAATCTCCGCCAACTGGGATCTTTAAAAGCACCATCAATATTTTGATTATAAATTTTGATAAATTTAAATCCGTAAAAAATAAGTAAAATATAATCTAATTTTTTTATGATGATAAAAACTCGTTGTTGAAACTTTGACAAGTATACCAGAATTTTTTCAGATTTTTATATGTATAATATAGAACAATGAAAAATTTGCTTTGAAGACTTTTATTACTGATGGAAGAGTTAAAATTTATGTTAATTATAATAGAATTTTAAGTGGGGTCCAAATTACCACTTTTTCCTTTACTAGTAACAGTTGTTCTATTGCGCTCCGTGCGGAGACGAAAAGAGGAACATGAGATATATGCACCATTTTTTGCCAACCCTTCAGCAATTAAATTACACGTGGTCCGTGCCGAGAACAGAAAGCAAGAGAAGAAAAAGATTCTCGCGCCGCGCCGCGCTGCACCGCGACGCGCCGCGTCGCGTCGTTGGATACTTGCTCGGCTCCATTTGCGAAATTAGAGATCTATTCGTCCACGAGAGATGGCAATCGCTCTTGGGGAGCAAAGGTGACGCGGCACAATGGTGACGCGTCAATCTCTCACCCTCTGCTTGCCCGCCTTCCCTTCAGAAGCCACTCTTTATTCTCCCTTTTTGACCTACCGTTTCTTCTTCCCTGCGCGGATCTGTCCTACTTTCTTTTCCCATCTTTTCTCATTTGTGTGAGAATTCATCACCGAAACTCGCGTTAATGTTGGTCGGAACTTTGGTCCATTGAATTTTCGTTCTTTTTTTCCGTTTGCACGGGAAATCCTAAATCGATAAAGATGATCTTTCGTCTAACAAGATTATTTAATTAATATGGAAAGTACCAGAAATACTACTGTAACCGAGTGAGCGATATAGGCCGTTGCATATCTTTAGTCAGACAGTAGAAGAAAAAGTTTGAACACAGAAGTGGTTATTCCGTGTCCACGTATTATTTGTGTATCGGGAGACGATTTTGGTACGCGAGAAAAAACATGGCGTCTATTTTTCTCTCTTGGTCGCGCGTATGCGCTTCCGAGTCTCTTTCCGATCTCGAGAGATGCTTGCTTAGAATAATCCGTGATTTTTGTCGATCGTGGCCGTGAAAGGATGCGAGGGATGGGACAGGATTGTGGACCGGGTCAATAACCACTCCTCGTCAAATTTTTCAGCAAAGTAATTTTATTTTTCTCAAGTCTCTCCTCCAAACTCTCTCTTTCTTCCATTAACTCAAGATATACACAGGACCGTCGTTTCGCTCTTCGCCTCGTCGAGCTCGCGACGTTATTTACAGGACACCGTGCCAACCGTCCGGCGAAGTGCATAATAAATAACGATAATAATAATAATAATAATAATAGACTAATAATAATCGTAATAATCGTAATAGTACTAAAGACGGCGACAGTAATAGTGGTGTCCCTTATTCGCAGTTATAATGATAGTGCTAATTTACAAATTGGGAAATCAAGCTCTCTCTTTCTTCGCGATGCTCTGACGGATTCTCGCGCGTATTCTCTTTTTCTTCTTTATAATATTTATATTCTTTATAATATCTATATATATATATATATATTAAATCCTTTTTATATATCGTTTCTCCGTAGGTACTATTTACAAAATTTACGGGTCTAATCTCTAATCTATTTACAACCATAGAGTGCGCCCGGCCGCCGTGCCTGCACAACCGTCGAATAAGGCCCCGCGCGTCTGCCCTGTTTTCCTTCGCGTCACGCTTTCTCGTTTTCCTTTTATCTTACACGTCAAGCGTTCCTCCGATTTGTTAGTTTGTTGGGGGTTGCGCGGGCACGGCTCCGAAGTAACAAAATAAATACTGACTAGCCCGTCCTGGCGTCTCCGTGTCGAGCGGCGGCAATGAACGAACGAACGAACGGATACCCATTGATGAGTGAAAGCTCGCGTGACTCGAACATTTAAAATTGACAAAATAATCAATAATAAATCAATAGAAGTTTCTTCTCTGTACGCGAGAATAATTTACGAACGGTTTCCTCTGCGAGAGATTTGAATGCATCGATAAATGACGAGAATGAATGCTTATTTCTGTTATCGTGTGTATAAAGTAGTGTATTGTACTTCTTTCTTACAGGAATAAGCATTCGAACAATTATCACGATTGTCTTCAAGTATTTTAGTATCTTCCTCTGGCATTCGAATTACAAGACGCTTTCCTTTAGCAACTAGTCATCGTATAATTATGTAATAGTGAATCAACTTTTTAAGCATAGTGCGTATAGAATAGCTTTTCTTTTCTCTAACTACCATTTCTCTAGAAGTGTGAAAAAACTAGCTACAATCATTTCGAAGCCAGAGAGTGAAGAAGCATCGTTGTGATCTGAATTTCTCAGAACTTTCTCAGCTAAGAGCCCAAAACTATCGTTAATAAATAGCGTCAAGTCAAATTAGTCAGTATTCAAATAACGTGAACTGCATTTTAATTTCTAGTATTTACTAGAAATCTGTATAAAAATTGAATATGCGAATACTGACCGTTATGCTTATCGCAATTTATTAAAGCCCCTTTGTCTCGTGATTGCTTGAGACTACAGTACAATATATTAAAGCTTACGAGAAATATTACAAACTAAATGTTAAATTAGAAATCGGCAGCACACACTCTTGCAGAGGAAATAAAGTTCGAATCACGAAGCACACACAGCCTTAGTGTCAATGTCAATGGAATACCTGGTGGTCTCCGTCCGTTCGCCGGAATCCGCAGGGCGCCAGATAATCTACGACGATAACCTTACAGAGACGCAGCTGCGTCCCTTTCACGCTACGCTATCGCGTCGCGTTGCCTCATATCGCGTCACGTCATGTCACGTCACGTCACGTTGTGTCACATCACGGCCGCGGAACAGGAAGATAGCACACGACTCGGTCGACCTTTGGTCGACGCGCGATACTCACGAAGATATGTTGGAGCTTCCGCCTCGGGTTACGCGTTTGGGATTCTTCTCGGGATAGAACCGACTAGAGATCGTCAAGTAAGGGACTGGACATTTAGACAACTTCTGATTGATCCGCCATATTTTTCAGGACCTGCTTAAAATAAAATGAGATAGATGCATAAGATAGAATGAGATGCATGGATATCTCATTCCACTTTAAGCAGATCCTGAAAAATATGGTAGATCAAAGGAGTCCAATTTCTTACTTGAGGATTTCTAGAACCGGCTGTGCCCCTACGCCGCCACGAGACTGTCAACCGACGGCCAGGACGGCACGTGTCACGTGTCCTGGATGTGCAAGTAGACGTCCTCTGGCTGGCTGAGGAGGTGGTGTATCTGCTGCATGGTGCAGAGCGGACAGACCTCCTCCTCGGTGCCGTCGGTAACGAATCTCTTGGCGGCGCCGGGCGCCCTTCTGCTGTAATCGATGATGTACGAGTAGCCATCAGAATCGATTGAGCTCGATCTCATAGTCATCGATCGCAACAGCCGCCTGCTGTTGATGGGAGGATTCGCGGTTTCTATACGACAGTATCTCGTGGATTCTAGATCCGAGTCTTTGAAGTCTATATAGGAATAACCTTCGGAGTCTACCGAGAGCCGCCTGCGATCTTCCTCTCGGACCGTGAGCCTCGGCACCGTGACGAGGCTCGCCGATCCGTTTGGGCTCGACGGCGTTCGAGCGCGCAGTCTAGGTCGATGGGTGGGAGTGATGGGGATACCGGAATCACGGGGTCTCGCGGGAACTCGTACGTCGGCTGAATAGCCGTCGGCGGTCAAGCTGACATCGAGGTTTCGACACGATGGAAATTCTCTGCGGGAAAGCATAGGCGAAGGTGGAGTAGGAGGTGAGAGAGGTCGCTGGCTCGTGATCAAGGCGTTTTGCGTAGCTAGCAGCAGGTGACTGTCTCGCAGGAGGTTATTTTCGTTCCGCAACAATAATGGACTATTCGCGCGAGTGCCGCCCGGAACAAGTCGGGCAGTGGACGACTGGGCGGTGGCGGCGATCGACAGGGGTACCCCCTGCGACTTGGCTAAAAGAGCGCGCGGTGTCCGGTAGCCGCCCAGGACCGCCCGCGATGGCTTGTCCTGGACACGCAGTATCGACCTAGGGTCGCGATAGTCGAGATAGTCGAGATGATGCGGCTGCGGCGGTCTCGTTTCCCTGCGTGCAGGTAGCAGCGGTGGTTCGCGTGGCAGCGGGGTGACCCGCGGTTGGGCCTCGGAATTTCGTACCTCGATCGTCGGCGCCTGGCCGTGACTCGTTGGCAGGTGATTGTGCAACTGCGAATGCGACACCGCGTGATCCTGTAGGTCCTCGTAAAGAACAGCGCCGCTGGCACCGCCGCCACCGATGCCGGGGCCCGGATGCGGCTGGCCGTCTGGCAGCACGCGACCCCGTCCGGCGACTGCCGCCGCGCCCGCTGCGCTCTTACAGGGCAGTAGGTTTTGCACTTTCCGCTTGTGCCTGCAACAGAAAAGAAACGATGATATTAGACAAGAATCTTATTAAAGAATATAAAAGAATATCTTGTTAAAGAATAAAAATTGTACGAGATTGGTCAAAATCAAAATTTATTACACCATTGTAACATTTATTCCTGTTTTTACCAATGTAGACTAACCTTAATCTTGGTTCAACTTAATCTTCATTTTTTTCTAATTCTTAGAACTAAAAAAGGGTAAAGAGCGAATTAAACCGAGATTAAAGTTAATCTACGTTAGAGTATAAATGGATATTAGTCATTCTGAATTTGAATTTTCTTATTCTCAAAATAATAATGAATCTGTTTCTGCACAATTAAGCTGGATAATGGATAAATGAAACTTTATAAGAGGATAATGGAAGGAATTTTCTTTAGAATATCCTCTTCCTCTTTCGCATAACTCTTGCAAATTCAGACACGCGTACGTTAAATTCGGTCAGTCGGGACGATTCTGTGGATATGTTGCTTCTGGTTTCATTTGAAACACCATCTCGGAAAGCTTGCAGCAAATTCCTCAAGTTGGACGAGCGGAGGATGTTGATATTCTACTTTGCTCTCATCTCCCACTCTCCCATTTCTCTTCTCCCCGCCGTCGACCAGCCTCCGTCGACACACCAGATTAGTTGGGAGCTCGTTGCAATTGTTTGTACAGGCGGGCGCTTTGCTGTGGGCGCGCTCGAGAGCTTTCCTCGGTGTAAACTTTAATGAATCGGGCACTACATTTGCCTATCAGCGTCGTTTTATATGTATATAGGGTGTCCTGGGATCTTCGCAGTATCTTTTACCCTCTGATCATTTTACAACATTTATTCACGTTTTTTCATCAATAAAAATATTGAATTACTATAAAAATATTCAACTATCGGCAATTATTGAATAATTGAGCAATTAGATAAAATTCAACGAATTAACACGGATAATTTTTTTGTAATCAGAAGATTAAATGGAAATAATAGTATTTTTAGTTTTAAAAGGATTTTATTTTATTGTAACAAAAATTTAATTTAAATTTAATATTCAATATTAGAGAACGGGACATACGATAATTTCGAGATACCCGGTATCCTGCCAGCTCCTCGCTGCATTCATCATCTCCTACGCGAATTAACATATGCTCGACGAGCGCATAATAACGCGGTCGTGATTGCTTCTTGGCCGGTATCTGCACGATTGTGCAAATACACATCTGTAATACGCGCGTAAATTGGTCCATACTCTCACTTTGAATTAGCATTGCATCTTGCGCGGAATGCGAATAATCTAATTCTGAATTGTATTAAATCTAATATATGCAAATAGCCATATTTGCGCTGTTAAACCAGAACATAAACCATCGTATCTTTTAATATTCATTTCAAAAAGGTGGCGAAATAAATTTAAAAAATTAGAGAGCAGATAGTGTTGAAGATATCATTCGAAAAATTTAAACTTTTCACAATCTGATTGCACGCGCAGTTCTAGATTGTTTGTTCTTGTTCTTTACGACCGCATGACGTTTTCTCCACCACACCGTTTCATTTTTGTAACAATATGTTTCGATGTCAATATTTTGAACCTGAATTCAGTCTCATCATCATTAGTTTATCATTCCTAAAGTTTTTCGTTTTGAGATAGACTTGGTGTAGTCATCAAGATGGACAGTTATTTTCACGTATTTTAATATTTCGCACTGCAAGCACACTCTCTCTGGATACGATAAAAGAGATTTCAAGCGTACGTAGGAAAAATGATAAATATTATACTACTTCTTCGCGTAAATTTTATGATTCAGAGAAAACTGATGGTCTGCTGAGCGTTAACTGCGAAATTTCGCACGTCGCAGAACCTTGAAGACGATACACGCGCATCGCTGACCTGTCTATCACAGTCACAGTCGTCTCCTCCACTAATCGCGGATCGCGCTAGCTAAAGCGTTTAAACTCGGCTTGTCCGACTGTGGGGATTCACTTATCCGAGAGAGGATTCGCGATATAAACGCCGACTCTGACGAGGGTCCCGAGAGTTCTGCCGACCGGAGATAATGATGCCGGAAACATACGGCCGCTGATCTCCGGCCGCTGGAATTTCTCCTTTTTAAAGGGATTTCTTCGTCAACGTACCGTTGGCGCCACATAGTCGTAAATCACGAGAGAAATTACGTGTAATTTATTTAATCCTATAAGTTCATCACAGAATACTGCATTGAGTAATTAAAGAATATTAGTACCTCTCCCCACCATAACTTTTGGAATACATCAGTAAGCTTTTTATATTATAATATTTTTTATTTTTAATTTTATTAAGAAACTTTCAAACTCTTAAGAGATACATTAAGAACTGTAACAAAATAAATTATTTTTTTAAAAGATGAAGTGCTAACTTCACAGAAGTTAAACTTTAACCATTTTCGGATTTTTATAGACCAATAAATTAAATGTATAATTTTCTCAGAAAAACAAGGAATTCACAAGAGTTCTGATAAATGAAAATATATTTTATAAAAGTAGAAATATGTATAATTTTGTGAAATATTTCTTTAGCAATTAATTATGATACTAACATTTTACAAAATAAAAATTTTCGTCACAAAATCATATTCTTATACTTGTTTTATAAAACTTGTAAATTTTTTTACAATTTTCAAGTGTTCTGTGGATAGATTTACTGCTAAATAGAGAACATATTATGAAAATAAAATTTCTATTGTGATTTTTTTTATAATTATATCTTCAAACGTGGAAAATCTTCAGTTAGCGATCCTCCGTTTTGCATCTTTCAAGGTATACACCGATGGTATCTGCCTGTATATGTTCATGTATATTCAAAGACCAGGGCGTCGCTCGACTCGCAAAGTAGTTTACCCTTCAAGTTTTAATTATCTAATTAACTCCGTCAGTTCGATAATATTTGCCCGTGTAATTAAACCGCAAGCTAAGGTTAACAACTCCCACTGCACTTTCAGCAGTAGGTCGAGATGAAGTTGAGAAAACGGAGAAATCCACGTCTTTTAAACCAAAAGGAGATGAAGAGGGGAACGATACATGGGTGCGAATGAGAAAGCAGAAAAGATACGATGTAAATACTGATCTATTATCAGATCGCTTAATATGATTTCTGCTTCGTAACTGTACTCACGTATAAAGTTCCAACTTTAAGGGCATTGTGTAAACATTCGCAGATCACTTAAGAATAGATTTGTGTAGTATTGCGTTTGCATACAAATGTGCACATTATTCGATAACAGACGTGATAATTCTCAAAAATTTGATTTCTCGAAGCACTTGCTACACACACTTCACTAAATTCTCAAATCAGATATAAATCAAATTGAAGTGTTCTGTTGGAGCGGAACTTCATTCTTTTGGTTTTACTGTTTTACATCACTGTCGATATCGCATTTGCGCCTGCAACGTCAATTCTCTCCCCTGTGCTTCGTCATCGTAAAGATTTTTCATTACACTCACAACTGTTCGCTGCGCCCTATTCCATTTCCTAATAGATTTTATTTAGTCATGATGATACGGGGAACGGCAATGGTCGTCGAAGTGCAACGAAGATTGAAGAAAACTCGACTGGTGACGCAGGAAACGATTCAAGCCATGTTCACGCCCTTATCGATTTCCAAAAGTGCATTGAAGGAATTAAACTAATTTCTCGAATGAATCAAAGACGCCAAAGAAATCCCGAGAAGAAAAATTTGATGAAAGTTAAAGTTACTAACTTCATAAAAATATTACTTCTTCAGAAGTAATATTTTTCTTATTTAAAAAGATTTCAAGAAAATTGTAAATGTTCGCATTCTGCAAGAAAGCTCTTTATATATTTTTTGAATAACTTGTAGAAAAGATACCGGTTTTTTTTTTACTTCAATTTGCTTAACGTGCGACTGCACGATACGACGGGTTTCCGATGTAAAAGTGGCCTAAGTCTGCAAGATAGTCCTCGGGATCTTCCTCGAGCGGGTGGAGTCGAGGGAGCACCAAAGTGAATTCGCTCGATGCTAAGCGCTGAATAGGTCATTTAAGCTGAGCTTTTAACTCGAGCTAATTAACTACCGTTCCCCATCTCCGTCGCTCGTTCGCTCTCTCTTACGCTTTCGTGACATTTCTCCCCGTTTCCTCTGACTTTTCTGGCTCACACATATCCTCGTGTGCAGATAGATAAGTGACGGTGCATCAGTCTGCAGGTCATCCGAATGCGCTTTTGATACATCATTGGTGCGAGAATAATACGAGCGATAGAACGTCGATAATGGGTAAAAGTAAATAAAGTATTAAATATGAACACGTGTTAACTTTATTAATTACTGATCTTGAAATTATTTCATTCATTTTTATTATATTGATGCATGGTTCTTTTTGTGAACTATATCTTATTTTGTTAGGATTTATTTCCTATTTATTTATTTTTATCATCTGCTTTTAATAATAGGTATCTATTTTAATTACATTTGTTATTCTATATTTTTATAAAAAAGTTTATAATCTACTAAATTTTATTATATACGAGGATAAATTAAATATAAACGAGAATTTTTTTTTTATTATTTATTAGATAAAAATAAAAATATAAAGAAAACAAATTATTTTTCTAATGTAGTTCCCTACTACATTAATACATTTTTGCCAGTGGATAGGCAGTTTGGCGATTCTGTTTTCATAAAAAGTAGTGTCTGTAGTCAATTGCGCACAATTCTTTCAGCAAACAAATGATAATTGCATGGAAAGATTTGTTTCAATGCGATTATCATTTGTTTGGGGTACTAAAAGAATTGGGAGGATTCGAGGACGATGCCAATATAGAGGAATTCGTGCGCAATTGACTGCAGACACAACCTATTATTTTTATGAAAATGGAATCGCCAAACTCCTTATTCGTTGGCAAAAATGTATTAATGTAGCAGGGAACTCTCTATGTAGAAAAATAATTTTTCTTTATATTTTTATTCTTGTTCAATAAATAATAAAAAAACGTTCCCGTTTATATTTTATTTACTCTTGTATTTGTTAAGTACATGACTTTCTGTAGCAATAATTTGACATGAAAATTCAAAGGATAAGCTCTTATAAATTTATTTTTCAACAACATCAAGGTACTTAATTGTTCCAAGGACTACCTTCTTTATTATTCCATAAACCTTTTACTATTCTCCGCTGCAAATACAGTGACTTTATAATCTTAAATCAGCAAGTTTAAGATTATGGCGGATTTGAACAGTGTGGGGATGTTTAGGAGGCAGATTAGCGAGCTTTCGTACACCGGAGGGTCACATCCGATACTCATGCGTACGTGTACCAAAGATATGAGGCCAATCATAAAGCTAGAACCCGAAACACCTAGGATCTCGAAGTTTACTCGCCGTTCTCACGTGCGCGCACGCGCCTGATTTTCTCATGAGTTCCTCGAAACTACAAATTTTGCATAACAATGCGCATTAGATATATCCGTCGTCTCAATAAACTTCCCAACCTCACTAACTGTGTTTTAAAAATGTTAAAGCTAACAGAGATACATTTTTTAAACGTGAGGACTTCAAATAGTAAATCTAACAGAGATAAATTTTTTTATACGTGAGGACTTCAAATGTTAGATATAATAGAGAAAAATTTTTTATATGTAGAAATTTGAGATTTCTCCATCGGAGAACAGGAATATCGCTGCGACCTTTTTATTCTTTCATCGTTTCAAATTTATTCTCTGTCTCTCTTTCTTTCTGTCTCCCAGAATATCTTTGTTTAAAAATACGTATATTAGGGACTATCCTCTTTGGCAAGAACCATGACTGTATCAGTTATATCGAATTTCTAAAAATAGAATGGAGAGTAAAAATGGATATGAAGTCGGACGTAAATAGAGTTTGTAGCAATCGATAAGCCACCTAGTTAATATCGAAAGTAAATACTGTCATCAAAAATATCCATTGTTGTTACCAAGAGTATCATCATTACGAGCATTATTCCGAAATCCATTTGGTATATTTATTTGATAGCTTGATGTAAAACCGAATTTATCTCGTATCTCTGCGCAGGGAGAGGAATATTGTTTTGCCGCTATCGCGCCGTAGGGGCCGGTGCGCGCTTATCAGCGAGGTTTAGCATACAGCGAGCATTATTCCGGTTCGGTCATGCGAGCGACCGGCTATCAGTGACGGCCCCGTTGAGGTCCTCATCGATCCTTACCCGATCTCTGTAGCTCGGGGTAGCAGTCCTTTCTGTGAACGAGCCCACTCCAAAACCCTTTACGACCACGAACGCGAGCTCCTATCTACAGGACGGGTTTATGGTTGGGAATAAAAAAAAAATGATTTATTCCAGCGATACGCGTGTGCGATGCTCAGGATATCCGAATCTCCGCGATGCGCAACACTTCCCATTTCCAATATCCGGAAACTAGAACTACAAAGTGCGCACCGTCTGCGAGCGATCTGTATGACTTTGAGCACGTTCGCCGTTTTCTTATTTAACGCTTAAGAGTGCAGGCATATCATGGTTGATGTGCTTTTGATACACGTAGATGTCTGCACCTCGCCGCGAAGCATTTTGATGCGTTACGAATGCACATCTCATACATATCATTCTTTGAATTTCGAAATGGAAGATAGATATCAGGAGATTCCTTTCTTGCTTCCCATTTCATTTTTCCTTTCTCTATTCGTTTTTTATTATTTTCTTCCTGTCGTCGCGTTCGTTATTATGCAAATTGTGATTCGGTGGTAGAGAATAGCAACGAAAATTCGCCCGTGGAAAAACGCGGGGCAAAGGTTTGTCAAGTGGTTTTTAAGAACCGTCGAATCTGCGCGAAGAGCGTGTGCATGACGCGCGCTTAAAATATGCGGGTATTCGGGGCTGGTCCCATCCCTCGTCGATCGATGGTCTTGCACTGGCGACCGGCATGAAACAGATGAGGAAGACCTTTACGGCCCACAATTTTTTCAGGGTAACGAGCATAAGGGTGCGATTGACGGCGGGTAGGTACTTGCCAGCCAAAGCGGTTTAACCTTCGCGGGAACAAGCTGGCTCAATAGAAGGTGCCGATGTTTTAGTTCACCACTACAACGGAATTGCGACGTGTTCCTTCGTTGGTACGTCGGTTATGTCCCAATAAAATAGGATCATCGTCTTATCGCTTCTTATATTTCCCGAAGGGCAGGCTTTTTAGTACGGTGATTATTTATACGAAGGACAGCTTTGATCGCCGGATTTATTGTGCAATTTCTTCACGGGAAGTAATAGCAAGAAGCTGTATAAATTAATAAAATAGAATAAAATACATGTTTTATTCTTCATCTACACAAAGAATTTGAATAGTTGCATAGAAAAAAAAATTGCAATCTCACGTTATCCATAAATTTGCTGTACAGCAAAAATGTCAAAACGCGCAGCATCGAGTGATCAATAAAAAAACCGTTATTTATATATTTTCTTATAACGGAAATAGCGAAGGATAAATATCTGAAGAAAAAATATTTTGATGCATATGCGAATTTCGCGCGCGCCTCAATGCCCTCAGTAGCATTACAACAAATTTTGGATATGAGTATGACCGAAATGTTACCGACAAGTTTACGCTAGATACGTCCACGAGCAGTGCGTTGGCGACCAATAACATGCGGTTTCGTCCGCAAATTTGCACTGTCCGGACGCGAGACCGCCAGAAAAACCGCCGCGGTCAAGCCGAGCTTCGAATCGTCCGCTAACAATATAATTAATACGCTATCCATTGCCTAATCTGTCGCGACTCGATTGCGCAACGTTAACCGAACGCCAACCAGGAAGCTCTCGCTCTGCAATTGGAACGGTAACAATTCAGTAGAGAGAATTAACAATGTGTGGATAATTTAAACTAATCCGTGAAAACGCAAATTTAGCGAAATATATGGTTGGATGTGAAGAAGAAAAAATTAATATTTTTTTCCAATTTTAACAAAGAACATTAATATGTTTTTTTGCGAAACTTTTATTGTAATTAAATTCTGCAGATTATGCCGCACGAATAAAATGTCACGTAAAATATCAATAAAATTTCCCAGCGAAAGGTATGGGCGTTTATCGAAATCATTTATCGGAATGGAAACAAGGGCGAGAATTTCGCGAATTTTATTTACATAAGCAAGTTTAAACAATTTCGAGATTTCGCATTAACGGCACGCGAATCTGGAACTACCGCGACGATGTAGTTTCGGTTCATCCAGAATTTCCATTTGCCAGGATGGTTCTCCGGGAGACGTTAACAGCTACCCTATATGATACGTAAGTTATGCTCTGTAAAGCTGGCAATCTCGAGTTGGAAATCCGACAAATATGTAACGCGGCATTAGCGCGCGCGACGGTAATTTACAAAACTCTTTCATCTCTACATTTGCCTTTTTAAGCGACGGCGCATTAAAAATAGGGATATAAAGAATATGTATAATTTCATTTCAAATAATCTCCAATTAATTACGGTGATTGATTACGAGAGAAAAAAAGAAGGGAAAGATTTTATATTAAAAATAATAAAAAATATTCAAAGTAGATTACTCATAAAAAATTTATTAACATTATTTCTGAAAAAAAAAAAAAAAAAATATATATATATATCAAAATATTATCAAAATATCATCAAAAAATTTAAATTGTAGATTTGAACAGTAATTACAAGAGAACTCTTTCAGGGATTTAATTTCTAATTTTGAAGATCATCTTTCGAAAATTCCCTAGATTCGCTTTTGTAAGTGCCCGGAGGCAACTTCCCTCATGGAAACTCGGGGGAAACAACCCGGAAGAACGAAAATGGCAGAGATGGGGAAGGTTAATGAGCAAATATAATTATGGGTTATGAAATACTGGGCTAGCGGGACAGGGATCACAGGTCCAAACGAGTTCCGAAGCTGTTCCAAAGTTCTTAAGGAGCCGCACGAGCCCGCCTTTTCTCGCGTCCTTCTCTGATGTCCTCTTTCATTTTCCAAATTGATTGCGGCATGAAAATGAGGCTTAATATTTGACGCACAACACGAAAATCCCCCAAAGTTGATATCTCAGTTACGGAGGAAGGAAGAGAGAAGTAGTGGGAATGCAGAGAGAGAGAGAGAGAGAGAGAGAGAGAGAGAGAGAGAAAGAGAGAGAGAGAACTAATAAAAGTTTGAAGAAAGGAAACTAATCCAGTGGTTGTTTATACGCGCGTGGAAAGAACGGGGTTGGGGAATGCGACGCCCCTTGATTGAAACACCGTGGACATTTAAATTGTGGAAGTTTACGAATAAATTTGTATGCTAAGGTCTAAGAGAGGTACGGACGCCTTTTTTGGGATGAGCTGGGGGGGGGGGAGGGATGAGATTTACCTAATGAGCGAACGTTCACAAGGGAAAGCAAGCAAACTCTCACAGGGAGCTTTCAGAGTATAAGGGAGTCTTTTGTTTCTTGTTTGTTAGTGTTTTTCGGATACTGATGCTTGTTAAATTGTTAAATAGTAAATTAGAGAGAGGGTTAAAGGAGATCGTGCCAAGAAACCTATACAAGGATGAATTAAGCCTCGAAAAACAGAGTTTTATGCAAACTTGTAATGCCTGCTAATAATAATCAGTGACATAATGCTCTTTTACTGAAATAAAATTACAAAAAGATAAAATCTTTATCTATATATAAAATTGTTCTTTATCTAAGTCTACTCTTTACTTAAAATTTTTGTTTTATCTGTTATATCATTTTTATCTCTTTTATCTTTTTTTACTTCGAAAATTTAAAATAAATAGCTACATATTGTAAGATATATGTAAAAATTACATGAACGACAAATGTAAAAATCATCCAATTTATTATATCTCCTTTATAAAAAATATGAGTTTTAAGATTTTTTTGAGTAATTTTATAATCTTGTTTAGTGTATAATAATGCTAGGAGTATCCGTGTTTGGATCTTATGGAAGCTCGACAGATTGTCTTCTGACGCGTTAATGGAACACGTTTCGCCGCATAATCATGTGTAACTAATCCCATTCGCAATATTGAGAGATGGCGGATCAAGGACCGCCAGTAGCACAGAGCAAGAGGAAGAGGAGAGAACGGAGGTGGCTGTTGAATGTAAGTACTAGCAGAACGGTATAGAGGGTTAATAAGTGAAACGGGACGTAATTAACCGTTTGGCTATCCGGCATAATCTTCGCGGAGAGAACGAGAGAGAGAGAGAGAGAGAGAGAGAGAGAGAGAGAGAGAAACATCTCCTCAAGAAGGCGTCTCCTCATAGTTTCGCCATGTCTCACGATAAGGCTCGCAACATTCGGGCAAGTGCATTATACTTTGGTGAACATATAGATGAAGAGGCGTTCGGGTTCTCTCCTTTGACGCCGGGCATTAATGTCGTTCTGACGGGTCGCCGTCGGTTCTCCTCGAGATCGTTACCCTGACATACCTTGTATGCATCGATCTCACACCGTTCCTCCATCTTGGAACGCTATATGAGCCCATAATGATGGCATTGAACAAACTTGTATTTTCCAATGGAGCGAGGGGAAATAATTACGCTCGTCGGAATATAAAGTTTTATTGGTACCTCGGAGGTAGAACGATCCATTTGCCTGAACTTAAAGTACAGGACGTGCAATAAAGCACGCACGAAGCATAGCATATTTTCGTGTTAGATTTTAGATTTCAAAATAATATTATCTTCTCGTTATAAAAAGGTAATTATGCAATAATTCAATGTTGTTTTGATTACAAGATAACATGATACGAGAAGGATCATTTTTATCTTAACTCTACGGTACATGAGTGACAACATTTAAATTAATCTCTGTTTATTATAGGAAATATAATATTAATTGAAATATTAGTTGATAATTTTTTAACGTACGTTCAAAAAAGTGTTTACTGTTCGGTAAATAATAAACACGTTCCGTCTAATTAATTAGAAATTTTATTTATTTGCATTACGTTGCGCTCTTTGCATTTAAAGAATTCATTGCAAGAATGAATATATAGTTATATAAATGAATCCAGTTATTGTATCAATGGATTAACTACATTAAGTCGGATATTAAGTCGGACATTGATTAATGATTATTCATTGGACCAAAAATGACCAAAATTTTTTTCAGTCTGAAAACGAGTTCGCATTTTAAAACTGTCACACTGGTATCCTAGACTTTAATCTAGTTCGACCGTGACTGTCACTCGTCAAATTCGAATTCCGAGCTTGATTTTGTCACCTATTCATGCATCGCCTTTCTCCTGTCTCTTTCTCGTCGCATCTGCTCATCATCGCTGAATATTCAGGAGCCGTTCGTTCGATAGATGGTTTAACTCAGTGATAAGGGAATAAAAGTGCAGGAAGAAGGGGAGAGTGGAAGAAGAGAGGGGAAACGAATATTATACCTGGAAACGTGAGGAAATTAGCTCTCGCCCAAGTTTTAATATCCGTTTTATTTTATTTCGCATGGTCGGTCGGATCAGCGGCAGCAAATCCCGCGTCTCGCATCGGGACCGCTTCTCGTGTGCCGTTCAACAAAAGATCGCGGGGGTGGATGGGATGAAGCCGGAGGAGCGCGATTGAGCAGCCAATTTCCTAAGCAAGGATTATGTTCTACGCGCGGGAAATTAAATTTTCGTACTCCACGCGCGCGGCGTGAATTTATTTATCGCACGGATCGATCGAACTAAGCGAGTCTGCGACATCATCACCATTGATATGTTTTTCAACGAATTCTTCATCTAATTAAAATCGATTTTTTCGTAGAGCGACGGCTTAATTGTAAACTATTTTTTTCCTAAAGTTAAACATACGTCCCAAAAATAGCTTCGATTTGTGTAAAATTCTATGAATGGCATCAACACTTGTAATCAGATTATATTATATTAAAAAGATTAAGGCACAAAAAGATCGTCGATAATGACGAAAGTCATCTTAAATGCGAAAAGTTAATAAACGTGACATTTCACGATGGATGGTGATTCATCGGCGTCGTCATATAGATCGTAAGGACGATTTAGAGGGTCAATAAGGGAGAGCAATCGGTCCCCGAGTGATGGTCTTTCCCCATCATTAGTTCGCCCTGGACGCCATACTCCGGATGATGATGTTTTGAGAAAATGAGGTCAGTGGAGTCCACGTTATTGCTACGTGAGGGAGTAATTAAACGACGACGGTGGTTAAGAGCCTCGTGAAACGTCAGCCGTCACTTTGCGTCTTAATTTATTTGAATTCTGGCATATAATGCTCACGTGGCTTTCGTGAGAAAATATTCGCGTTTAAACATTATTGAGCTCTGTGTAACAAGCAGAACGTTTACTGAATGGAAAACAAAAGAGATGAGGTAAAACGTTAATTGTTTGCTTTTCTACCGTAAGAATACAATATCCGCATTTTCAAAATATAATAAAGTCAAATATTGCCAGTGGAAAATTAATAAAATTACTATTATAAAGTGAATAAAATAAAGGAATAATTCACGCGTGTCATCGAGGTATAATAATTTTCTATTAACTGATCTACAAAGAAAGATATCATAAAGATTTCAATTATCATTTTTATTAAAATTATTATTTTATTATTATGAAGATTCGTACGATCGCAATATTCGATGTTCTTTTATATAATGACATATTCTATTTTAATCCGCAACTCGCTCTCAAATTAAGCATCTCGCTTGCTACACAGAATTTGATGTACGTGCGAAACTCGCGCAACCGATTCCTTGTAACCACTTGTAACGAATTAATCCTATGTCGGGCACGAAGTTCACTGAAACAATGTAATGCAATCGCAGCTTACGTTCGCTCAAACATAAGCTCCGATTGCATTAGATTATTCTAATGCACGGACGAGCAATTTTCACTTTCCGCAACCTATGAAGAGAGATGTAAGATGTGAAGAACGCGCGCGCGCTCGCGAGAGAGAGAGAGAGAGAGAGAGAGAGAGAGAGAGAGAGAGAGAGAAAGTCGGTGAACAAAATGTTAGACGAAACCCTATTGGTCTGATTATGAAGAAATTCGAGCATCCTTCAACGCGTGTAGTTAGCATAATTTCGTTTATAAAACTCAAGCGCTATGGTGCATCTGTCGTCCTCTTGTGTTTTTTCTCGCCTCTTTTTTAATTCCGCGGTTTCTCGTTATTTTAAACGAGCGCACGTCGCGCAAGCGGAAATATGCTTCCACATTTGCGGCACGCGGCGGATTTATTTGCTATTGAAAATGTACATATGAGAAATTGTGTCTTTCTTTTAATTGTATTTTGTAATTAATCGTATTAGAAACGCATTGCAATTAATTAAAAGAACGTTTTAACAACATATCTCTTCTATTTCTACTTTTTTCTGCATTTTTATCCTTTCATATGTACTTAACATGTATAACATTGTTTCGTAAACACGATATTTTACAGTTCTCACGAGAGATCAAGTTACACTGAGAATTCATGCATAAATAAATAAAAGTTATAAGTACGTCAATTTCTGAATATTAATAATGAAACATGAATAACGACTTGTAGCTATCCGCACTTTTTAGAGTTTTTTCGTTATTCCTCTGTCTATCTTTCCGGAGAACCGGCCTCAATGACTCTCGAAGCCTTTCGTATCGGTCTATCGGACCATGGAATAACCCCAAAAAGAACTAACGATGCATAATAATCTAGAAATGGTGGAACAATACGTTAGAGAGGAGCATTCGTTGAGAAAGAGAGAAAAACAGAAAGAGACTCCAAAATAATTCTCTTCGATGGAATCTATTCGAAATTCCGTAAGATGCTCCACTCGATGCCGTCCTGATAGAACGCATTGTGTCCAGTTCAGAGAGGAGAATATAGGAAAGGGGTCACAAAGGAGGAGAGTCTTGAACACAGGATTGCGCCAATAATTTGCGAAATGCAGTCTAATACGCAGGTAGCGAATTCGTGGCCGTTAGGTGCACAACGCATATACACGCTCTCTCTCTCTCTTGCTCTCTTTCAGGAATGTTCACCCCCGCCGGTTCTCCAACTCAGCCCTTCAACTTGGTTGCGTACCCGGAGTGTGTGGTCGGCATACCCGACGTAACATGGTAACATAACTGGCGCGCAACGTTACATTAGCCCGCATGTATACCGATTAATCGACCCGCGTGCCGCTGTGCGTACACTCGCGTATTGCGTGCTATATTCGCACGTGTGCGCGCGATCTCGTTGTAGAAGCTGCTATAGAGTTGATTCGAGGAGTGACGTGTACCGCGACAGTCAAATTTCAAGGAAATGTCAAGTGTGTTTTTAGAGAAAATTTATTTAATCGCCGATGTTATCGGTGTTTATAAAGTCATGATATTTAGGTAATCGAGAATTAAATTTCTATAAGTACAGCTGTTAATTTCATATTAGTAGTGATAACGTTATTACTGCGTCCCCAGTTGTTGGAAATGTTGAAACTTATTCTATAAAATGGAAGAACATAAAATTGCGATGTATCAGTTTTCTAGATTTATGTCTCATTGTTTTACACAAAGAATTATTCGATTCTCATTGGTCACAAACCAAAATTAAGAGATCTTTGGAACAAAGTATCTGTTAGAGGAAAAGCGCTTACGGATCTCATTAAATTACGTCGTATTTTATTTTATCTCGTTGTATTTTGACATAGAATTATTACCAGTTTGTACGAGTACTTTAACATGAACGTTACGAGCTGGCTAGGGTTATTAATGCACGTGGGTGCATCAAGCCGTCAGTACACGACCGTGTAGTGCGATAGCGCGTGTTCGTGTACAAGTAATATGGAGACGCGAGTGTGGAGACGCACAGGAATCTCTTAGTGCGTGTGTGTTACCCGTACATACGCATTGCGGTGTTCAGGTACTCAGTGTTATGTAGATACAGGGTGACGCATCGCGCCGCGTGTCCACGTGTGGCGCGTGTTAGTTGGCGAACCGACGTCAGTGCATAGTTGCTCGTACGAATATCACGAATCTGACGACGGTGCGTAGGCAGGAAGGAAGCGTTAGAGAGAGAGAGAGAGGGGGGGGGGCGAGGAGGAGTCACATGGGAGGGACCGCAGGGCGCCAAGGGTTGGTGGCATTTATGGGGATACATGCGTGAGGACAATAACGATGACGTAATTATGGACGGTTAGGGTAATAATACTGTCTGCGAGAGTACAATGGAATGCGACTGCGATAACGGTCGCATTTCGTGCGATACGCATATCTCTCGAACAGGGTTTCTCAATTTCCTCTCCGACGTGATTCTAATTACGTAGGCTTGTCTGACGTTAGTCTGGGCACATATGTCAAAATATAGAAAGAGTATTTTACAATGTGTCGTAAGTCAATCACACACAAGCATGCGCAACGCTGTCGACAATGTTGTAACAACGTTGCGTATACCTGCAATTGTTGACATAACCTCTAAAAGTGAATCAGTGCCTTTAGTGCTACACTCAACTGATGTAATTATTAGCGAATATTTTTCAGTAATAATACACTGATTCTCACTTTTAGAGGTTATGATTTCTGTACACTGAAATACATTTCATCTACAGAAATCACAACCTCTAAAAGTAAATCAGTACAGTAATACCGAATACAGTATTACCGAAAAATGGTAAATATTCACGGATGATGACATCATTTATAAATGTAACACTAAAGTCAGTAATAATACACTGATTTACTTTTAGAAATATATAATATGTATAATATATATATATATATATATTGGACGCGGAGCATAGAATCGAATGATCTTGACAGACCTAAAAAGACAAGAGAGGATGTGTAGGATAAGAGTTATGTAATCGCAAGGGCTAGGTACTTAGTTAATTTTACTTAAGAACGCATAAGTTTCACTTATGTTATGTGTGTTCAGAATATTATTTTTGTAAAATATATGAAGGAAACATTTTTGTTAATTTTACATTAAACATAATTTAACAATCGTTTGTATGCAGTTCTTATAGGTTATAATACGGTTAAGCCCTGCGCACAATGAAGGAAATATTAAGAATAAGAATAAATATTAAGACTCTAACCTATCAGAAACCATGTATTCAGTTTCTGATAGATTGAAATTTTAATACTTATTCCTGTTTCTAATATTTGTTCCATTGTGCGCAGGCTCTTACTAACTTGAAAGAATACGCCATGTGGGTGTGATTCCCCTTCTTAAACAAAATTTGACCAATAGGACAATAGTAGGAGAGAGTTTCGTACAACTACTTTCCTCTTTCTCTAGGTTTGTCAAGATGAAAGGTAAAAGAAAATTCGCCGCATGTTCCGCCCAGTATTATTGTAAATGTCGATGCTTGCGATCGCCTTGTGACGCATCGTAAAATAGCCCTTAAAACTTCAGTTTCGATCTGCGGATTTGACGATACAATTGCTTACGCAAAATTAAAAATTTTACGATCGAAGGTGTGAAGATTTAAAACTACAAAGCTTTTTTCAAGTTTCAAGAATTTTAAAATCCGAGAACTCTTGAAAGCATAAAAATTAAAATATCTTTGGATCGTAACGATTGCAAAAAATAGAAAACAAGGATTTGAAAGTTCTATTTAATCCGACGAATCAGAGAAAATTTTTGAAGATTCAAAGGTACAAAAATCTAGGAAAGCGTTTAACCATAAGCATTCTGAAGCTCTTAAACTTTAATAGTTCAAAGTTATAAAGATTTGAAAATACAAAAAGTAAGAAATAAATGAGCGATTGTAATTTGTCATTATAAGTCTACTTTTGATTATCCTTGGTGACCAATTCTACATAAATGAGAAACACTGTAACCCTCTCGCACCACCCACCTCCTGCAGGATTCCCTTTATTATTCTCCTCTTAAGTCGCGTCCGCGAGTAAATCACTGCCGAAACGACGGCGGGACAGTTGGCGTATTCAATGTTCGCCAAAACCGGTGGCATAGCCGACATGCATGCTGCATCACGTCGGGACACAGCCGGATGCGGAATTGATGCATCTCGTGAAAGACGCACCGTGCGTCTATTCCACGTTGCAGTGCAGCAGCCTCGTACTTTCGTAATTGAATCGAACCGATCACGGACGATGGTGTGTCGGGCCCTCATCCGATCCTCTTCACTGCGAGATAGAATCATCATATGTTCGCCTACGTGTGTGCGCGTGAGTGTATTTTTGTATGTGAAAATGTACGCGGAAAGAACGATTTTACTGAAGTATTTAAAAATTTAGCTAAATGTAAATCTGAAAATAATTTTGTTGTACTATCAAAAGAATTATGTAGGACACACAAATTGGTTGCTACAATATTAAAACATTTTGTAGTATCATCATGTTTGAATTTCCTATATACATAATTATTTTAATAGTTCAACCAAATTTTCAGATCTCAAATTTTTAGATACTTCAGCAAAATCGTTCTTTTTATGTAAGAGAGAAGAAGGATATTTACATTATTTACTCATCATATTTCTGTGCTTTCGGAGATACACGAATGTTGTTTTCATTCTCAGCTTTTTAGCATGACGCTCATAACGAAAAGATGCTCGAGATTGAAAAATCATGCTTGGATGATCTTATTCATGCAATTAAACGAACGATGTTTATTATTTTTTAGATTTAAAGATAAATCGAACGAACGTTTTCCAGATTAAATGAATATCTCGACAAACCGTTTATAAGTATGCACACAGATATTTATTTTATACGTAAAGAGTTTTTTTGAATCGAAGAATACGCGCGACAATACGGCTTGTTAAAAGTTAGATTTCATCGATCTGGATAAAAAGAACTTCTCCGACGGAAAAGCTCGAGAATCATTCATTTAGTGGAATAAAGTCTGCGCGTGCGGAGCTGCCCCGGACCGGAGGATCGATTAGTATTCATATTATGCGCGAGATCTTCGTAAAAGAGCTTAAGTCTCGCGCAAATTGAAGAACGTATCTACCAGCCACTTATATTCTGTATCTCATTAAACTCGTAAGCTGCGATCATCCACATCGGTCGGGCGAGTCTCACGTAAGCTCGCGAGTCGGAATATCATTAATAAACTCGCAAGCTTGGCAACTCTGTAAAACTCGAAAATTCGAAAGATCGACGATTCGAAGAGTTCGCTACGCTCGACACTTCAGAGAGTTTCTTGATGGCGAGGAGAGAGAATTCACGTTAAAAAAAACCTTGAAGTTTGTAAGTATGAACGATCGAAAGCTCGCAATTTGCGCGTCATCGTGTCAAGAGTCGCATCACGGGAAGTGTCATTGGAAGATTCCGTCAATACCTGCAAAGAACTCATAGCACTGTTATATTGTTAAATTAATTCATAATATCAAATTATACCCAATTTAAGTTATTTTTAATCATATCTATATATCGCCAATGCTCCTATTCAACATGACGTTAATTTTTATTAATAATAATCATTTTAATTAATTTAATTAAAAATAAAATTAAAGAATTTAATTCGAGAAAATGCATTAAATTTGATCGAAATTTAGTTTATTATCTACTAAGTGTATACTATACATTGATATGATTGTTTACTTTGAAATTAACCATAGAAATGAATTAATTTACATTTTGACACACATGAAAGTGAAAACTAACTAAATGTTAACTGAAGAGATTATCATTGCTCCTTTGATATTTAACAGTGTATGTACTCTCGAAAACGATGTCTCTCTCTCCCCGTCTCCCTCTCTTCCTCTCTTGGTAAGGTGAATGCCTGCCGTCGCCTGTGATGACCCGTCATCACCAATTATAACCCATTCAGGCCCACACTGTGAGTTAAATTATCCATAGACCGGGCCGGACTGTCCCTTCTGACTACGTATGTAGAAACAACGAACGTGAATCAGTGGCTGTGTGCCCTCTCGCGCCCTCGTATCGCATCCCTGTCCTTGCATCGCCAGTGTCGCGCCCCCCGATAATTCGTCGAATCGCAGATGAAATTGCAGCGTCGCATATAACACAAGCGATATCGCATGCAACGCATTGCAAAGCGTTGCATCAGCAACCGTTCGTTCCTCGATCGCCGCATACAATAGCATCCTGATTACTCGCGAGAGTTTGTACAAGTGTCTCTAAAATAAGCTAATCAATAACGTTAAAAGATCTGTACATAATTCTGTAACTAATAAATCGTTGCAATAAAGTATTACAGGGAATCAGAATTTTAAAAAATTAAGTCATTTGATTTGCTCTTTACTGAAAATCTCAATGGCTGCGTCCAGCAAATAAAGCAGCTTTGCAAGTGTTATACGATTCAATAATGTGATATTTTGCCTTAGCTTCTCACTGGATCTAATTGTATAAACCAAACATATTAAAGAATTTTACAGCTATTGCAAAATTGCTTTTTCTGCTGAAGCCATTGACTTTAACCTCAACTGGTTTGACTTATATTCTGTCTCGATTGAACTAACGTCCTTGGGTATCTATTACCGAAGTCGGAATTTGAAAAAGTCAAGCTATTTTTGAGAAATTTTGCAGATGAACAATTGGACGGAAGGACAATCGAACCATTGTGAAATTATAAAGTAGTTTACTACGCTGCATTACTTTAATAAAAGAATCAGTAACAGTGAGTTACTTATATATGGAGCAACGACGTCAAATATTTTAAAGGAGAAAAGAGCTTCTACAACCATTATCACAAGATATTCAACGAAGCGAGCATTCTCGAGCGATGTTCGATTTATCTTGCAGGTCTTACCTTACCGTATTATTTTTCTTTGGTATCAGAGCTACTTCGCTATGTCGTATTGTTGTTGGTTTCACCTGCGCGCCAGCGAATGCAAAATTAAAACGGCAGCGATCCCTGTGTCCGAAGTGTGCGAAGTCGAAAGAGATTTATTCACGAAGACGTTCCACGGAGATTCTATTCAAGAACGTTATTGTCTTTGAACTGACCGAAAGTTCTCATAAGTTTCATTCGTTGCAGAATTAAAGAACGTACTGCAATTGTGAGAAAACAAAAATTTCTCTCTCTCAAAATCAGACAGAATTTTCTCTTTTCAGATTAAGCTTAAGTAAATCCAAGGTTCTTTATCTTCTCTTTTGTTTAAATATGTATATCAAGAGATATCTTCATGAGATTTTTACGAATGTCGTAACAATTTTTTCATAATTTTAAGAGGGGATATTCTACAAATTTTTATAATAAGATGATATCTACTGAAAGAAAAGATTGGCTGCTGCAGCAAATTAGATGGTAAAATATGGCATAGCATTTTTAATTGGTTACAGCAGCCAATTTTTGGTTGCAGCAGCCTATCCACAATGTCAATATAGAATTTCATTTTAATAATTAAATATCTTACTAATCTATAGAATTGTAATAAAATTCAATCTCTAGATGTTGAATTATCTACGTTGTATGTACATGTACTTGAGATTTCGTAGATCCGGCACTTAAATTTCACGCCTTCGTGCCCCCCCTTTTGCTACACGCGAAGGTTTAATTCTAATGATCCCAGCAGCCATGTCTGGCAATCTTCCCGTCGGTGTTCCCGGTAATATCCGTAAGTGCATCCCGCGATTTTCTTGTGCGCACCCTTCTTGCAGATGTCTTGTCGTGTTGCGAAAGGGAGGGAAAGGGATGTCAGGGAAAAGGAGGACCGGTCGTATATATTTTTTAAGACACCCGGAGACGCGGTGTTAACAAGCAATGACTGCAACAGCGAAGACGTAGACGAAGAAAGGCGCATGTTGTGTCAAAGTAGTGACGTCTAAGTGTAGCGAGACTGCATCCACTCTACCTAATTGCTGTTTTCCATATAGTCATATATGTGTGAATGTGCTTCGTGAAAATTCCCCGTGGGAAAAATATGTTTACTATTTGTGCAATCCACATACAAAAGCATATTTAGCTATCGAGAGAATAAAGAGCCCGAACAGGTTAAAAAAGAGATATAAGTGCGGAAATGTCAGGTGATAAGAACGGAACTTATTATCGCCGTAAGAAAAGATAAAATTAAAAAAAAAAGAAACTATACGACTGAAGGAACTTAATTCGGTTGATCTTTTTTCTGGCTAAAAGAGAGCATTTCCGGTACGATATTTTACTTTCTTTGATACTGAAATTTTAACTCTTTAATTTCCGGTTGTTTCGTTATAATTCCCCTTCTGTTTCAACAGGAGAATTCTATTTAATTCTTTAGAAGAAAAAAAGAAGAATGCAGAGGGATTTAAAAGTTTTAGTACCAGGCTATGATTTCGCGAATTAAGAATTCAATTTTACATTGACCTGATTCTTCGTCGCGGCTTTTTAATTCGCCTGTTTATTACATTGCTCTTACATGTTTACTCGCCATCGTCATTGCGACGCGACGTCGCAATTTCGTTGGAACGTTACTTGAGAAACAGCTATCGGATTTCCTGGGAATGGACTGAAGGCATAAACAAGGTAAAGAGCCGATCGTCCGATTCGTTTGTTTGTTATATAAAAATAACTATGGGTTGTTTGTCAACCGTCATATACGAATCAGGAACTGTGTCACGAAAAAGAATTGAAAGGATAAGATAAGAGAGGCAAAAAGGATTCTTCAAAGAAAACAGCGGTTGCCAAATTTATCAGCTTTCATTCTCCTATTTAATATCTTTGTTTTCGTCTTTAATGAATATTAAACAGGACATTTGGAATTTATGAGATACAACTTTGGACTTGATTCTGATCAAAATTTGAATTAATTTTCTTACTTGCTTTTAAATAGACGTTCTTAATTTTTTTAAACATTATTTACATACAATAGATTTAAGAAACAATACGTGTATTTAAAAAATAAATTCGATTGAGGTACAAAAGATACCAAAATGAGATACTACCAGATTCAGTTTCTTGTAATATTTTACAAAATTTTTAAAAAATTTTGTTTCTTTTTAAAAAAAATTTATTATTTTTTTTATTATGTTTTAATGTAATTAATGTTTGAAATTCCCAAATTAAGATTTTTGTATTATTTTTGTGTGATCGTACTGTTTTCTGTTAAACATTTTAAAAATCTCTCACGTCGCTGAAAATGTCTCACGTTCTCAGTTTGACACCGACATTCTCCATAAAGATAGACGAACGGAGTACCAGAGGGCGAAACGCTCATGCAATGCAGATCGTTAAAGCAACCTCGTCGTGCCGGTGACCCGAATGTGGCTTATGGAGACAAAGCGCAGTAAGGCGGCCGGGAAATGGAGGAAACGGGAAAAGAGCCGGTGAGGAAGCGCTCACGAGAGAAACGGGCGCCCGCGTTCGTTTCCGTTTTCTCTCTCTCTTTCTCTCCGCAATTCGTCTCTTCCGCTAAGATCCACAGTGGGTGACGTTATTCTACGCAGGAAAACGTTGATAAACCGGATTTCCCAGTTTTACCAAATTACATTTTGTTTGATATGTGCGGCTTTGAAACGTGCCATTTTACGAGCATCTTTTTTACTCAAAATAGTTTTCTAATATTTTTACGATGACCGTATGTCATAGAAAAATAATACTGATCCTAAAGAATTGCTTTTAAAGCGTTAATCCTAGACTGTAGCATCAGTACGTAAATTTTACGTACAAGTGAACGAGGTCATTGAGTGCTAAGCTATGCCTTTAGTGGCCATTAAGAGGTCCAATCTGCCATGCTAAAAGCTAGGATAAGCTACGACAAGCTTTTAAAAATTCACCCCGTTACGTATATCAGTTTAGACTCCCAGTGATCAGTGTTATAACAAAGAACATGATAAGTAATTTCAATTTTTAAGCAGTTTTGTTGTTATTTTGTTCTATTACACATTTTATTTAAGTGTATGAAGAGACAAACAACTGGACAACATATTTCATATCATCATCATAATGTGCCTATCTTTTCTTTCCTTTTAAATTAGTTAGGTTATTTATATTTATAAAAATCTAGATTATAAATATTTTGTTATTAAAAGAGTAAAATATATGAATATAACTTGTAAGTATTACTTATATTAATTAAGAGAGGCCTATTTCGTTTGTACGTAAATTTATCGACAACATACAATCACTCAACACATTGATAACGCTCTCTAGGATTAAATGGGATTATTATTATTACATAATATAATCATACTTCTAATAATTTTACTATTAATTCGATAAACAATGGATTGCGATAAAAATGTTCAATAAATTAACGCCAAATTTGCGATGTAAATGTTTAAGGTTAGGACTTGCATTTGCACATATTCGACGGTAAATGTGGCTATTCGCTTTTCGTTTCTCGATTACGTCGAACGCTACACGATCTCAGTATCTTTAAATAAAACTCGGGATCGGATATCCGCATTCGGTGCTAAACGTGGCACTGAACAAGAGTGTGAATGCGCGAAGTTAAGACGGGATAGAAAATAGAATTGACGATAGTAGAGACCGCAATGGTGGACGAAGATAGCGGTGAGGATGTACGGATGGGAAGAGAACACGACTCTGATTAGCATACAAACTACACGCGACCGTGTCGGTTCTCCGCGTTCTGATTGTGTGCGCAGTGCCGTGGCTAAAGTTGCTGATTCTTATGGCGAAAAACTAGATTTACTGCCTTCCTATTTAAAAACGAAGTATTGTATAAATAATGTTAATAAACTATCAAAAGAAAAATAAAATTTTCTATCGTATAACAATGCCGCAAATTAAGTTTCTCTGGTATTAATTCATCAAGTAACGATGAATTAAATATATATTTTCACATTCTTTATATACATAAAAAAATATAAACAAGATGAGATAAAAATATTTAATACGAGATCTACGTTCATAATTAATTTCTCTATGTAAAAATTTTCTTATACAATAAATATTCGACTTTAAATAAAGCTCTCGTAAAAGAGACTGTCATCTTAAATTTAGATCTTAAATTTAGATTTAATCTTAAACTTAAATCGCGTTCACTCAGGCATAATGGTTACGGTTCTGCGCTTCGTAGGAACAAACACCGAGAGATCCGCAATAATATGGAGAACCGACGACCAACACGAGGACAGAGAGGAACCGCGAGAGCGTGCGAAACAGCGCAGAGAAATGCCGAGAAAAGGAGGCCGATGCCACCCACAAAGCAACGAGCCGCGAGACGCCGCAACACTCGAGACGTCACGCTCGATAATGGACCACAGCCATTACGATAAACGCGAAAACAGAGTCACGATTGTCTCGAATGGTAGAGAAACTTCGCCGATTTTTCGCAACACGGGAACTCTCCATAGGAACCATATGGAAACCGATTATTGGGTTCAGTTCTATATTTTTAATAATTGAAAAGAAATTTATAAAAGAGTAGAATATATTTAATATTATTAATATTTTAAAGAATACATTTGATTTTGTTTTTAAAATTATCAATTTTATATATATTTATTTATATAACTACTCCATGTTTCACCTTTTAAATCTTTTTATAGAGCCCTTATTTATTTAAAACAAAGATATGTACTTTCTTTTTAATTATTTCGGGGACTATCTCTTTTAAAAAATATTAGAATTATAAAATCTCAATGTTTCTCTTCCATTTTTTGAGTAAATTAAACAAATATATATGATCCAGATTCTAACATAACATAAAGACTGACGCTTTATAATGCCATTTTCATGAACAACTTGTAACCAAAGAAAAGTACTCGACACTCCCCTCTATCAGATATCTAATTTTGTGGTCGAGCCTAATTCGCTCCGGCATACGAGTGTTCAGCATGAGTCGTACTTACGATAACCACCCACAAAGCGCGAATATGGGGAACCGGTAACACTTGAGATACTAGCGGCATGGTTGTGTCGATAATGACCAGGCATAACGATAAAACGCGCGAAAACAGGGCCGCCGTTGTCGCGACGAGTGTGCCTTCGAGGGTCGCTACCATAGAACCGCGTTCAGTCGTCAATGCGAGGCACTGTGTTGCCCAAAATTGTCCTCTCGACCGGCGTTTTCTGACCCGATGTTCATCGATCGATCATCAGATAGAGCCACGAGAGGCGTGGATTCACTGCTCATTAGCGGAGAATTAATCGTGGGTTAACAATCCGTTCGAATGATCCAGAGATCGGATGACGTGGACGATCGGACAGAACCAGTTAGGCGAGAGATGTGTTTAAGATTACAAGCGGAGCGTGCAAGACAAATATTAACCGATATGATTGGACGGACGTCCGTGTCTTCGTTCATGCACAGGAAATTTCACGTCGCTGACGTTATCTTCGTTCCGTAAATTCCTTGCGTAGGTCTTTAGAACCTTTTTGCTTTTATAAAGAATTGCGACGCACTGTTTTCTTATTCTGTTCAAGATTAAATGAAGAATGAGTTTCCGTCGTTTGAATTTATTAGAGAGAATTGAAAAGAACGACAAGCGGCTGGTTCGGCAAGGAAGTCACAATTGTGAAAAAAAATCGCATGGTTTCTCGTACGAAAAAGTATAGCATTTGAAAGCGTGCAGGAAAGTCCCGCCCTTCGGATTGTCAACTTCTCCACGCGTCTCCTATTCGTCTTATCGAGTCGCTCCATTTTTTACCGCGCGTCCAATCAACGTGCGACAACGGCGGCGCAAAGGAGCTTTCGCCTGCGGCTATGTCCGTAAATCTCCCAAGTAAGCTACCCCGGACGTCGGTAAATGTATTTTCCCGTGTCCCGCGGATCCACGAAACCGTGCCGACTAGCATGAGCCACCGTGTCACAAATTACTGGCGCGTTGTTCCGCTGTCGGCGGTACGTAACAGCGCCTGGGCGTACGCCCATTTCAGGAATGGCCTATTTCTGCTTTAATTTAGGACTCACTGGAATGCCAATTAGGCGTACTGTTCTCTCGTTGAGACTCCATGGCAAAGGTCGAAATGCTTGTGAGACAATTTCTAAGTTGTCCCATATATTTCTAAAGTGTCATGTATTTGCAAAGAAGAAAAGTACGCTCCAATTTCTAAAATTTTCAAAGGACGAGCGACGAGACAAATCCTGTGTCTGAAAGAACGGAGCGAAACATATCGTGCGAATTTCTAAAATTTCGGCAGAGAACGGTCGAAAAGTTCTCGGTTACCGCTGTGCTCTAAATAAATTACCTACTATGGTTGTTTGTAGATCAGCACGCGGTACTGCGAGCAAGAACCGACGTTGTCTGCGGCAGACTGTAGTAGTGGTGAAACCAGGCGAAGCTTTGTTTTTGGCTAATTTAGGGCCCATTAGTGCGACGACGTCGCCCTATTTCCTTCCTCGCTGCTTGTATCTCAAGATGGCACAGATAAAAATTCCAGGCGAAAGTTCAAATGGAGAAATAACCGTGGCGTTTTACTTATTATGCAACGTCATCTCTACTAATTGTTATATATAACGATATTACGCGCGGTCGCCTTTTTTTCGCGAGAGCGCAAGATGGCATCCTCGTTAATTACGAAGTCATCATCTAATCTCACCGCGACCTAGATCTCGGTGTACGATATGGGAACCAGAGCCACAGGCTGTCGGAAACATGGTTAGGTATTAATTAAAGTGGCAGGCTTTCTCGCCGCATCTTCGGGTGCTCCATTTTCGGGTAATTTAGGATACGCTCAAGAGCAACGTTCTCATCTACGTGCTCTCGATCGCTTCGCTCACTATCAGAAAAGTGGGAAAATTACATAATCGTATCATAAAAACTCAATTGACTACGTAAGGCCACTATGTAGCTATGTGAAAATTCTGTGAGAACTGCTTTTAAGTTTCTTAAGACCGATTCATTTACTCAAGTATCTATTTTACATTTAACGTGTACATATTGATTTTATTGCATAGAAAAAACGATTTTGTTGAAGCATCTAAAAATTTAGCCAGATACAGATCTGAAGATAATTTTGTTGGATCATCAAAATAATTATGTAGGAACGTTAAACACGATGAGCAATGCTGCAAAAAATTTTGACGTTCCAGCAATTAGTTTGAATGTCTTATATAATTTTGATGATCTAACAAAATTTTCAGATCTGTATCTAACTAAAGTTTTTATCTAACTAAAGTCTAAAAAAAAATTTTAGATACTTCAACAAAATCGTTCTTTTCATGCAATAAAACAAAAATATGTACATTACGTTACATATACAAGAAAAATTTTTAGCAAAACCGTCCTATTTGACATTTAGGAAGCAAGATTTTAATCTTTCTAACAAAAATTATAAAGTAACATAGCATATAAGGTTCTTCAAATAGACTACTATATTATTTTTGATAAAATAAGCGCATTTTTGAAAGAAACATTTAAGGAACAAGCTTTAAATCTTTTTAACAATAATTGCAAAATTGTAAAGTAACATATTGTGTAACGTTATTCAAACAGATCACGTACTATATTATTTTTGACAGAATGAGCGCATTTTTGAAAGAAACATTTAAGCTTTAAATCTTTCTAACAATAATTGCAAAAATTGTAAAGTAACATATTACATAATGCTATTCAAACAAATCACTATATTATTTTTGACAGAATGAGTGCATTCTTGAAAGAAACATTTAGGGAGCAAACTGTAAATCTTTCTTACAATAATTGAAAAGATTGTAAAGTAACATATTACATAATACTATTCAAACGAACTACTATATTACTTTTGACAGAATGAGTGCATTTTTTAAAGAAACAGATTTTTGACAGAATGAGTGCATTCTTGAAGGAAACAGAGACTTCACTAAATCAAAAATCGATAGCTGACATTTTGACCATCGACTATGGTACCCGTGACGTAACATTTTCCGAATAGACCTAAAGCTCCCCCTTGGTGCGGCTTACCGCGCCATAGATCATCATCCAGTACGAGGAAGCAGAACAACCGGGGCGCTGTCGAGAACAAACCGATGGATGCTCAAATGCTCGTTTCCTCGTTCCTAGCTCGTTGTTCTATGTTTGGTTAATTTTGTAGCAATCGGTAACGCTCTCTCTCATATCCCCACACCTCACCCTTATTCGCTCCCCATGTGGTCGTCCCTTTCTATTTCTTCGAGTCGCGTAAGAATCCGAAGGTGGCCTGTGCTCTCAATTCCTTAAAATACGGTTACATGCTGAATGACCTCGAATCTCGAAAACACGAGGCTGCACGATGTCACAGCGTGAAAGAAACGGACGTTTTATTGTGAGAAACGACCATTGAAAGCTCGAGGACTTCGCTGCAGAGATTTTTACCGTATCGCCATACTTGTTGGTATTGTATGATATCGTCTGACTGGTAAGAGAAAACGATAACAGAGAAATCTACTTACTTCCAGAAAACGACGGACACAATCGCGGCCATTAGTAGAAGGACCACCGCACAGGTGATGATTAGGGCAGTGCTTTGCAACGACGGGTTTGTATGATAGGAAGCGTCGATCATCTGAAAAGAAAGAAACATCGTTATAACATATTCGAGGAGCTTAAAAATATCTATGTCTATTTTGTAAACAATATTATTATATAAGCTATTTATGAAGACTTGTTTATTTTATCGAATGTATTGCAATATATAGCACGGATATTTATATTGTACACGAGAAAGAATTTTGCTAAAACATCTAAAAATTGATCTAGATACAGATCTGAAAATAATTTTGAACTATTAAAATAATTATGTAGGAAACTCAAGTATATAATGAGAAATGCTACAAATAATTTTGATATTCTAGCAACCATCAGCTCGAGCGTTCTACATAATTATTTTAATGATTCAACAAAATTATTTTCAAATCTGTATCTAATTAAACTTTTAGATACTTTTAGCAAAACCGTTCTTTCCTTGTAGAATCATAGAATAGTTGTGAGAATAGTTTTATGCCGAGTTTTTAATTATCTATTTGTCGAACGGATTTCGACACTCTGAGGTGACTGGGCAAACCGGTTTTGTCGACGATGACCGATAATGAGATCGCGGATATAAATTTTCTCATTTTCTCACCGAAGAGAGTTGCAAAAACGGCGTCGCGCAGTATGGTATTATGCGACGCCGCCGTATTATTATGCGGTCGTCGCGGGTGCGATAATACCGGAAGAGGCGAATTAATCGCCGTGGAAACAGCTTCATTCGTTCATTCCAACAGACTTAATCGAGACAGCGAGCAGCTTTGTGCTGCCATCGTCGTGAAGACGTGCTTTTACCCTGAACATGAAGGGAAACCTGCACGTTAACCGCCATTTGCGCAACAACGTGAATTATTACTCACACACCTCCGCTTTTATTTCTAGTTTATTCCTGTATACGTAGTATTATTTATCGCTATCTTTATATTTGTGGCATTTAATATTTAAAGCGCCAAGACTGCTCAGCCATAGTTGAGCCAAGCATTAAACCATATCTATGCTGTATTTACAGGGAAAATAACTTAATGCTTTTACAAAGAAATGTTGGTGAATCATTTTTGTAGCCACGATCTTCACATATTAAAGTAATTTCTCAAAATAATTTATAATTAACGTGAGCCATTTTATAATACAATGCATACAAGGAAAGAACAATTTTGTTGAAGTATCTAAAAATTTAGCCAGATGCAAATTTGAAAATAATTTTGTTGGACCATTAAAATAATTATTGCACAAAGTTTTTAGATATTCTAGCAATCAGTTCGAGCGTCCTACATAATTATTTTGATAGTCCAACAAAATTATTTTCAAATTTTCTAAATCTAGCTAAAACTTTAGCTATAGCAAAACCATCTTTTCCGTGTAACGACGAAAACCTGATATAGTTTAATAGAAACTTAAAACGGTTAATTAAGCCCTTATAAAAAATTCAAGAATTAATTTCCTGGAATTTTATTAAAGATTAATGATTTAAAAATTCATTTTTCTCAATATCCCATAAGAAGACTTTCAGACTTGATACCCTTTGCGGATGATCTCATTCGAGGTAGTTACGACGAAGAAGGAGGGAGGCGAAAAGGCTGATCCGGGGGATCAATCGTGGATCCTTCATATCGATAACTATGTGAAATACTACCATAACTCTCATTTATGTCTCTGCGCGGGGAGGTATGAAAGATAAGGGAGGCACAGGAGGTGGAGAATTTCGCGGCTGAAATTCCTCGTTTCTCGAACTGGGTATATTCGATATCGGCGACGGCGGCGTAGCGGAACGCCGGAAATTCGTATCGGAATCTCCAACCCCTCCGCCATTGTGACTGGATTCTTCATAAGAGGCACGTAGGTACGCCGGGAAGTGCCTGGGCACACGTGCCGGGTATGATGAACGCAAGGAAAGGAAAGGGAGCGCATTGAGGGAGAGGGGTGGGCTGCTTTCCTCAGTGTGTTACGTGGACCGCTTGCGAAAAAGGGAAAGTGATTTTCACGGAAAAAGGATGGGTTCTCGGGAATGAAAGATACTTCCGATCAGCCAGATCGGATCCGCCACCGTTTCTATTCTCGGTCCCTCGACGTATCGATCGCGAGAAGCATTGTAAGAGCGAAATTCTCATTTACCTGGCGACACCCTGAAAGAGGTATGGTTGGGTGCTAGTTGGTTGGAGGATTGGTTAAAAACATAACTGATAAGTCTCTTGCTAAAGAGGGACGCGGGATACAATACACAGTGCGGAATGTGATAGATAACCTGCTACGTTATTTGGAGCGTCATAAAGGAAGGAAATATCTATCAAAGGCCACGTGGACAGGAACTTCCCTCATCTGAAGGAAGGATCTCATCCTTGAAAACATTTTCTTTGCTCGACTGGAAGTTTGCAAGGTTCATAAAACTCATTCGTAACATTAGAGTTCGCCAAGATGAACATATTCAATGCGAGGTCGAATGATGAATGAACGAGCCTGAGTAATGATCGTTATGAAAGAGCGCTTAATTATTTCTCTTGGCTGAGGGAGAGCGAAAATCGAACCTTAATTTGGTCCTTCGACGAAGTTGGCGTATCGCAAATAATTTGCGAGCCGGATCGTCAGTTAATTGAAAATTGACAGAAAGAATTTTTATTTGTTTCAAGATCAATATTTAATTATATGAATCATTAGAGGAATTATAAGATTTATTATTTACTTTTGCAGATATACACATGTCTCTAATGCACCTTCTCGAAACGAGAAAAAATCTCGGATTATCTCTGGCAACTCTCGTGATATTAAATAATTGAAGCGCTATAATAGCCGGCCGAGTAGTCGGCTTTTAATCGTTGCTAACCGATAATATTTAGCGTGTGTAAAGGTTTAATACACCGCGACACGAGCGTATCTCATGAAAGGCGCGATGAGGAATACACGAGCGATGAGATACATTGTGCGGCATGCTATTTGGCAGTGGGCCAAGCAAAGCAGCATTTATCAAAGCCCCTGTAAGCACATATATAATACACGTGCCACCTATACGACAACGATTGTGGAAGTGCGGATGTGTTAGTACCCTTTTGCCTCCATCATGATTTCTCTGTTTCTTTTTCTTTTTCTGCGAATTTAAATTTTAATTAAAATTTGAATTGGTATTGAAATTTGCCCGCTTATACAACGAACGTAAAAGTCTTTACGCTCGCATTTAAAATTTTACTGCCTTATTATGTTGCTGGATGCTATGTGCAATATACCACGCTCGCCTGTCGCCTAATCTTACATATCTTGATAATCTTGATAAAGAAAATTGCTGGTTATAGTTCCGCAATATAATCACTTAATAACTATTCTCTCTCACAGTTAATTATTAATTACTGATTTAATTTAATCATTTTTTATATATTCGTTATGCTGATTTCTTATTTTATAAGAAAAAATTTTTCTTTTTTATATCCCTCATAATGTAACGTCTACCTATTTACCTGTCTATCGATCTACCTATCTATCTATCTATTCATCTTTCCCTTTTAATGCTTGCTCCTTCTCTCTCTCTCTCTCTAAGCTCGTCCTCTTCTGATCCGCTTCGTCCTCCGCGCGGTGGCTCATCGCTCATCATTACCGTGATATTAATGGCGTTGGCTAATGGATTCAGTTGAGAGACTAGCGTCAGTAAGAGAATCCCCCTTCCTCTAAGTGATCACCTCTCTTCATCTTTCCCTTCCCCATTTTCCTGGCGCGGTAAAATTCGGAAAATAAATACCGATAGCATGCCGTGATGTATTATGTCATTCTCACCAGGAAAATAGACTCCGGAAAAGGCAAGGAAGAGAAACAAAATTTGCGCTCGAATTCTTGAAAATTGAGAGCGGAGGTGATTTCTACGTGAGAGGTAACGGAAAATAGTGGAGAAGAGAAGTGGAAAAGTCACCGAATATCACTCTGCCGCTGCGAAGAGAAAGCGGATTGCGCGATGCACCGTGTCAGTGACGCACAATGTGGTTGCACTTGCAGCTGCATGCGGTTCACCACGATACTCCCCACGCCGCCCGCGGTAAAACGTACACGAGAATAATATTCTAGATACGTTTTTGGTAAATTACGTGATCACAATCACGCTCACGAGATTAAACAGGGCAATTATCGAATAATTCATCACGTATCATAAATTAATTTATGTACATGTGTGACTTCTTGTTCGTGTTATTGTAGATATTAAATTAATTTTGCGATTTCTCTTAAGAATAAAGTGAATATTTGGACAACGTAAATTAGTACCCGTTACCTAAAATAGATTTATGAATATTAAATGATGAGAGACGGCTTTATGAAATTGGAATTTTCATATTCAGAGATACGTTGTATTTTCCGTGGTCATTCTGTGGATGTATTTCGTGAACAGGAAAGAGCGACACCGCCAAAGTCGGGTATGGGCAGCGCATACGAGTTTCCGGATTTACGCGGTGGTACATAGGGCGAATCGAAGCTCGAGTAACCCGACGCCAGATCCAATTAATGGGTTCCTTGTGGAAAGCCGCGCGCGTAGCGCAATGAACGTAACAACGATCGTAATCGGACGGAACTGCATCATAAGAGAGGGTGAAAGTTCTCTGGTTACGGAAGCGGATAGCAGCGACGGGAAAGGGATACGCGACGGTATATTTAGGCTTGGATGTTCGAGCTCCATATATCTATATAGAATATCCAATTAGCTTTATTTCGTGATGAATTTGGGATGTTTAAAATCGATTTTTTACTTTGTTAAGTATTTAGAAATATTATTACTTTATAAAATTAGCATTAATCAACTTTATGCGATATAACATACAAATTAAGCGCATTGGCAGCGCATTCTCTTCAACAGAAATTTAACTCTCAGTTTTTTAGAGTATAAGTGAAATTTTATTCTCAAATTTCTCCAAAATAAAAGAAGGTATCATTCCGATATATTTGGTAATAGAGACGTTGAAAAGTAACTCTGAGTTTTTCTAGACTTTTTGAAAGTCTAGAACAATAAAAAACTGGGCTGGACAAAAAAAAGACTCAGATTGCAGACGAAGGGAATAAAAATATGATTGCAGACGAAGGATTAATATATATAATATATTGCGATCGCAACAAGTGATAATAGATATTTAGCATTACGGAATCCTCTGCCTTTCCTGTTCTTCGCGACTCGTGAAGGCAACTTCGACTATTTGCGAAATGTACTCGGTGTCGCGTGTATATTTTCGCCGTGCATCATCAGATGAAGTTGAGAGATAGCGTTCTCTGATCGGGCAAATATGATTGCAGGCGGAAAGTTAAAGTAGATATTCTGCGATCGCGACAAGTGATAATAAGATGTTTAGCGCAAAGGAATCGAGAGAAACCTCTATTTTTCCTGTTCGCCGCGACTCGTGAAGGCAACTTCGACTATTTGCGAAATGTACTCGATGTCGCGTGTATATTTTTGCCGGTGTACCATCAGATGAAGTTGAGAGATAGCGTTCTCCGATCAGACAACGATATATCAATTAAACGGAGTCTGTTCGACGCATGTACGCACACAAGCGTGTAGCGACAGAATGGCGCGAGGATCGATCGATTCTCGTTCGAGGATTCCCTTCGCTGTCGTGCACAAGAGTGGAGAAGCGATAACATCGCGGGATTGTTTATGGATCGGTGAGCGGCTACTGTTCTTCGGCGCCGCCGGTCGCCTATCGGCCGGCCAGCTAGGCGATGTGTGCATTATTGGATAGACGTCATCTGCTCCCGTTGAAATTGCTCGTCTCGTAGAATAGAAAAAAAGAAAAGAATAAAAAGGAACGTTTTCAACGGTTCGTTCGTCGCACCCGCTATCGGCTCGCCGATGCGTAATTCGCACGCAGTAAGCTCGTTCACGAATGTAAAAATGTTTCTTCAGCATGAAACGTGACGTACGCCGAATTAATCTTGAGTTCCTCGTATCATTCTTATTTATTCTCATCGAAGCAGAATATCTGTTAGTTGTAACACCCGGGAAATAAATATCCAATTTGAAAAATAATTAAAATGTACTACAACTTTGATTGAGTTATTGCAATGCTGCGATTAATTGTACATTATTCTATTAAAAACGATATTAGTGGTAAAGAAATTGCGAGCACGCGCCTGTCTTGTTAGAAACTCCAGATAATCTCGGATTTTCGGACAAGGTTCTCTCCAGAGGCTTATACACATAATCGTTGCCCTAATCGGCCGCCACGGGGGTGGATACAGCATATACAAGTATAGTGGTATCTGAAGGCCAATCTTGTTGGTGAACCGAAGATGCCTAGATTGCGTTGGCGACCGGATGAGTTTCGGAGTTGCTCTCTCTCTCCTCCACTCTTTTAATCCGCGTGCTACGAAGGTATCGTTCGGCATCTTGATCAGGCAACGTTCCGATTAATTAGCGTGCGACCGCTAACGAAGCTCGAGCATGCATAAAAAAAGGGGGATGACATGGGGAAGAGACAGACGGTGGAGTTGAATGGGAGAAATAGAAAAAGGAGGCTCCCTTCGCTTCGCACTGGATACAATCGATATCACGTAATGCGATCTCGCAGTCTGAGTGCAGGGAAACATGTATACATATTATATTACCGAAGGTATATGTTTCCGAATACGTATATATGCATATACGTACGCGTGTGCGCGCACGAATAATACACGTCGCGTTATGAATTGAATACTTTGGGGATGCAAAAACAGAGACAGAGATAGAGGGAGACGTTCTCTATAGATTATACCTTTGTTTCGCTATTCGGGATGCTTGTTAGCAAAAAAATGGTAAATTGTCTAGAAATATTGATTATCTGGCTAGAAAGAGTATATTTTTTATTTTTCTATATATAAAAAATACACAAAGAGAAGCACTGAGAAAAATGGTCTGATTGGATTAAATAAGTAATTCTGATAGAAAATAGTCAAATCAGAATTTTCTGGTTAAATCTACTAAAATTCTAGTTGAAATAACTAGAATTCTGATTTATTATTCTGGTAAAAATAAAAATTCTAATAAATTTTACCAGAAAATTCTGATTAATCCATTTTCAACTAGAATTTTTTTTCATAAATATTTGAAAAATTTTAATATCAAGACATTAAAAGACTAGGCATAAATAGAAACATGCGGATAAAAGAAAATAGAAAAGCTGTTTAATTTCAAATATATTTTCATGTTCCTGTATTCTCTTTGAATAACGAAATAATGGTAATTACGTCATCGCTACATTAAACAATACTGATGTAACAATAATGTCTAACAATGTCCTGCTACAATTATAATGTCCATGATATATTATTGATTCAGATATTCACCCCCGTGGTTTAATTGCAAGCGACCCCCGCGGAGGTTCATACGCACGTGGGCGTATCCGCGTCTGACGCACGAAACGCAAACGAGCGCACACGCGAGACGTTAAATTCAGTGGCACGGCATTAGCATAAACTGCGGGGGGCAACAATAGCAGGAGATGAGACTACGAGACAGATAGAAATGCACGAGGGAAAAGGGTGGCGGAATGTTGGAGTGAATTGAAAATCATCTCGTTGATTTAATTCCCTCTCTCTCTTTCCTTTTTCTTACTTATGATTCTCGATTGTATTCTCCATTTTCTACCTTTTCTTTAATCATGTCCAATGGTATCGCCGATATATCACTAACAAATTTTCATTTAAGTTCAGCCTCGAAGATGACCGATTATGTAGCTGATGCATTTTCTTCAAAGCAAAATTAAAAAATATTTGGATTACACCTAGGACATTATTAGAAATATAAATTTTATTTTACACTCTTCCTACGTCGTTCTCTTCTCTTTTCTGCTTTCTGTTGACAAGCACTTTACCGTAACTGGTTCACGACAGTTTAGGACACGTTAATTACGCATTTGTTCAGGGATTTGCATGCGTTACTCCAATGCCGGAGGGACAGAGAGAATTCGTGCCCATAGTGTGTACAACGATTCGTTACGGGACCTTGCCGTTTGCGCAATCAACGGTCCAATCGGGATTACGATCGATATGCATGTATCTCAATTACACAATGCGTCATTGATTACATTTCATAAATCTGATGATTGCATGTTTCTTTCGTTTCATCCTTATTTTCTACTAATAAAATGTGTATTTTTAATTACTTGAAGTTCAAAAGATTATAAGATCTCTTAGAGAGTTTATAATTATTACTTCAAAATTATTAGCTATATACATAACTTAATTTTGAAATTTGAATCAATTAAATCTACACAATTCTTTTATTAACTTATGGTTCTTATTAATTCGTAGAAGTTTATTTATAAAGCAAATATATATCACCATTATTTTATGATAAAGTATACGTTATTTTCTTTATAGAAAGTCTCGTATTCAACCGCAAATAGAATTACAGAAAAGAGGAATAAATAAAAAAAATTCTTAATTGCAATCAGCAGGCGGTGTCGGAACACATAAAATCCCAACGTGCACTGAATGAGGATTTAGAATTTTCGTGGAAGCGATACGTTTTCGTAGTATCGGGGTCTTTGAGAGGCCGGTCGTAAGCTCAGTTAAGCTCTGTTAAGCACATGCCGGTATTCGCCATAGTCGCGATAATTTCCATGGCGGACGTATCAACGGCGGTGGTCGAGCGCAACAACGCTGCCTAGACGGTCGAATTTTGCCGATGGCGAGTCAATGCACTGGAACGCGCACGATCGAGACCAATGGTAACCAATAAAACGGATGCTGGCCGGCCGTGACGTTCCTTTGCAACGCGATCGGAAACGGATTCGTATTCCTTGATGTATGATGCAATGCGTACTATCAGAATACCACAATGTGGATCAAGGAATCCACGACTGATATTAACGAAATAGCTCTGTGATAATCCCTTCGATGTAACATGTTCAAATCTTTCTACGAAAAGAATGAATTGATTCCCACAATCATAATTTATCATACTCAAATCATTTATTTATCATACTTCATTTGATCGGTTTTTTTAGAATTAGAAAATAGAAAAAAAAATTGTAATCTAGAAACAAAGCGAATAGACGTTAATTCTTGAGGCAGACTGATGGTTCTACACTTAAAGTAGACGAATTATTATATTGTACTCTATGAAAAGATGGTTTTGTTAAAATATCTAAAAATTTAGCTAAATACAGATCTAAAAATAACTTTCTTGGATCATCAAATAATTACGTAGACACTCAAACTATATGTTAAAATTTTTTTGCAGCTCATCATGCTTGAGATTCTGATGTAATTATTTTGATGGTCCAACGAAATTATTTTCAAATCTATGCATCTATAATAGTTAAATTTTTAAATAGTTTAGTAAAATTGTTTTTCCGTGTATCGATTTGAATAATTATTTATTAAAGTTTAGATAATTATCTTTAATGATTAATAAATCTTCGATGCATCATTATTGCTGCGATTATTAATATTGGACTGGAAATAGATCGTATTAATTCCTTAAAAAAATTTTAATTAGCTTGCTTGAATTTAAAGAAATAAACTCTCAATATTATATACATCCATAGGGAATAAATTTTTCGAGTGTACGAAGGGACACAAGAAGATAATGAAAGCGGCTACTCTCCTATCAACAACGTTCAAACTTTCTTGGAAAGCTGAGCTTCACCGGAGCACTCTTCCGAAGAGAATCGTCTTAAAGCGCGCGTGCAACTTGATAAGCGAAGGATAAAATTAATTCGCCCACGGAGCGAATCGAATCGCACGTTGCAATCCCGTGGAAAAGCCGGATGCCAGTGCGCGGCTCCGTTAAACGAATGACACAGATTTTTCCGCGTAAAAGCGAATCCACGTTCCCCGTCTCCGGATTTCAACAAACGAGATCGTGGATCTCTGAGTCGCCCCCGTAACTCGATCAATCGCATCGCTCAGTTGCTTGCAACCGGTCGCCCTCACCCGATCGAATCGATCGAATCGCCTCAAGGAGTGCGGAAAAGGAGCAAGAAGATGATGCGGTTGAACTCGACATCGCCCCGAGCTCCTTCTTCACGAAGAAGTACTTCGATCTCTTTCCGGAGAGAATCTTGACGTTTTCATACATGAATTACTTCTTTCAAATAAAAAAAGAAGGTACGCGTAGAAATTAAATGGACAATTCTTATATACAAAAAGTTTGAGTTCTACTTCGAATTACCTAAAGGTTCAATGGAAATTCTCGTTCTTTAGGAGACGACAGCATTTTATTAATGGCACAAATATTTGTACTCATTAAATTAATATGCGTATCGGACAGCTACATTCTGACGTCATATTTCGTAACGCTCTTAGTAACATTTATGTTCCCATGAACGAGTAAATCCTATTTAACCTTTACTTAAGTTGAGTTACCAAGCTCGAGAACGCATTTTCGCCGCTGGAGGAGGTCCTCGACCTTCAGGCACCCTAAGGAGAGATAAAAAGTCCGATCGAGTACACGTACAACGAATCAGTCATTTCTATAGAATAGGGCAGCAGGAGGAGGAGGAGGACGTGAAAAGTGATAGCAGACAACCGGATGGTGCGAGATAACGATTAGTCCCGAAAGTTCCCGGCAACGAGATCTCTCTCCAACCGAATGATGATGAGGACACGAAGGAACTTTCCCTTCCCGTTAGAGAAGGTGTGCGGTTTCTCGACGCGGTTTCCCCTTAACGCGTCCCAGTGGGCTCGCCTAATTCATGCGTAAGTGGATAACTCGAGTTAGCTCAACGCTTAACGTGAATCATCGACAACTTTCCCCAATTACGATCGACAGTGCTGGCTGAGTTCCACTTAAAATCGATCGTTTCTTTTCGTCGTACTTTTAGACTCAAACCGAAATAGAATCACCATAGAAATACTGGTCCGTATCTACGCGTCATTTGTAATGATTCTTTAGATAGCAAACACGCTGCGATTACACGTTTTAATTATTAAATTAATTTTATATTTTAATAAACGTAGAAGATTGAAAATAAGATCTATCAAATTTTTAATTCGCACTTAAATGCTATCTTAAAGAAGGAAATTTTGAGAGGAATTCCTTTTTGCGCAAAACGATGAATGTGTAACGAGTTGCCGTACAGAACGAAACGAGAAGGACTCTCGGTGCGATCCTTATTCCCTTCGGACGGTAAATCCTACATCGTGTCGAAGCCCGACAGAATGGAGGATCCTTCCAATTTCTGGCCGAACGTGCCGATTTCGGCGCGCGTTTTATCGCTCGGATCCGTCGTAGAATGAAAATCCGAAGGCAAAAAAGCAAGAGAAAAAAGCAGGAAGGAGGGAGATGATATCAGGTCGGTTTCGTCCTCTTCCGGATGAAGGTGAAAGGTGTTTCCCTCGGGTTCATAGATTACTCTCTAGTATTCCAAAGTCTCACAGACTGGTACAACTTCTGCATTTGTTAAAAAAGCTTTTTCTTATCGACATTTGTAAATAAACAAATTAAAATTCAATTGAAATTAAAGGAACAAGAAGATTAGATCATTGAAATCATTTGATTAGTGAAATTAGTGAATCATTTGGAGCGTTTAATATTAAACGTTTTAAGGTTCGTATTCATAGTTGTAAATCGATCCATGATTGATCTTCATTTCAAGCAAACTAAGTTCGAACCAAAGTTTGAGTCAATCGAATTCATTAAATCGTGGTTTGAAAAGCGTTTTTGAAATAAAAGATTGATTTAAATTTAGCCTGAATTGGATTTCAGGTTGAATCACGACTATGAATGCGAACTCTTATAAAAACTGAATTATTTCTCTTTATAAATGTTTTTCAATAAGGAAATATCGACTTTAAAGAAATATCATTAAAAGCCTAAAGAACATTTATCATACATTTCTTTTAGATTATTCTTCGATACATTGTCTTGAGAGAAGAGTGACGACAATTCCAAAGGCACTCTTATGTAACTTAGGAATGTTCTAGAGCCGATCCCGAATTTTATACTTCGGGAGTGGCACCTTCACTCTGGCCGCAGGATTAAAGACAGTACGGTGTGCATACACCTGAAAGTGGTGGATCACGTCCCTCTTCGTTGTCCCTAATGATCCCTTTGGCGGCTTCTCGGATGTCGCGAGGATGCCAAAGAGGATTCGTGCGGAAGGAATCCAGGCAAGGACTCGCCTTGAAAAGAGAAAAAGAGAAAAGAAAGGTGAGGAGAGGATTCCTTACCGCCTTTTCCCTCCTTGGATTACATTTATTATCGAGGGACGCCTACTGACGCCCACGTGCCCTGCCTCCAGAGGTTCGATGAAAAGTTCCTTATCCGCGATCCGAGGTGTCGGACGCGAATAACGTGCGTAATTAATGCGACGTGATACATGTGAGCGTGGGCACGAACGGGGATGCATATTAGTCAGTCGATTTGTTTGCTTACCCGCAGCATAACTGCGCGCGAAATGCCAAACAGAATGTGTAGATAATCTCTTAGAAGATATGAATATCGGTGGAATTATTCTTGCATTGCCTTTCTTGTTGCTCTGAAAGTTCCATTTTCTCTGGGCAATAAAAATTTCCGACGAAAGATACAGTAAAAAATATTAGTCTCGCTTTTCTATTTACCACAAAATAGACACCGACAGTCGAAAGCGGCTTCTCAAATAGTAAATGGTGCAATTTTGCCTGTTTCCGGGTCTTATAAAAAGTCTCTAAGAACGGACGTCCACTCGAGACGGAACGAATCTTCAATGCAATTTTGCCCGAAAATTCGGTTTTCCCTCGATCGTAATATCTACCATCCTACAGATTTTAAGGGGAGAATATCGCAGCGCCCTTTTCTTCCTAATGATGCCTTTGACGACCGCTCAGGTATCACTAAGGGAGAGGGTAACATCTGTGAATCATTCCCCTTTAATTCCACAAGAGACTCCTTTCATGTTACCGTTTTCCAAAAAAATGTTTTTTCCAAGAAATAAAACCAAGTATAATATTCTTTAAGACTCATAAATATAAATTTCTTAAATTATTTTATAAGAACAGCTTAACGGAGCTTTTTAAAATAATTTTATCTTCAATATAAATATTCAATATTTTATAAATATTAATATCATTATTTTTAATGCAAAAATAGAAATATTAAAATAACTTTCTAAGATAATTTCGTAGTATATCCTTTCCTCATAATGTTATCGTTTGTTGAGGAAAGGGATATTATTCGACCACCTATATGCGCAATTTGATCTGGAGCTGATGCGATTGATTTACATTAAGTTCGACGTCATGCAAATCATCCCACTCTGCATTCGTAATCACTAGATCAAGGCGTCATTCGCCGTGAGTCTAATGATATCCGGCCCTGTGAAAGCCAGAATAATCCTATCGAAGGAATCTGATGCTTCACGCCTTCGCATAAAATAGCGCGGATATCTCTCTCCTTCATTTTCCTTATTTTTTCATCTATTCATAAATCTAATCATAAATTACTTTTTCGCACAATTTTACTTTCGACGAGTTTATTAGATACTTTATATTTACATATTTCTATATATATTTCTTGATAAATACGTGTATAAGGATATCGGAAGTATGTCACTTTTTTTACAATAAAAAAGGAATTATATCCTATAATATTTTCCTTTTCTTTTCTCGGAGGTTACTTAGTAATAAATTTCGAAGTCGATTTATCACGAAAATTCATCCGTTGCGAAACGAATCGGCCGACATCTACTGAGGAGGAAACGCGGAAGAAATCTACAGCGGGGTCCTCCGCTCCGCGGAGAATGAGAACTCTCGCGGTTTTAGCTCTAATCCCACGTGAACAATGTTACCGGCTTTAATGTTCGTTACGCGCAACACGTAATTTTCCAACCCCGAGCACAGAGGGGGTGGAAGGAAGACTTGCGCGGGGAGAGTGGAGCACAAATGTGCTGCACATTTGTCTTCGCACGCCGAAACCTCGCACCTGAGAACACCGTGACTTAACGCGAGTTACTGTGCGATTGGTTATACGGGCCACTAACCCACTGCCACGGAATTGACAGAATGCCAGGCGTTGCTTTTAGTCGCGAATCCTGCGGTTTCATAAGGATGACAGAACGTTAGAAACGGAAGAGTAATGACCCTCGTGCGATTCTCGTACCGATCGCGCCGTTCTAATTTAGGTTGTCGTTCTCGCTACAGAGTACAGATAGAAGCTGATATTTGAAATGTGACTGCATATCACATATATCTCACAAACGATGTATTTTTTATGAGTTTAAATAATTCTTATTTGAATAATTATAATCTCTGTCTCTTTCGAAAATTCTCGTTCCGGAAATTAAATTATTAGACTAAATAAAAAAATCTCAGCTAAGCTCGTATATAGCATAATTATATACATATATACGCGAGCATGATAAATCGGGGACCGCAGTTGTCCGTAGAGAGAGAATGTGGGAAAGTATTTTATAGTTCACGTTATAGTGTAGAGTTGCGTTTTATGCTAAGCATCACGGAAGATACTTTTGCGGCAAGAATATCATTGGTGAGGGGAAGAGAGAGAGAAGTGCAAAGGGCGATATATAATTTCCTCTTTAGTTTACTCATGACAACGGAAAGGGCAGCGCAGCAGGATGAGGCATTAGAGAGATGCATTTGTCTTCGCTTTTCGAAACGCACTTGGGAGTAATGCTGCTCGTTATTAGACCGCGATTGATTAATTGTAACCCAGTAATACTTATAGTGAGGTGTACTAGTTGCTCGTTACAATCGCAGCAAAATGTGTGGAGTCTATAGTACATTAGAGCATAATACAAACAATAATATTCGCGTCCAGTACTACGTGCAATTGTTAAATTTTGTTTTGTTGTTTATTAGCTAATAATATCTATAGCAAGTTTAATATGGCAGTAAAATTGTTAGTATTTTATCAGGTTCTATAATTTAAGTGGTTTCATTTTTACATTTTATCTTTATACTCTTTTGTAAACGAATATAAAATTATACTCCGAGAGAAACATCCGGAATAAAAAAATATGGTTTTTAAATTTGAAATTAAAAATTATTATTAAACCACGCGAGAGCGTGAAACTTACGGCGGTCTAATAAACAAATATTTTATGTCAAACGCGTTCATCATGTCTATTGAAAATGACAATTCAATAAGTAGTATAAAAATCGTACAACCTCATTAAACCGACGAAACTGTGCAATTAATGGGCTCGATTCTCATCGGGATTGAATGATGACGAGATATAATTAATGATAAGGTTGACGTCAATGTCGATATAATGATATCATTTAATGCGGTAATACGCGGCGCTCATGACATTTTTTGTTGGGATACAAATTGATTTACGAGAGCGATTTATTTATGCACCCGTAAATATTGCACGCGAAGGCAAATTGGAAAATATTACAGTCACCTAATTCCATGCGCGCGTGGTTCCGTAACAAATTTTTTAAAATGAGAATTTCATTCTGCATTTATTTCTTTTACGCGAGCGCTGTTTCGCCGACCGACGCGAGATTCAATCTTTCGTACCGTATTTCATGTCGACGTTAGCTCTCGATGGTACACTTTCCCCGTGTAAATTTTTTTAATTTCCTGCCTCGTCAGCTTTGTTCCATGGTGGAATCACGCCTTCGTTGTTCATAATCATTCAATTTATTTGCGCGCCGAAAAATCTGGGTTAAGAACATCTCTATTTACAGACATTCGAAGCGTAAAAAATGTACAATTCATTCCTAGAAGAGAAAAAGGAAGAATGAAAATCGAAATATAAAGCTCTTAAAAGCAAAATAGGTGTGCAGTCTCAGCAAAAATTAATATCGACGCTAGAATGAAAAAAAAATGGTATATTTCTTTATAATTATGTTAATCTCCTACTCTTATATCATCATGTATCAATCTTTATATTATATTGATTGCGTAATTTATTATTATATTGATCATCAATTTATCGTTTAACATTTACAAATGTCACATTTTCCTAACACACTTGAGTTATCACTTTTCTATCATATTTCAAATCTCTAATACGTCGTATATTTCTTTTTCTCTTTCTCTCTCCTATCGTCTGTCTAATAATTTGTTGAAAGCCTCGCCAATCAGCGTTACTATCCCATGTTCGATACATCTACCCCGCGTAACTTCACGAAAGAACCGAGCAGAAAGGAGAACGGGAAAAGGGGTGAATTGCTCGAGTTCGTTTCGCGCTGCGCGCTTGGTGAAGCGCGACGTGCCGGGATTCGTTCCGTTTCGAATATCAAAAACAATTCGCCACCCGCAGGGGGCCGTCGCCGCCACGCGACCGGGAAGGGTTGACGAAGGCTTTACCGTGCAACTTCCGCCGTCGGGGGAGAGCGGGCGGATTTTAGACAGACTACAGTAATACGAGGGACGCGATCGTTCTCTCGGATGGAACGGACGACGGATATTAACGCATGTGCGGAACGCTGCTCTTTATGTCATTAAATACATCCACGCAGCACGCAACCACACCATCCCCGTCGAGCCTGATTGTCATCCTGCGTTCTGCGGGGGTACGAATCACCCCTGCGGTGCGACGCGTTCAGGAGGAAAGTATTGCGGTTTGCAATTGATTTCAAGAAATGACGAGGGACAGGAAGGTTTCAATTAATTATTAACTGTGCTCGTCTATATATGCAGTGAGTAACGGATATATGTTTTAATATAATCCTCGTCAGTCAGAAATCAGAGAAGATTTGGATATATAATTTCTTGTGTAATAAGTGTACATTAAACTTAATTTTATAATCACTATTTTATCATTAATTGTAAATGCGATAATTACTGGCTCGTATTTGACGAATCTGCGAACTGTCATTTGAAAATCATATGATGTAATAATCAGGGCCGTGTAATGGGCGTAAATTAATTTTTGATTAGCTTGACAATCCGCTGGAGGATTATATCCTCGGGCTCTGTATTTTGCGCTTATTTATTTATTAACAACGCACGTTGTTTGAACATCGAAATACATTTCTAAGGGAGAGCTGCGGAATATTTTCATTCGATCAGACGGTACGACGTTCAATATTTTATTTGCCGTTTGATGTTAAACATTTAATCGCGGCGGCACAATATTGAAACGCGCGGTTGCAATACCAATAATGGTCCACTTTCGGCGATCAAATTTGGAATGTACACGCTGCGAGTTCTATCGACGCATTCATTCTCCGGGAACGCATTCGAGCGGCAATATATTTCGACGCTGCCGAAATGCCGATCACTCCGCATCATTAGATTCTAATTGAAAAGGTTTTTTTTTATCTCTCTGAAACTAGACAACGGTACGATTGAATTATCGCGGTTAATAACAGCAATGCATGCAAAAAATTGAAGATTTAAAACCACAACAGAGTACAAGTTCGTCAAGCATCGATTTTCAATCGAGTATAAATGCGATTGAGAACCGATGCGAATCAAATGAATACCTTCTACTTTGTCAGTCAATAATTTAAGGTTCAATGCAATGCAAAAATCAAATGTCGTCAAGGATTAAAATACGACCATTGCAAGTTCGTCCAGCCACCTCCCGCGAACGACTCATCCCCCGCGGTGGTTTTATTGCGTCGGAGATGGGGCGAGGAAAATGATTGAGTTCGACGTTTTGATGGCGGTCGGTGGTTTTCGATTGTTTCCGGGCGAAATTAAGAGGCTTACAGTGACGAGCCGTTCGAATTGACCTCCCCTGAAATCGTAGCGATTTTCGGGGACAACCCGAATCTCCGCGATAAATTCCTGCTATAAATCGCAAGACGGAAAAGCCCAAACGATAAATTGTACATCGTAATAAAAGATTTATCGAGCGTATGCGTTATTTTGTTCATCGTGTTATCCCCTTTCCCCTCTCACTCTTCCTCTCGTTTACATTTGCATAGTGATGATTTTTTGTTACTGCTCATAAAAATATTGGAATATGCACTCGAATGTGAAGAGTTGCCGCGATAGAAAAAATAGCGATATGTTTAATAGACATTTATTTAGAGACCGAATATTTTGCAACCGTTGAATTATTGCAAAACTTTTAACAAATAATCCATACATATTTTTCTGTCGTTTATTAAATGTTAAAACTGGTCTTGTTACGTTGAATTTTCTCATTAATATACATTGATCAATTCGCGTGGTTACTAAATTAATAACCGCATGGAGCTTTCAAAATATAACTAAATAAAATACCTATTGCTGCCAAAGTGAAACGAAATGTCGATCATCCAATACAGATATTTCGCCGTCTCTTCGGTTTACTTCGAACGATCGTCGCTTCGTTCAGCCTCGCGCTATAACGCCAACACGCGAAATCCTGCCATAAAATTTGCTTAGACACGACGAAGCTTTACGATACTTCCGCCAATGCGGAAAGAGGGAAAACGCATGCCTCCCTCGATCGAAAGGAATGATGGGCTATGGGATGCACGCAGGGATTTGGCATGTATTTTCGTTACGTATTCGGTATGCTGTTGGAGATACAATATACTGAAGCTTTTGATGAAAGACACAATCGCTTAAAAAAACGGACGTGCAGTTAAAATAAAGATGCAGGAATGTATCCTTGTAAAATCAAGACATATAAAATTTAGATACAAACAAAAATTGTAACGGACACAATAATTTAGATATTACATTCGTAACGGAGAAGAAAAGACGAGAGAACAATGAAAGTGTCGAACCAAACAAGAGAGCTGTCGAGCTTTTATTCTTTCGAAGGGTCTGAAGGGTTAAAAAAGGTTTCTTTCCAATCATCGGACCAGTTTCTCTCCTTCCGTTCTTTTACTTCCTTTCTCTAGTAATCCTTATACCGTGAAAAAAGGGCGTTACTCCGCGACGAGACGAGACGAAAGAAAGATTCTTCTCGTTCTACCGAATTCAATTCTAGAATTATCTGTAATAAATAAGCCGCTACGTCGACCTTGCCCGAGTATGATCGGTGATCCCGTAGATTGAGAACGGAAGAGAAATCAATCTCCGGTTCGTATCCGATTAAGGGCTTGAAGGATTCGTGCCGTGAAAGAATCTTGGATCGGCTGCGATTTATTTTCACCGTACTTTCTTAATCTTGAAGATAGCACACTCCGAAGTCCTATGAGTTTCCGAAGATCTTAATTGCAGCAACTCACACAATATATCTATATCTCGTAAATTTTCTCTACGTTAATTACGTATTTTTCTTGCAATTGCTGTTGTAATAGATTACGAAGCTTTCTTCAGAGTTGCTACAAAATTGGAAATTGAAAACAGTTACGGAAATAAAAAAAAGTCAGGGAATTTTTCACAATTATCTGGAAAATACAAATTTTAAAGAAGTTTGATACGTGTACATCACACTTACGCAGTTTTGGAATGCTACCAACTTAACAATTAAATGCAAGTAGTAGGTATCTGCATAGCATTAATAGTAATTTACATTGTTATATTAAACTGCTTTGCCAACAACATATTTAACGGTTTTCAAATCAAGACGAAAATACAAAAAAATTTCAAAACATTGAAAGTCGGGAAAAATCATGAAATTTTGTCTGGAAAAATTATGAAGTTTTAAAATAAGGAATTTGTGGTAATTTTTGATAATTGTCCTGTTTTTATATGAAATTACTCAGGAATTGTGATTATAATTAATAAAAATTTTTTTAATAAACTCACTTTTTTTCTATCGATTGATGAAGTTTGACAACTTTGTCTTACGTAATTACAGTTAAGGAAACATATGTATTTGTTGTTATTATTAATACGACGTCATTATCATCATCATCCACTTGTTCACATGACGAGGATTCGTCGAAAGCTCTTAAGAGGTTGCCCATGTCTGCCGTGAAAGCTCCGGGTAATCTCGTGAGCGCAGAAGGTCGTCGACAAGCGCGGGAATCGCGTCGTTTCTGAATAATTTAGCGCTCTCGAGCCGCCGTTCTCATAGTTATATCGGCGGTTTGTGTAGGTGAACGGTGTGGAAGTTCAAGCAGCAGGATCGGGCACGCTTAGTTGAAGACTATGAGTGACTATCACGTGGATATGCTAGGCAGAGTACTCTGCGAATCTCTATCTCCTTCTCTATTTCTCTTCGTCACCATTTCCCCAACTCTTCGCTCGCGCGACTGCAGTCGTTATCCGAGAGTTTGCGTCGAGAGTTTATCTTCTCTCGAGAGATATATCTGCACGAAAAACTGTCGTAACGTTCTGCTTTCCAATTGTCGGACTGCATGTACCGTAAAAAAAAAGTAGAAGTATATACGCGTTTGTGCATTACACGTGTCTTACGTCGCTTTCGTGAAATTCTCGTTTTCGGATATTTACATAAATTACATACATGTGTGAATATAGTTTGAAATTTTAAATTGTCCATGAGATATTATCTTAACATAATTTTTGTTTGTGAGAAAGATCAATGTGAAATTGTGTATGTGTGTGTGTGTGTGTGTGTTGTATCACAATTTTGAATGTGTGTTATTTAAAATATATAACAAAAGATACACATAATAAAGATTTTCGTTCGAATACTCACTTCAGGTATTTTCTTTCGAATCGAATTTATTTCTGTCTCCTCGAATCTTTACTTTGTACACAAGTAGATTTGCAGAGAACTGACGTTAAATCTCGCACGACCGCCTCGAATCGGCAATTCTTGTTTTCGGCGTATTCGCTTCATTCACCGCAAACTCCTCCGAGAATTAGATATTACATCAATAGGGGCGGAGAAGATGAGGGAAAAAAGCCGAGGCTCCATGCGTGCTACCGGCTGGAAAATTAAGACGAATGCGTCCGCCGGCTCCTCTTTGTCCTTGCCATTCTCGTGATATTGTTTCACGCTTCCGTGGAAGCCGCCCTTGACAGCAGCCAATCAAGGGATGTATCTCCCGCGTTATGCCGCGGGATACGAACCCGTCACCGAATATCGAATCCCGTCAATGTCCCCCGGCATGACGCGCGAGGATGCTTCTCTCCTTGTAAAGGCACCCGTAGACACGCCACGTGCCTTTCTCCGGAGAGAATATAAGCGAAACTTAACCCTTTAAATTCTCTTTGAAGTCTCGTCAGATGACGTGGCCCCCTGAGAGTTCGTTACGTTGTAATAATATAAACTCAATGATTTCACATTGGAACTAATTTTAGAAATTCAGGTCCCCATCGTCTCTTTTATAAACGTAATAAAGTAGGGATAATTTATCCTTTTTAGCAAACACGAATTATATAGTTTATACTACACGGAAAGAATGATTTTACTAAAAATTTAACTAGAAAAATTTTACTAGATACAAATTTGAAAATAATTCCATTGAAGTATCAAAATAATTATGTAGGACGCTCAAACTGACTGCTAAGATATCAAATTTTTTTGTAGCATTGTTCGTTATGTTTGAGCTTCCCATAATAATTATTTTGATAGTCTGATAAAATTATTATCAGATTTGTATTTTTAATTACTTTCTAAATTCATTGAAATGAAATCTTATTCTAAAAAGTGAAAATTGTTTTGAAAAAGAATAGCACAGTTTTCAATCCTTAGGAGATTTCACTCTACAGAGATTCACTCTAAAAGTTTTAGAGAGTAAATTTTTAGATATTTAAAAAATCATTTTTCCGATGTACATTTATTTTAGGATTATTTTTTATTAAAATCCATTAATACCTCTACATTTAGAAATGCGACAAATCAGTCACAATTCGCATTCGGATTCTTGTAGGATTAACAATGATAGAGCGTAACATCGTTAAAGTTTGTGGAAGTGTTCATTAGGAGTTAATGATGTTATTAAATGCCGTGTAACGTCACGGCACGTTAATGACATCTTGCAAGTAAAGCCGAACGCGTAGTGTGAACTTGGAGCGTGAACGTGATCAAAGATTCGCGCGTTAGAGTATACGCAATATAATTGGATGCTACGCGGGAATTATTCGTACTTATAGAATGACTTCTCATACTATGGATAAATGTATTACTTTAACCCTCTGTCAATCAGGGCCTTTTTTAGAACAAGCGAAATTTCACTTTCAAATTTCTACGAAATAAAGGAGAGAAAGCGGTGTTCGGTTTTCTTATTACTAATTGTAAATTATACATCTTTAAATAAATTTACATTTTTTCCCCATTTTTGTTCCTATTTCGATTTATGTATTTATTTTATTATTTATATATCTTTACTCTTATAAATAAGATTTATATATTTTTATTTTTTAAATAAAAGTTTTATCATTTGAGAGAGAGAGAGAGAGAGAGTTAAAAACTATTTAATAATGTAATAGAGATATTGAAAAGTAAATTTAAAATTTTTCTACATTTTTATTTTGAAAGCCTAAAATAGTAAAAAAACTTGAGCTGGACAAAAAAGATCTAGATTGTAAATGGAGGAAGTGAAAAAAATGATTGCAGGCGGAGGGTTAAAACATAACTTCTCGATAAGGATAATTCTTAAAAGAATACCTCAAATTCTCGTTAAACTTTATTAATATCAATATTGCAAGTTAGTTATAAATTTATTAAACTATAACTAATTATAACTAACGGATTATTAAACTATTTTTACTACGATCTCTTTTTGCATCGTATCTTGAATGATAATTATAGAAGTTTTTGCGTGAATACGCTTTTAAAAATATGCGTGAGGACACGGGAAGGATTAGGAGGGCGATGCATCATTAATTACGGCGCGGTTAATTAAGTACTCCGCGGGGGCGGAAGAGTTGAAAGTATCCCTCGCGACGAGAGAGATGGTTCTTCCTCGACGACCTTCGCCCTCATCCGTATCCCCTTGGCAAAACGACCTTGCATGCAGTGAACCTTGAATGCTAATTAATGGCTTTCCGATAATGTCCCTCGGAAGCCGCCTCGAAGGGGTTTTATATAATTCACGGAGGATCGACGACGATCGCTCGATCTTCGTCTTGAAGTTCGAAGTGATTTATTCTTATTGCCGGGCAGGAACTGTCCGGACATTGTCAAACATTAGACTCTCTTTCCTGACAATCGTTCCAAATTTTGGTCGTCGCTTTCGACCAAACTTGATGTTTATCTTCCATTCGGTAAACAAGATAATTGCCAAAAGCATCCTGCAAAAACGTAGGATTTCTTTGCTCGTTAAAATCTGAAGACGCGAATTTATAAAGGAGTTTCATTACCGGCCTGACTCTTAATGTTCTCAATTTATCCAGATATTAATCTAATCCAGAAACTATGATAAAATATTTAACGTCGAACTCTAAAAGCTTTCAAAGAGATTATTTTATCCTCGTCACCAATAAACAACTTCATACTGAATAAAAGATTTACTAGTGGAATAAAAATACAGAACTAACCAACCGCTCATCCGGTTTGTAATGGATCTCAATTTCTGGATTTAAAGTCGCGCATTTTTCCACATGACTCATTTTCTCGAGTAACGATTAATCACGAATATCGAAACGAGAATACAGGGAAAAGTGCCCATAAAGAACGGAGAATCGGGATGACAGAGATGACGTTTGAAGTTTTCCAACATCCTCGTTAACGTCTTCGAGCATTGATTATTTCAGATACGCGTAAACATCGAACTCAATCCGATTGCATCAATCCCTTTCGCGTGGGATAGAAATCGTAAAGCTCCCGTAAACATTCGTAACTACGGTGCATGAGAATAACGTTCCTCCTACAAAGAACACTATCAAACCGGGCCAGTACTACACTAACCAGTATCAACATTAACAATACGATTCGACAATTCCTTTAAACGTAAATACACGGAGAGATAGTCGCTTCGGCATCATAAAAATCAGTAAGAAACGAGAACGGTGATTCCATGCCATAAAATATCTTAATGAGGAAGGAAATTGCAAGAAAATAATATACGCATCGTAATACGCTAATCTTATAATTCCACATTAGAATTATTCGCGAGATAGAATAATTATGCAACATTAATTCTGGTATGAGTTACTTTAATAACTAAATACGTTCTTAATGCTCGTAATGGTAGTGCAGCGAAGGGTAAACGCGATTCATTCATACATATGAATAATCGAGGGCAATTAACTTGCGTTATGGCCGTAATGAAACATAGCCGGGATGTTTAACTGACCGAGTGTAATTTAATTCGCTATAGAATTAATTTCGATAGCTCTCTCGCGCGACGGCCGGCGCAATAATATTTTGCGGACAGGGTTTTAACTTCCGCCATCGCGAACGAGGTCGTCGTAAAACTTGGAAGTCAACTTTAATCGCTATTGGAGACGTGCATCGCGAAAATCGAGTTGGAACTCCGCGCTGCTTTGTTGGTTTGCAATTAGCTCGAGTTTGACTTTCCTCCGGAAGTGACACAAATCGTTAACTAGTACACGCATTCAGACAAATTTCATTCGTGAGACATAAAGCAGTCGAATGAACGATGATCGTCGTTTTTGTTTCGTTTTTCGAAGATCGCAGTTTTTTAAATTAAAAAAAATTATAATTAAGATAATTTATTATTCGAAATAAAGTAAAACGTGCGCGTAATTGTTACTACAAAAGAAGTTTTGATATTATAATTTATATTCTGTGTAGACATAATTAATATGTAGTTACATAAACTAAAATTATCCTTTCTTCTTCTTATTATTATACATAATCATCGTTATATCATTAAGTAATTACCGAACTATATTTTATATAATAAAGTGAGATTTATGAATTATACGAAAAGCACAAAAAAGCGTGAATATGTATGCTATTCAGTCTGTTTTTAAGTCCATTAGATCGACAATGTTACTTATGGTTATGTCGGTCGGAGGAACACCGCAAGAGGGAAAGGAGAAAGGATAGTTGACTCCATCCAAGCTTGTTTGCTGCCATTGTGGCGGATCGCGAGAGAGAAGCCGGGTCATGGCTTTACGCGGCTGAGCCTTCGACGACGACGCCGACGACGAAGATGATGAGGACGACACGGGCGGGAGCTCGCAGCAAGGTCGTGAAAGTTTTCACGCACTTGTTCCATAGAAGCCCGCTGTGTAAACAACCCGCCAACACGGTGTACTCCGCTTGCCAGCGTCTGGCTTCTGTTGCACGATTCTCCGCGTCCGTCGCTCTGGAGTCTAATTATAATCAGATGACAGACCTAGCTACGCTTATTCAGGGAACGATGACACGAAAAGCACGTCACAACGCGCCGGCGACACGCCGTGGAATCTGAATTTCCGATTTAGATTTTTTCCTCTTACATAGTGGGTGCTTTTCTTTTAGTGACACAAGTTGACACAAGCATTATTCTATATTTTTTTTTGCATTTAGTGAATAATAAAGATAGAACGACATTTGAGTCGATTTGTATCACCAAATGGAAAACACTTAGTGTTCCATACTCTAATTGTATAGTATTTTGATAATTACATGAAAAAAATCTCGACAAGAACGGTTTTCTTAAAGTATTTAAAAGTTTAGTCAGATACACAGATCTGTAGGAAATAATTTTGTTTGACCATTAAAATAATTATGTAGGGAGTTCAAGCATAATAAATAATGCTGCAAAAAGTTGTGACACTCTAGTAAAAGTTTAGACATTCCAGTTTGAGCCTTACACAATTATTTTAGTACAGTAAAATTATTTTCAGCTAAATTTTTAAATATCTTTGCAACAAAACGGTTCTTTCCGAGTATTCTGGACATCAGTTAAAATTTTAACACGAATATGTGTTGGATTGTAACAATAATTTTTTATATGCGAATAGGCATATGAAAAAAAATTTTACTGAAGTATTAAAAAATTTAACTAGATACACACACATATCTGAAAATAATTTTGTTGGAATGTTCAAATAATTATATAGGACACTCAAGCATGATGAGCGATGCTGCAAAAAGTTTTGATATTCTAGCAACCAACTCGAGCATTATTACATAATTATTTTTATGGTTCAACAGAATTCTTTTCAAATCTGTATCTAACTAAATTTTTAGTTACTTCAGCAAAATTGTTCCATGCAGTCAACCACCGCTCTGTTTTCTGCTATCGACTTTTACAGTTCAGATATAGAATATCGATTTTCGATTGCGCAATCTCAAATGCTAATTATTTCGAAAATAAAAAGCGTTAAATTATATTTTTATAAAGATAAATTCAGTATTTAACTATGTTCTTTTATCGAATAAAAAAACAAATTTAAATTATTCACTTTTATAGGTATATTTTTTATGCATAACCGCACATATGTTCTTATACGCTTCTACCAGCATAAAATTTTTACGATTATGTTTACCATCACGCGCGGGAAACGATCGAATACTATGAGCATGATTGCAAAATTGTACGTCGTTACATACATCCCGTTAAAGTCCCAGAAAAGCGCGATTGCTAGAATTCCTGGTGAACGAGATCAACGAGGGAACGCTGCTCGGCGCGGTTGTGGCTCGCGCTATTTGCCGGTATCAAAAGACGGAAATCAGCTAAAGGAAGGGAGGCTACGCAGACACCAAAGAACTCCCTCGTCGACGACCATGATACGCCGCCGTTGCGGCGTATTCGCGATGCGGAAAAGTATCGCGGTGGCGAGGGAAAATAAATCGTAGCCTGGTATAGTATGCTAAACGAGAACAAAAGCACGCAGGTCGCGCGGTATGTCAGCTCGATTCTCTTTTGCCATGTATGGCGAAACGGCATGGCGAAATGGTAAAACGAAGCGTAAAAGAGCGTAGGGAATCCTCCGCGCTTCTCCGTCTGGAGAACAGATCAAAGGATACATTTGTTAGCGCACGTCTTGTTATTACGTTATTGTCATGATATCGAACGAGTGCGATAGCCACGAAATGTTCGCTTAATGCAGCACGGTTATTATTGAAACCGGAATTGCATTGGTTTATCAGGCGCGATCATCTCGGCTTTATCTCGTGCACTCCGATGGACATTGAGTATATTATATTATATCGACGCGATTGAAAAATTCGCGAGTGTATATCCGCGTAATTTTGTCATTGAAGCGTTCCGAAGTGAATGAAGTGGATTTCGGAATATAATTTTGAATAATAATTAATACTTCATGTAAATCACGATTAACATTACAAATTAATTTTTCTGAAAATTTGAATATAAATTCCTTACACTGAGAGAAAAAAAAATGGTTACAATGACTATAATGTAACTATGATTTGTAATCATTTTTGCTGCCAACAATATTTTGTTGGTAAAATTATGAATGTAATTATTATCTATTACTAACATTACAGCAGTAATAACTATAACAAAAATAAAGCTCCTAACCTATTCCGCTTTAAATTCTTTAGAGTGAAATCTCACTCTAAAGAGGAAAATTGAGCCAGTCTTAAAAAAAGAATAGCTCAATTTTCAATCTTTAAGAGTGCTTTCACTCTCCAGAACTTTCATTCTAAAAGTTTTAGAGAGTAATTATTTTGTCATGTAATTATATAGTCACACAAATACCAAGCACTTTTCTCTTAACGTGCGATAAAGTTCTGATACTATAGTTTCTAATTTATAATATCTACGTGATTCTTCGATTCAAACAGAATGATCGTACGACATTGATTTTTCGTTCCGGTGATCGAATGCACCTCTTTAATTCAGCACGAAAGCATTCTCTAAAGTAGCGGGAAACAAATTCTTTCCTGTATCCTATCGAATACACCAACATGATGCGAGTTGCCTTTTCCGCTATTTTTGCCATCCTGTTTTCTGCTCATTTTTCAGTTCTCCAATTCCCATCAAGACGCGCGAAGTTCCGCCGAGACTGCGAGAGCGCGAGTGGCATTCCTCCCGCATTTCTTTTCGCTTCTCTCCTTCTTTCTCTCCCTTTTCTCCTTTCTTTTTTCATCCGCGATTCTCTTTTTCGCGACTCTCGAGGCGTCGGCGAAAACAAAGCGGATTCCCTCGCGTAATAAAGAGACTTCGCTCGGCGTAAAAAGTCTTGACCGTTCGCTTCTTTGCCCGTCATCTCCTTAACCATTCAGTCTTATTCCTCCTTCTTTCTTTCCCTTCCGACGGGGAATCTTGTATTGGAATCGGAGAAAGGCTTTTCGCAGCTTTATGTCCGACATTTGCAATTTTAAACAGCAGTACTTGAGAACTTATGATTACTATTCCTTAATGCATCTTATAGTTCACTTTTACTAAATTTAAAAACAATCGAGTTATTAGCCTTCGATTTAAAAATTAACATGAAGCAATATTTTCCAAGTTATAAATTCATGCAGTCGTATAGTATTTAATAAATGGCATAATAATACAATAATAGCTATAAGATCCGCACTAAAAATAAAATTAGTGCTTAAATATTTTAGAATGAATTTATATATCTACCAATGGTAATTCTGCAAATCGCACGCCAAAATCTTTTTCGATCTTAAAACGCAATTATGAACAGAATTAGAATAGTAATATGACATACTAAATTGATAAGCGCACAATTTAATAATTTTTGATGCTGATAAGCATCTTAGAAAGATATTAATAATTTGAAGCTAATCTAAACATCTTAAGAACTGTGAATAATTTAATTTATCGCGAAAAATATTGCCTCAGCCGGGGTTCTGACCCGATTTTTGATTCATTTTGAAAACTCGCGCGTGCGTTCATTTTTTTTTTAACATCTTAGAATATATCTCTTGCCACCTTTAGCCGGAGGCGGTCAGAGAGAGAAGAGGTGGGAACGTCGGATGGTTTTCGCAATCTCACAGTGGCTATAATTCAAATCCAAACTTGTCCAATTGCCCGCGCTCGTCGCATTATACCGTCGACTTAATCCAAACTTTCGTCGTCGCCGAGGTTAAAGCAAAATTCAGAACAGCGGCAGCATCGTTGAAACAATCGTTCGCGTGTGTGTGCGCGCGTTTCCGCTAGCGGAAATATATGCCGCGCAGATTTCTTCGTCGTTTCCCGCGGGGTGCAACACTTGCACCTCGCGGTAGCCGGGAGTTTTCGCACAACGTGAAAACGGGGACGGGAAGAAAATTACGTTGCTAAATTACCAATCCTATAAGTACGAACGTATCGCGAATACCACCCTGACGCGGAAACGGAACTGCGGTGCAGCAGCCCGGAGGATCGAGATGAGAAAAGTAAACGAGTAGTCGCGGCGCGCGGTGCATGCAAATTAATTTGCGTCTCGAAAGTACGAGCGAATTGTCCGTGATAAATGACGGCGTCCAACCTTGCCTTGATTTCCAGACTAATAAGCGATGGCGTGAAATAAGATATAAATAAACGTAGTTAAAATAGAATTTCTCTAAAATAGAAGTGAAACATTTCCGTTCCTATTAATGAACCGAATAAATTCTAAAAGGTATACGTTAAAGTCTTGTAAAGCGGATTTGTTCATACGAGGATGGGAAATCGAGAAAGATAGTGGATGTATTCTGGGTAGTAATCCGAAGCTTATAATTCTGCTTGAACATGAAATGGAATACTCGCTTTGTGCCATTTCAGTCAAGTTACTTTCGCAATAAATAAACCATTAATAGCAGAGGACCGAAACATATTCGCAATATAAAAATAAAAATCAAGTTAAGCAGAGTTATTTACAACTATCGGTCAATTAAAATTCGTTTCTCTATAGACAAAACTATGTTGTTTTAAAAACGTTTAGATAAACGAAATTAAACAACTAAAATTGTGGTACATTTGCTTTTTAACAAGACTCCATAGATATCATAGTTTACGGCTTTGGAAAATATTTTAGGGCTACTTTGATGATAAACTGAAGTACTTATAAGAGCATCTGAACTAAAAAACGAATTTGAATTTTATTTAAAACGTATTTAGTATCGCATAAATAGTTGAAATGTAAGAATTTAAATATGCATTTTCAGTCAGCAGATTAGACCAGGCAAGAATCGAAAGTGAATCAAGAATTAATTGACTTTCTCAGATCCAGGAAAAAACTAGTGGTTTTGCCTGAAATATTTAATAATTTAACTAGATACAGATCTAAACGAGGGGATAATCACTTAATGTAATCGTGGGACAAAATCCTCGAAATTATTATAAAATTCATATGAAATACCTATGTATAATCCGATAATTACATATGCAACTACGAGAAACAATTGTATAATATTAAATAAAATCGTATCTTTTACCAAATGACTTCATACACAGTGAAAAAAATTATTTGTTATCAGATGAAATCATATGAAATTATCTGTGGGACAATATTTCAGCTAGTGGTTACCCCCTCTAAACCCGGATCTAAAAATAAGTCTTTTAATTATGTAGGACTCTCGAACTGGTTGCTAGAATGTCAAACTTTTGAAGTATTGCTCTTTATATTTTTTTGCATAATTTATTATTTTGACAGTCCAACAAAATTTTCAGATTTGCATCTACTTAAATTTTTAAATGCTTCAGGAAAATCATTTTTTTTTCATGTATAGTCACATTATAATCTATCTTGCTATATATATAATCTTGAAGAGATTTGTTCGATCTCGTAGGAAACTAAATTCGTTTTTACACATGTTGCGAATCCGAAAGAAGAAAACAAACCAGAAGAGTGAGTTGGAAGTGAAGAGTGAAACGGAGAGAGGATAGGGGAGATTCTCAGCCGGGAAATACAGCCCCGAAGCGGTACAATTATATCTCGATTAAGATTCGAGAATGGATTTCGCGAAGCGCGGTTGGTGCTTTTTGCCCTTTTTGAGGTGAGAGAGAAGGAAAGAGATAACGAGGAGATTAAAAATCACTTGGAACGCAACTTACGTGGAAATTTCATGTCGGATTAAATGCAACTGCCGCTACCGTCGCGTCTAGTTCTATGATCTCGAGAACAGCCGCGCGATAAGAGAGTCCGGCGAACGAGAGTCGAGATAATCTGACGGGAATTAAAATAACACGACTTTCGTGCAACGTGAAACGACTGTTCTCCGCGGAATGGAATTTCCGCGGGACGGGGAGGATATGCAAGAAAAAAAATTTAGCTTCACAAAGAGGGTTACGCTCTCTCTCGGCTTTGGCTTTACGTAGTGGACTAATACTTTCTATTTCTCCTTCTCTTCGTCGAAGACAATTTCTGTGCTTGTTATTTCACTTCGTCTCTCTGTCGCTATTTTCTTCTGTTTCGCGAGCCACATTTTCGTACGCGTTTTTTTTCTCGTTCGTAAGAGTAGCTCGTAAATGACCTTTCGCGCGTTCTTCCGTACACGTATGCAATAAAATCGTCCGCAAAACGCGTTTGATGCACTTTTACGTGCGTTGCATAAACGCAAACGCTTATCCGAGTGTCGCAATGTAACGTTCTTCGAAAAGTAGAAACATTTCTCGGAAGAAAAACGATTATAGTGCGATTATTTAAGAAAATTTACGGCCATTCTGGATAAAGTATTTTTCTAGGAAAAATGCGAAAAATGCGCAAAAATGCGTTTTCGCGAGAAGTAGTGAGTTTTTGCGAAAAGAGATTCTGTGATTATAAAGTATGAAATTCACGAGATTCATTTACGGAATTGTCTTCATTGTCACCCCAATTTCGAGAACCGCGGATCGACAGAATGTTCACTGCGTTTCCGACCTTTATCGCTAGAAACGCAAAGAGGACGAAAAGCGAGGAACGACCGGGCGAGAATTCAATTAAGGACTTACCCGATGCATTTAACGCCCCGTAAAGCCGGACGCGAGAGTGCGCAAAAACCACCATAGTAAGGGGAGAGGGCTTTCCCCGTGGAAACCAGCGGGGATTTGTGCGACGCGGTGCGGCGCGTGCATTTGCCACGCACAACGCCTTGCCTGCATTGTGCATCAGAATAAACGACGCGTCGTTCATTCCACGTTAATCCGTTGACGACGTTGAACCTGTGTGAAGCGCGCCACGTTACGGAGAATACTCGATACATTAAGCCCTAAATACTACGACAGCTCCACGAAATGGTAAAGGAGATAAACGGTGAGATTTGATTAAGTAGAGATTTGATTAATTGAAAATATGGGAGACTCAAGCTTCAAAGATGTTTCGTGAATTAGATGCATGTTAAATCGCGTGCTCGATTCACATGACTTTGCGGTCTCGTTTTAATCCTTTGAAGTAGTTACGTCAAAATTTGCAACACAAACGCTGAATCTGTAAGACCTGAATTTATGTTAATTCAAAGGCACTAATTAATTTCAAGGAACCAAAATGACAATTTATATAAAGGGAATGAATACTAACATTTTTGACAAAGGGATTTATATACTGAATGAGTCCAATAGACCCACCGTTAGCTTCGAAGGAATAAAGTGCAGAATTGAGAAAGGCTGCGATGGATGATGTTATTAAATTAAACACGACAACTGAGCTACGGGCCGGTTGTTTCACATTACGCCATTACTCAGAGGCGACAATGGAAAATAATTAACAATCGGATCCCCGCGCGCCGTTTGTATTTATTGCACGCCGACGTCTCGTGCCGTTTCACGAGATGCGATACTGCGGGAAACGGAGCCTTTATTATCCGGCGGGCAATTAATTTCGATTGCGGTCATGGTACAGGCTTAACGTCAAAATAATTCGTCAACACGTTGCAGGCGATGCTAGTACTGACCACGATCTTTATTAGGTCGCGACTTAATGACGAGCAAAACTATGAACAGCAGCAGCATTACCTTCAACTGCAACTTCGAATTAATTTCATCCCAATGAATTTCTGAGAGGATGCTCTCTATTCTGTGGCGTCAGCGATATTAATCAACCGTGATTCTGCGTCCATGAATGATCAATGCTGTAGCATTTAGCAATACCACGTTTAAACGATATCAATAATGCTAAGCGATATACATCTCGTTAACAGTAAAGTAAAGCTACGTTATTTTAACATGATTATTGTATTTTACACAGGAAGAAAAATTTTGTTTAAGTATCTAAAAATTTAGGTGTAGATAAATCTGAAAATAATTTTGTTGGACTATTAAAATATATAGCAGTCTAAGCGTTCTCTTTACATAATTATTTTAATAGTCCAAAAAAAAATTGTTTTCAGATTTACATCTAACTAAATTTTTAGATTTTTAACAAAATCGTTCGTGTACTTTAAAAATATCGATTGCATATTTGAGACCGAATATATCCTGTGAATGCAACGGCTAACGGTATAACTGTATAAACTGTAGAGAGATGTGATTGACTCTATCGGATCTCGGGTCACGGTGTTAACTTCCTGAAATATATCTTCTCATCGAGACGCCTAGAGGAGCGGCGTGTCTCCAATTATCTGTAATGATGTAAAATCGCGCGGCGATAATGGGTCGAGTGGCGTGCAACAAGGTCGGGAGACACATGTTCCCTATTAATAGCCGTGCGTCGTTTTTATCGTCGCGAGAGAGGCGACTGCACGAGAGGACCACGAGGATCCGAAGAAGAAGAGGACGAAAGGAAGAGAGACGGCGCGCGCGGTGCTCGTCGGAGTTAAATACGCCCCTTTTCTTTCTCTCTTCTTTCTTTTTTTTTTACAGGCCGACCATCCGCTAAAGACAATACCGAAACTACGCTCTCTCGCGTCGCCCATCCGTCCGGTGACCTCCCTCTATTTACATCGGTCGCGACGATTATTCTTACCACCCGCTCGCTTTTAACGCCAGCTGCGTCGGGCGAAGCTCTTTTTATCCGCGCTCGATTTAACCAACGATAAGATGTAACATGCAAGTGATTATTTCGTGTATGGTAGTCCTACCGTCAAGAAAAGCTCCGTCTTGTAAGCTCAACTTGCTGGATTTTCGCGACTGCATTTCACTTTCGATTCTCATTTGGAAAACTCTGGCGAGATCGTTGTTCCGCGATCTAACGAGATCACTTTTGATTGTTGAACGGAAAATTAAGGATACTCGATAAAAGAACGTTTCTCTCGTGAATTTGATTCTTCAGTTTAAAAGAAAAAGATACGATATTTGTACACGGAAAGAATAGTTTTATTGATGTGTCTAAAAATTTAGCTAGATGCAGATCTGTAAATAATTTTGTTGGTTTAAAAATAATTATGCATAACTTAAATGTTGATAATATTACAAGAAGTTTCAACATTCTAGCAACTAGTTTAAGCATTTTTAATTATTTTGATGATTCAATCAAATTATTTTCAGATCTACAAATATGTAAATCTAGTTAGATTTTTAGATTCAAAGCCGTTCTCATTCCGTGTAGTATTCTGTGCATATCTTTTATGTATTTCACAATTATTTTATGCGCGCCTAAAAAAAATATTAAATTACTATTTCACATTATTGCTCATAGCTGCAGCAATTATACACTTGCTATCTAACGCAATGCAGCTATCGTGCAGCGACAAGATGTCAAAATTTACAGCAAAATTTCTCATCGAGTTATCGTACTTAAAGAGAAGAAGTAGCCGAGAAAAATATTAACCAGCGAGAGAATTGCGTGGGGCGCATTTTAATTGGAATTCTTTTCCTTATTCGCGATGTTCTGTTCGCACCTTCGGTTGTGCCTTATAGATCATGTTGATGAACGAAGGAAGTTGCACGTTACAATGTATTCGTAGAATATCTACACTCTTAAATTTGTATCGCTAAAAATTGATATACATTGACATAAAAATCTTTCGTAAATTACAAGAGATATAAGTACCATCAAACATAAGGGGAAAAATAGTACGAAATCAGGAGTTTTCTATTGTGAAAAGAAAAAATTTACGGTCACCTATTCAGATTCCTAATATCGGTGCAATTGTATTGCATAACTAATATTTTATGATCATCAATGATATAATGAATAGCTCTATTGCGATCGATTGTTTAAAGCCTATTCTACAATTACGTAAACATAGTTGTAAATGATTTAATTGTAAGAATAGACCCCCCTAATTACAGTCGAATATTCTTCTCATATTCGACTGTGATTGGTCAATTCTTACAACTACAACTACTTACTATGCTTATGTTACTATAGATTAGGCTTTACTTTACATCTCCAAAAGAAAAGTACCGCAAGTTCACCTTCAATCAAATAATTATGTGTTTGTCATTACCTCATGTTAATATACCGAGAAAAATACCTACTAATAAAAAAATACCTCCTATTAGTATGTAATTCAAAATGTAATTTTCATTTAAAAATTGATATCGAATTTAGAAGCATTACGTGATACAAGATTAAGAGTGTAAGAAAATGTTAGAGCCATTAATCTAATCTACAGGATGTATGGAGTTTTCAATATTTTTTTCGCTCATCTTAATCCTCCAACTCGGTATCTCACTCGCGTTACATCTGAAAGCTTCATATGGAAACACTTGCGATGATAACTGGACGTTTATATTCGCCCGTTCTCGGAGTGTAATCCATTAGCAGATATAAAATGAAATAAGAGTTAATTGCGCTCGACATGCGTCCGCCGACATGCTCTATTTATCTTCCAACAAAAAATCGAAATCATAGTCGTGCTGCACATTGATGCTTGTTATTATTAGAAATATTATTATTATTATCACAGTTATTGTAATTAATTAACGCTAGTGCCGTGCACGCGAATATGATCGACAAATTACTAGAGCTTGTAAAGAATAAATTAGATTTACATCCGCACTATTGGAACGTAACAATATCTCGAAACAACATCCAAATGAAAGCTCAATACAAGCTTTCTAGCGTGACGAGCAATAAATTATTGAAGAAATACAGGTCGTTACATATTATGCGAATCATGCTGATAGGAACATTAAAAAGGGCGGTGGCGCAGGAAAGGGCACTTTGATAAAACGGAAAAATCCTGGCGAATGCTGATTGCTTTAATTGCTCGAGTACTCCGTTTATGTATTTTACATTAACTTCAACCTTTCCCCCTGGCTGTTCCAGTGCACCTTTTTGTCTCTCCCTCCTACCCTTTTTTCCCCTACCATCTATTTCTTCATGATACTCTATTATTCAAGACAGTTCTTGCGCGCATTTGGCGGATCAAAGAGATAACAGCAGGATATCCAATTTATCTCCTACGCGGAGAAAGAAGGGCTCCGAGACTTTCTCGATTGTACTTGCAATTAAATGCCCGGTACACGGCAGCGAATTTTTACGAGACGTGCAGGATTCTCACTCAAGTATTCGCCTAATGGTGACTTTTTTTTAGCAGAGAGAGGAACGGGAGCGCGTTAGATAATTAGAAGAATTTAACACCTCGAAATCGCGAACAACGTTTCTCGTGCGTCTTGAAATAGGTCACTAAATTCAAGCCGATAAAAGCTATTTATTGCAAATGTCATGTATATTTGATTTACCGATATTCTCTTGAATAATATAATCGTATCGATATTTTGCGATTGATGCCGATTCCGTCCGTATGATGCATATTCAATTAGAATAGATAATTGCGATGATTATAATTCTGAGCACACAACTAATTCGTTGGACTATATCCAGGAACGGACTAAATAAATTGGCATCTTCCCGGGGGAGAATCTACGTCGCGTAATAATTTTTCGCGCGGTTAAATACCCGAGGTTGAACCCCCCTCGAACTTTTCGCCATTTTTTTTCGCGCGGCATTTTAATAATCGCGAAACTCGAGCGAAGTTCGCGATTCAAGCCGCTGTAACTTCCGACCATCGATCTTCGAATTCCGGCTACGCTCGTACATACTCGCGAATACAGTGAACGCGGCGCGCAAATATTCCTCGAATATGGGTGGCGAACGGTAAAAGCGGCAACCCTCTCGTACATCGCACCGCGTCTCGAGAGCACAGAATCGACCGTACGGAAGATCGATGTAAGCCGTGGAAAGAAGGCTGAATTACAGAGTTAGTTACGGACATGAAGTAGCGAGTCGCGTCGGGGAATTAGCGAATACGTCGTTCGACGAACGCTAGGTAAAGGCGATTTGCAGATTAGTACGGGTCACCGACTGCGCGCATATCGAACTATCGAACACATCCTCGGAAATAACGTATAGTGCATCGAGCAAAGGCCGCTCTCCATCGAAACGATTCGCACGTATAATACAATGGCGATTACTGCAGGTACATACGCGTTAAGAAAAATTAATTAAATTATTCTTTATATTATTTTTATTAATTTTAAGAAAAATGTTTATATATAATATGTGATTTACAAAACTTTCTTACACTTTGATTTTTAAATTTTGTTGCTCCAATCACAAAATTTGATTAGAATAACCAAATTTTAATTAGATTGTAGAACAACAAAAACTTTCTTATTATTTAATTAAAAACTTTTGTTTTAATGAAATTTTGATTAGAAGGAAATTTTTAAATTAAAAAGAATGTTTTTGTAAATCATACTTAGCATAATACAAAACATTTCTCTCAATGTATATTACGTGTAATTGTGATATTATAGAGCGATTATTTTTGCATTTATATTAGACTAACAAAATATATTAATGCTTTAACTGACTAGTACTTTTGAAGTTAATTAGTTTCCTTTCGCGATTTCTGAGAAAATCGTTCAAACATTCAACTAACGGTTCCCTATCATTTTACAAGTAAATTCCTGCGATTGCGATCGTGTTGAAAAGTGAATGAAAAATTTCCACGGACGAGGGAAATATAATCATTCCTTATCAGTGCTGCACAGTAAATCGAATTACTTAGAAAAATCAAGGGAAAAGATCGAAAGATCGGACTTACCGGGATAGCAACGCAGTCTTCGAGCTCGGCGAGGGGTGACTCCGAGCAGAAGGTGCCCTCGGTGAGGAAGGGCGGCCGGGGAGGCGGCGGCAACCGGAACTCAGGGGGCGGCCCGGGGCACTCCGGGCACTCCGTGCTCTCCAGCGTCTCCAGCTCCTCCATCCTCCACCTCAGCGTGCTGAAAAATTAAAAGATCACAGATTAATCTTATTGACGGAGACTCATTAATCGGGAACGCGGGAGGAAAGAAAATGCGTTTTTTTCGCGAGAAAATTTTCCGACCAACGCGAAATTTGGATTGTAGCATCTGATGTAATTGGAGCTATAAATATTAATACGGATTTTTAACCTTGGCTAATATTGTAAATATTAGCTCCGAAATTTTCTTGATGGTATTCGCAAGTCTAATATAATTTAAATTAATGTATCTTTGCTTAAAGTTAATATAACGATTTTTTTTTTCATTTTGAAGGTCAAAATCAGAAAAAGAAAATTATGTAACTTAAAATTATGTAAAGTCGCGAAAAACATATGTTATAAATCATTAACAACGTAGGTGAAAAAATATCCAGATTCACTAGATCTGCAATACCGATTAGGATTAAACGTAACAGACTTTGAAATAGTAGTTGACTTTTAACAGCTCTCACGATGAAAATAAATCTGTCTGAAAAATTCCATTAGTATGGGCGGCAAAACGGCGCGTTTTTATCAGAGGTGTCTAACTGCCCAATAAAGAATTCTCGCGTCGGAAGGCATGGCCATCCAGCATGTGATAAGATAAAACTATCCCAGGATACACCTGCGCTCGTTTTCAAACTTTTCGTTCTCGTGGATGTACTTTTTCTTCGATTGTAAAATGCAAATTTGTAATTGGCTGACAAGAGATCTATTCTAAATTGCATCAAACTTGTTTAAAACATTTTAGTCTCCATCCGTCATAGAGATTGTAACAGAATGATTAATTTAACAAAACTCTCTTCTAATCATATTATTAACCAGTCTAGAATTCTTAAACGTATAATTTGCCGAGAGTACCTTTTGTGAATAATTATTCCGACTAAGGTCGTTTTTTGCTCCCGTCGAGGGTCAAACTGATCTAGTTTCGCGAATTCCAGAAGATCAGACACCGTACACCGTACCGAAAGAATACAGAAGAGCGGAGGGTAGATGATAAGAGAAGCACAGTGGGGGCAAGAGAGGGGGGTTGCCGCGTGGTCGGTATGCTAATGTCCGGGGACTTAATTAAGGTCTCATAATGAATCAGTCACGGGGCTCGGCCGAGTCGCGCGAGTAGGTGCGCGATTGTGCCGGTTGATTAATTGTCTCGTTTCCCCCACACGCGACGCGGTGCCACCAGTATACGTCGCACAAATAGAGAGAGATAGACAGTGAGAGTGTGAGAGAGGAAAAGACAGAACAGCACGGGGGTGCGATACGCCCGATGCATATTCGTCATCCACGATCGCCCGACCGATCGATACTTCCGGCGGCTTTCACCGATGATGATTCTCGCCGGTGGATGTGGTACAAGCCTAAATACCGAGCACAGTCGGACCACTCGCATTTCAGTCGTGTTAGTGCATGACATTATTTGCTCCAGAAAAGCGGTATATGTAGAGACGGATTCTTGGAGGGAGGGGTAAAAAAGAAGAAAGCACCGAAGCAAATTGAAAAACCATAAATAGACCGAGAAAGGGAAGTAAAAGTGAGTTAAGATAAAAAGATCCGAAGGGAAAAAGTGGGACAAGAGAAAAATATGAGCGAAAAATAAAAAGATTGCAAAATATGACAAAAAGAAGCATGTAAAATATAGGGAAAAAATCGTAAAAAAAGTGTAACGTTATTCGAGAAGAATGGCATGAAGAAGATCAAGGGAAACAGAAATGTGCGAAAAATTCGAGCAAAGCGGCAACTATTGACAATAGCCAGAAGAAACACGCTCGAGAGAAAGAACGGAAGATGGAGAGTAAAGTGGAGATAAAAGGTACCGAGAAAGAAAGCGAGAGGAAGAAATAAAGCGGACGGCGAAGAAGCGACTCGGTGATGAAGAGCGTATCGGGGCACTATTTTACACATACCGACCTCATTCCAGGGAGGTAGTAGCGGCGGCCAGGAATTACGAACAGTAGGAGGGTTGAAGAAAAGAGTGGCGAGAGGAGAAGTCGAGGTGTGGGGGAGGGATTGCTCGAGCGAAAACCCGTAGTTTCCGCGGGGTGAAAGGCGAACGAAGACGGGGATGTAGGGGGGCGGGGGAGAGGGGTGGCGTGCACGTCTGCGCTCAGTTTAATAAATGCAGTCTTCCTTCCGTTCCGTTTCTTGGCTCGACTTGGCTTCGGCGACGAGGAACTGTAACCCTTCCCTCCCCCGAGGTTCTCCTTTTGCGTCCCTTCCGCCCTTCGTCCCCGCACCGCGCGTTTCTCTCATTCGCATGCAGAAGACCAGCCGAGCGAACAGGCGAGCTCGGTGCTCATCTCGTTTCCGGCTGCGCGTGGTCCAAATCTACGATTCGCGTGATTTTTATTTAATTCCCACCCGCGCACGTCAATCGACATTCGTTTCTTCCAGAGAGAATTTCCCGGAATGTCTAGCCTCTCTCGATCGCGTCGTTTGTGTGCGAGCTCGCACGATCGAATCGCAGTTATTACGTACAAATGCTGTACGGCTTGTATGTAGATGCAACGCGACTGTCGTTTTTGAGAATTGAACTATTTTTTCATGAATTTCCGATTATCTTTTGCGACAGTGATATAATAATTTAAAATTGTGCATGGTAAGAAAAGTTAAAATACTTCCTTTTTTTAGAAAAAGCAGATAAAAGAATTGATACTTAACGAAAATGAACAGGAAATACTTTATACTTTTTTAATTATCAAAAGAGAAAGAGAGAGATAGAAGATTAAAATATAAGAAAAAGAATATTATTTTAACTTATAAGTACTGATGAGAATAATATCAAAATAATATCAAAATGTTCTCGTTTACGTAAGAATAATATAAAAAACTGTAAGCGAAAATAATTTATTTCAGTTTGGAACTCAGCAAAAAAGACGTCCGGTGATAAAACATTATTTTTTTTACGAAATTTGTCTCGAACTTGACGTTTCATTTATATGTATTTTTGATTTAATTAAGATGAATCCAGTGGTTAAGGCAAAATGGAGACGCACGCCCGTAAAGTTACGCGAGTGTGGTTGTCGTACTTTGAAGTGAAGATGAAGTGGAAGATAATACCCGGAACGATATGATGAATCACAAGTAGAAACAGAGTTTCAAATTAAATTGTTCAGTTTCGTATTAATTGCTGCCAGTCCAGTGTAGTATTAATATTAATAAAACAGAGCAGGAAAGAGTAGATACTCGTAACAAACTAGGGATTTATAAAGTTATATAATTAATTATCGCATGCGCATTTTCACAGAAACTTCTTTCATGCTTTAGATTATTTATCAGAACACAAAATGCGCATAACATTGCGAAGCTACACAAAATCGACGAAAATCGCAACAATACTTAACTGTATACGATTAATTTTTACAAGTCAAAAATTAATTAAACGGTATTTTTTTTTATTTATTCAATATAAATGTAAATACTCGAAATTATTAATGCACATTTGCATTCTGCCGGAATGTGATTTTAAATATAATTTAAATATAAATGTATAATTTTAAATGTAATTGTATTCTGTAGAGAGAATATAAAATTTTAAATTGAACAAGCGGAATCGATACAATCGTCGCGCGAGTCAAAAGTCACATTGGTTGCAAGCACAGCTACTCTCGAGCTTGCGAGAGAAGGATAAGCAAGCGAACAGAAAGGAAAGAGCAAGAAACGAGTAAACCAAGGGGGACACCGCAAAGTGGTTGGGATGCTTTTTCCGAGTGGCCGAGCGAGCGAATCGACTGTTGGGGGACGGGATTGGCTGCGGCTCTTTTCGGCGCGCCAGAATTGTCGAGGGATTTATCGAACGGCGTTCTTCACCAATTGGACCTCGTCCGAGTCCTCGAGAAGCTATCGAGTTAGAAGAAACGGCCTGGCAAGACGGGAAACGGCGCGGTTGCAATTATTGGTGCATGATCGATTGTATTAAATGCGCGAGATTTATTTGGAGGGCTTAACCTTTGGTTCGAAGTAAATTGTCAGGGATGATACCATCAAACTAATCTATATTTTGTCGCAGAAATAGCACATTGTGTTGATAAATCTTAAATCCCAAGAGATTAGAGCTGATATTTATAGTCGGTTCTTATATTTAAGACCATCTTAAAATGTCATCAGTCAATCAGAGCATTATTATCTTACGACATTACTTGAAACGATCTTAAGATAAAAACGGATTATGAATATCGAGATGAATACTTATCTAGAATTGTTTTACTGCACTTGAAACGAGCTTAAGATTAAAAAATTCTGAATTGAGAGAGATGAATAAATCTATTTCACGCGAAATGAAGAGAAAGAGAGAGAGAGAGAGAAGAAAGAAAAGGAAAGAGACATAGAGAGTGATATTTTAAGCAATACGAAGGAAATGAACAAACGAACAAATCCAATCTGGTAATTTCTCTCTCGTTCTCTCTGTCTCTTTTTTGTTGAAATAAAAACACGTTGATCCCAGATTGCGCGCGGCGAGTAAGGGTTAAATTCCGTCGTACCAACGACGTGGGAGGAGAATTAATACTTTTCTACCGTATACGGAGTACGCGACTGTGTTGACCATGCCACGTTTTAATTAGGCAAATTTTCGTCCTGCAGCCATTTGTCACGATAAAGCCTCCTCGTCGTCCGGACGCGACACCCATTGCACTCTCTTTCACCGTCCTGAAAAATCCACGAATGACCCGGTCACGTTCTCGCACACCAATATTTATCATTTCCTCCAGTGCGAGCTTTTCGGCTTGGCAGGCAACACTTTTTTTTTCTCGTCTTGTACAGGCCTGCAAAAGGCAATGGGAAGTTATGATCATCGCGTAACACCGCAAACCACTTCGGACGCTTACAATTTTTTCACGATGTAACCGCGGGGTTTCTTCTTTTCCCGTCCTATTTCGGATATAACGAGAGAGAGAGAGAGAGAGAGAGAGAGAGAGAGAGAGAGAGAGAGAGGATTAGGTTAACAAAAATTATCCAATCAGGCCACATCCTTCTATAACGAATGTTTTTTATAAGGGATATATATATAAAATTAACTGGATCAGCATCCAACATAAAAAATTAATGAAACGTGGAATCTAACCTAGCTATTCGTGCTTTAATGTATAAATTCAATATGTGATACTGAAACTGATGTGCAAATATCAATATTTTAATTATCTAATGCTCAAAATTCCTTTCTTTTTAAGTTGAATTTTACTGATTATTATTTAGTATCAAGCGAGGTACCAAGTATCCTACTGTGAATTGTAATTACCTACTGATTCAGATTTAGAGAGTAACAATAACACATTAGTCCAAACGGTTTATTCTAATTAAACACGATGTTATTTTGTGTGTTATGGCTAATTTATAAAATTTCTGCATCGTCGATCATGAAAAAAGAAAAGGCGTTACAGCGTAGAGACAAATGAAGTGTCACTGAAATTAAGATGAGAGTAGACAACTGCCATTTTCGATGGTAAATACAGAGAATTTCCGAAAAGAACTGAGAGAATAATTCGCTGTAGGCCATTTTAAGCCCCGTAAAATTGAGAAAGAATATTTCTGAGACGTTTTAAGCGAACGGATTTCTTCAGCTTCCAAAGGAGGGACCAAGGAAGGTGTTCTCCAAGAAGAAAGCAAACCTCGTAATCACTTCGAAGAAGCGGAAGCAAAGGACTTGGCAAGAGGTGGGTCCTCTTTATGCAGCTTTATACAGAGGGCTGAATTAGCTTGCATTAAATGCGGGCGGCGCGGGTGGCTTTGCGAAGGATAAAATCGCCGGATTGTCGTTTTGCGCGGCGTCCGTGTCGGCGTTACGAAGTTTAAATTAAGTCATTTTAATCCCGCGGGAGGAGGGGGGGGAGGGCGAGAAGGAAGGGGCATCGAGGAAACTTCGTCGGCGCTCTTGTTAAGTTCCGACGTTAAGTAATCAGATTAGCCCCGGAACTAACCTCGAACGCCGCTGAAAACGTTGCGGCGGGGGAGTTTCGCGTTAATCCAGTTTCGCTTCTGCGAAATTTCGGCTCGGTAATCGCTTAATACAAAAAAAAGGAAAAGCGGATTTCGCGATGTGGCGACGCGGAACCGTTGTAAAAATCTCCGACGAAATACGCTGCATCTTTCTACGAAGCTAAACGGCTCGATTCTAGCAAAATCGGCAAGGTAATTTATAAGATTCATCAACCCTTATTTATCATCGATATTCACTTGCGACGTACATGTATTCGTGATGAACATCCAATTCGCAAAACGTGCAATTTCCTCTTTATTAAATCCCCTTCCTTCAGAGATATTATATCCCCCCCCCCAACAGTTTCATTAAAATATATTTGTTGATGGCTTTTTTCAAACGAAGTTACGTGAACGCGAATATATCTTCTCGAGAGATCTCGAAAATTGAAATGCGCGAGTTCAACTTATAGCGAATTCGAGCGCGGACCGTCTCGCTCTCTAAAGCGGAAACTTCGGCCGTCGCGTTAATAATTATAATTACATTATCGCGCCGTGACGTCCGATACGGCGACGTCGTCGGCTGCAAATTTTCAAGCGGCGAGCGCGTCGAGGGAATTAACTCCGGACTTTTCCTCCCGCAGCAATAATTCAGTCGGGCCTGACTTCCGCGAAATGTATATCTGGAGTTAATCGTGTTTTTATCACGGGAAAGAAGAGAGAGAGAGAGAGAGAGAGAGAGAGAGAGAAAGAAAAAGAGAAGAGAGTCTCTCGAACTTTTAATCTCTCAGATTCTCGGAATAGTACGAATATGAGTCGCGTTATAATTCACCTATGTTTCTAAGAATTCAATTATAAATAAGATAAATGAATCCTTTCTCGAGCTGATTTAATATGCAAATTATTATTATATAATACATATATCTCGATATTAACGATACAGAATGCAGCAACTTGCTGTTATGTGCTTGTTCATAATATCAAAACTATTTATGATTAATTTTTAAAGATATTAAATAGTTTTGATCAGAATAATTATAGTATAATATATAGATAATATATTATATATAATATTATATATAATATTAGTATATATAATAATAACTTTATTGAAGTGCAATTTGAACAGAAAGAGATATAAATATAAATGAAATAATAAATATATAAATCATAAATAAAATAGAGGAAGACTTGTGCAGACGTCAATAAGCGAGGCATGAGCTGTCTACAGATCTATATAACAATATATTATAAAATATAATATACTATAGTATAATATACTATAATATTATATATGTGTATATAATGTGTATAATATTTTAAAAGAGTATAAGTTTTTGAAATTATACATCGTTACAATTACTTATAATATCCATAACTATACCCTTTCTTAATGTTTATTATACTTGGTAATGAGTCTTATACGTCACTGTTAGAGTTTTCCATTTGCCCGCGGATATAACTCGTACATTGAAAGACATAATACGAGAGGGAGAAGAAAGAGACAGACAGAGAGGCAGAGAAACAAGGAGTTCCAACTACCAGCAGCAGCAGACACGAGTCGCGCGAGTGTCAACAGACTTCAGCGGGTGCCTCAGGAGAAGAGAACTGCCGTCGTCGTCGTCGTCATCGTCGTTGCCTACTCGCTTGCGTTGCGCTAACGAGAAACTCCTTTAATTGGACGTTAACCCGCTCGGCAATACCGAAGATACACGAAACAAACTTTTATCGAGAACACGTGAAATTTGAGAGCAGTACTTCAGTCGATTCGACAGAACCTTAAAATGATAGAAGGAAGGGAGGGAGGAAACAAGAGCATAGAGACAAGCCGAAACGAAAAAAAAAAAAAATCTCGCCGGAACGAAGGCGGCGTTAATTCCTCCTGTTCGCCATCTTTCGCCAAAATAATGAGCCCAAATGACTTCGCCGTCACGTTGCCGCCGCCGGCGGTAATTGGGCAAATACAGTCATTAGCGGACGTATGGGAAAGAAGACCGAGAAGAGGAGGAGAAAGATGGAGATTCCTCAGACCAAGGAGGATGTCGAAACGACGTATGAATAATTTCGCTTCAAAAAAGGACTGTTCCATTTTTTCCTGCTTGCCACTCCCGTAAATGCGATTCGCATTTTCGAAATATTTTTAAAGCAAAATATAGGAGAAATGTGACTTTTTTTCGTTCAAATGAAAAAATTTCTTGAAACATTTTCCATTATTTAGTGTACTGTTAGGTACTTTGATGGAACACAAAAAATCGGACTTTCAATTATTTTTCTATTACCCGTGCCTACCACTGTAGACGAACTTTAATCTTAGTTTAACTTACTCTTTATCTTTTTCTAGTTCTAAGAATTAGAAAAGGATAAAGAATTAAATCGAGATTAAAGTTAACTACATTGTTAGACGTTTCTACGTTGGTAGAAATGGACACAAGTCGTATTTCGGAAACGAATCAAATTTAAACTAATTGAAGAGTATTGAAAACGTACAAAGAATTTAATTGCAAAAGAGAAGTTACATAAAAAATATAATTGTTATATACATCTGTATTTGTAAGCTCTGCATTTATTGGTCTAGATTCGATTTGCCATAGTTTTTTAAAAATGAGACAATTATATTATTTCTTTTATATTCGTTTACTCAACCTCTAATCCTTTCACAAAAAGGATTTTCGATCCTTTCATGCGACAGTCGAGATAACACTCGGAATAATAACGTACGCGGATGTATCTAATAATGAGTTACACGAGCGTGAGATATGACGTTAGTCTTTACAAACGGAATACAAACAAAGATCATTTCAGCCGCGTTCCTAGACACGTGTCTAATTAAAAAGGCGCGTGGATGTGACTTTACCTTCCCACTGCTGACTGTGCGTTACCATTTCCGGTGTGCGGCAGCGCGAAACGAACCAAGCGGCTAGTTGTCGCATTATATCAACATTAGCTTCACTCACTCGGCTCGTATCTCCCAGTTAAGTGATACGAGCCCTACTAATACAGAAGCAAGGAGCAAGAGCCGAAGGGAGAAAGAGCCGGGCGAGGGAAGGGATGAGGGAGAAGGTAGTACAGTATCTACACCGTTGCGCGTACAGCTAATGCACCAGTGCAGGTTATTACTGCAGTTTGCAAACAGCCGGCAGAACGGTAATGCAATCAGCAGTGATACAATCACGCGTGTACCATTCCGGTAACTTCGGGGCGAGCGCGGGTTGGGAGATGAAGCAAGGGGGTGGGAATTGAAACGACGTTTCACAAAGGTCCCGATGAGCATGCTGCGACGTTGAACGCCATCTCTTCCGTAAAATCTACGACACGTAAGGGGACTACTTGGAATATAAAATGCAGAAACGCGCAACAACATATTTCGACAGTAGCAAGAGAGAATAATGTATTAATTTTTAAGTCTAAACTTGTCGACATTTTGAAATTTATTTAAGATAAAATAAATTTATTTGAAATCCAAAATATATGCTGAAAATTTTTCCTTATAGTTAATTTCTTTCTTTGGCATATATTTTTTAATTCTCAAAACTACTGGTTAAGTAAGTAAAAATATGCATACATATATATATATAATATAATAAATTGCATTTATTATATACATAATGAATAAAGTCTTTTTAATGAGTTACGCACAAATTGTGTTATTCATCAACATTATAAAACCATATATTTGATAGAGGAAGTTAATTCACGGTTTGATAATGCAAAGCTTTGAATTACAAATTATTAGAATTATCACTGCATGCTTGTATCTCTTTCCAGATATTTTGCAAAATTTTCCATCGACTGATACGCGTAACTCGTGATAATTAGCAATTAATTATTTAAACAATTAATACATTCATCATATGCAGAATTCTTCGTTAAATATCATTTAATGCAAAGTCCTTTATTTCACACTTAATTTTACATTGAAAATTTAAAAAACGTCAAAATTTAATTTATAGATTATAATTCCTGTCGGTAATTAATTTAATTGTTATTGTTTTGACAGTTACATCACTATCATTGGAAATTGCTTTAATAATGAATCTCTCATTATTACGTCACACATTACAATTGAAAATTATAACTTTTTATTTATCTCTTCCATGAATCTCATATTTATATTTACGCAATTATATTTATGCGTTTTATTATGTAATGTACACATCTGATTTGTGGGAATTTTTGATTGTTTTGCGCTTATGATTGTCTCAACCCTTCAGGTCTGTTTTACCTAAACATGATCTCCACAATGAACCGCACTGAGAGGAATATGACGAGCGTCTCACGAGCTAACGGTTTATGCAGCGTAATGCAGCGCGCTACGTAACATATGCGCTTCATTTCTATGTAATATGTCCTGAAGTATATATAACCTTAGTACATATGTCTCGTTCTCCACATGTACCTATAGTGTTCCGCAGCTGTTGACTTGCATTATTTTAATGAGGATTTATTTCTATGAATGAGCCCGAGTCGATTCTTCCTGGATCTTAATCGTAACTTCATTTCTTTATTTCTGACATCAATATCAGATAAACAGGTCGAATATTTCGTTGAATAAACTATATATTAACATTCAAAATAACCAAAACACTAAATTCCATATTCCATTCGGATATTTGTATCCATGAATCTCGAAGAATGAGAACTCTTCGATTTTCTATTGTCTAATATTAGCATCTACTTGTTATCGAGATGAGAGGATCGGTACAATCTTCGTGTAGATATGTGGCTATAGTACACCAGGTAGATGGGACGAAGAGACGTCGAGGATCATGAGAACATAACTCTCGCGGAAAAGACTCAAGGCGACCTCATCTCTATGTTAATCTTTCCTCCGCCCCACGAAAACTCTCCGCGCCCTTAGCCCGAGGCGTTCCTACAGAGGAGGACCGGGGAATGCGCCTTCCTCCTCCTTCGCCGTTCGCGCGGCTCGTTTGCGGCTTCGAGGCTAGCCGGTTAGCCCGGCTTCAACCTGGTGGACCACACCGACGCAAACGACTCCGTGATATTTGTTCGCGCGACTGGAAATAGGATACGCGCCAAGTGGCGAGCACCATTCGCGATCGGTATCGTGGGCGACGGAGAACGGGAACCAACAACAGAGTTAACAAAAAAAAAATCGTCAGCTTCGACGTTGTTCTAAGGTGCATTTTCCATGTTACGAGCGATACCAATAATGATTTTTGTCCCATCGATATTGACTCAATATCTTTTCATGAATTTTCTAACAGTAGTTAGTAAAATCATTCTGTTAAATTATAATAAATTAGAATAAGGCCCGATTGTTCATTTTCTGGTTAACTTGTGGTTAGACTTAATCTGATGATAATGTAAAAATTGCATTTTTTGGCTATGTTTAACTAAACTAATGGTTTTATAGTGAGAAACTTTTAAGTTTTTTAGTTTAGTGTTATTAATTATTATAGCTAAAAAAAACACGATTTTTACCTTATCATCAGGTTAAGTCTAATCAGAAAATAAAAGGCCGAGCCTAAAAGATAATCATCCAGTTAAATGAGGTAAAGTCTAAACCACAAATTAATCAGAAAATGAAAAATCTGGCCTAAGCAGACTAAAGAGAGAATAATCTGCGAGATTATATTGTCAATTAAAAATCAATGACTGAAAATTAAACATAGTACTAAATCAGTGTACGAATATTCACTTTCTGTAGATATAACTGTTGCTTTTTTGGGAATTAAAACTCTTTTTTTTTAACTTAGGAAACTAATTCCATGATCTCAATACTTGTTTCCTGTAAATCACGCACGAGAATGTGGCATGCGATAAAAAGAATCGCTAGGTCGAAGAGACATCTCGTTAAAAACGGGCATAGATATCAATAAATGTCCGCGTGTAACAGGGAGAGTGAATCTTTCGGTGTTCACGGTTGAAGGAATTAAAACGTGTGCGGCACCAACACGCATCTTTTATACGCTCGCTTGCGCTCATATTATATTTATGGCGAGGATTTTTCCCGGGCGCGCACGTGCGTTACGCGCGAAAATTATAGCACGTAGGTGTTCGCCGTTTCCCGACTTCGCAGATACACGGATCGTTAAACGCGATGAATTTACGCACGCGTCTTTTCACGACGTAGTTCGGCACCACGGCTGATTTTATTATCATATGTTTCGCGCCTACATCTATGAGTCGCATTTAAACGATCGGATGGCTCGCGATATATATGTCAGAGATGAATAAGACGTATCAAATACAGGATCTTTTACGAAGGAGAGAAATTTAGAAAGGACATTTTAATTTATAGTCAAGCTGTTCTTTACAAAAATGTCAGTTGACGTCATTAAACTATGAATTAATTGATCGCAATAAATGTAGAAAAATATAAATATGTGATATTCATTAAAATTAATAGCAAATTTTATAAAAGATACATGGAAAAAATGATTTTGTTGAGATATTTTAAAAATTTGAAATATTTAATTGTAAGATTTAAATTTCTAAAAAATGTAACTTTGAAATATAACTTTTTTTTGTGGATTTTCGAAATTAAAAATAACAATAGGAACAAAGTAAATGAAAGCACAGCCTGGTTAGCAATTTGTAGTCAAGCTTTTCTTCCAAAATCTTAGTTAACGTCATTAAACTATGAACTAATTAATTGCAATGAATGTAAAAAAATAATGTGTATAATGTTCATTAAAATTAATGGTAAATTTCATAAAAAATACACGAAAAGAATGATTTTGCTGAAATATTTAAAACATCTGAAATACTCGTCTCTAAGATTTAAGCCTCTAAAAAATGTAGCTTTGACTGCCAACTTGTGTGTGAAAACAACAATAGGAATCAAACAAGGTGAATGAGAGTACAGTATGATTAGCAATTTTAAATTAGTAAAATTTAGCTAAATACACATTTGAAAAAAAATTGTATTAGATTATCAAGATATGTAGAAAATTGAAGCATAATGAGCAATACTATAAAAAATATTCTAGTAACCAGCTTGCGCGTTCCACATAATTATTTTGATAGGTCAACAAAATTATTTTCAAATTTATTATCTAGAGTGTGTGTTTTAGATATACTTTATTAAAACTGTTCTTTCCGTGTCGTTATTTCGAGTGATTCTATACATATATCAAGCAAGGAAGAATGAAATATGATATTCACAATATTGATCGACGTATTTTACGAACCAATCTATATGAATCTTAATCTTAGAGCTTCGAGGTTACCAAAAGGTCAATGATAGTGCGGGATCCGAAAGGTATAAGAAGGGAGGAGGGTCAGGAAAGCTCAACGAGATATGAGATATGAAATTATTTACAAGCCCGACCAATAAGCTATCAGAAAGCTATTAAAAGTTTTCGCGATCTAGAAATAACGTCTGCACCCGGCGGGGTCCTCCCCGAGGAATGATCCACCCCTCTCCACGACCCAAGCTCTATTCCCGATAACGTCTCTACGATATGAGAGGGATGCGTGCCGTTTAAACGACTTTTTCCCTTTATTTCCAGCGCTTTTCTTCTGGCCGCATGTCACTGCTGCCAGGAAGAAGAAGCACTTCCGGCGTCCAGCGTTGAAACGCGTTCGACGGAAACCACCGCCACCGCGGCCGGCGAAGATCCTCCGTCTTCTTCTTCATTTTCTTTCTCGCGCAACTACCTCGACGGGCAATTTCTCTTTTCGTACAGCAAACGCTTCGTAGTGTCAGTGGATTGTCTAAATCAGAGGTTCTCAACCAACACAAAATCAAAAGGATACATATGAAATCCATATAGATGACGAAGCAGAATTTCATTGAATTTGTCGATCAAATAACTCGCAAACTAATTGATATAACATTTAACATAATCTGATCATTTTGGACTAAATTCTGAAATATTAAATTAATGGTTATCTTTTCGTTCATTTGATTAAATTCAGTTCCTTTCATTAATCTCGTTTAAATGTTCGATGATGCTGCATGTATAATATGTAATATGTTATGTATTCGAACGCAGATATATATTAATTTCTGTATAAATTTTATTTGAAAAAATTAGCACAAATTAGATAAAACAGTGACGACTTTTTGTGCTCTTTTAGAAACGCTTAAAGCTCCAGATTACGAATTGTCGTTTCACGTTGAAACTTAGTTATTTGAAATTATTAGAATATCGAATTTTACATAAATCGAAATTCGGAAATCGGAAATGCTGAAATTCGCGAAATGCTGAAATTGTCTATTATTCTTTTTTTTTTACATAGAAATTGCTTCTCGTTTCCGTCGTTATCAGTTCAGTCCATTTTGTTTTCCACAATAGCGTCGTTTGCGCATTCTGTCGAAAGCGATTATTAACTCACTCTCTTGTTTCTCTCAGTTGAATATTTATTTTTTCTGTCGCGATGGTCGTGACCATTTTTTTCGAAGAATTAAAATTTAGCACAAAGACCATCTCACGAAAAAAAGCTCGCTTGAAAAATGACTCGGGATAAAGATTTAATGACCGCAATTATTTACGTCGGTGGTAAAACGTGTTGCCGGATTTTGTACCTCATGTGAAACGAGAAACAGCACCTAGCGCAGTCGAATGGTCGGCCATTCAGATTCAAATTTCGATAGGTCGTTCGAAGTACCACCGATTCATATTCGATCCGGTCCGAACTTTGCGTTTACGAACATCTGGACAATGCAACGTGAAATCGAGAGGATTGTTGATGCAACAAACAAAATTCAATTTTGAAAGAATAATCTTTCAAAAGGACAATAAAAAAATTACTATAGAAATTCTGCAATTTAACAAAATGAGTTTAAATAGTCATAAATTTTCTAATGTTCATTCGATCTTCTTTTATCACGATTTTTTCAATAATTTTTACATCAGTTCATACTTATGTTTATATAATAAGTAATACAAAAATTTAATTGGCTCATTGATTAATTGGCATTTTTTTCATTTTTTCCAGTAAGACTAAAACAAGATAAAACTTCGTATGACATACGAATCATTTTTCTAACTCCACAAATTTTGCGTGGAGGGTATAGAAATATTTTGGCAATCTTATCGAATTGTCCCTTACGAGGACGTCGATACTTCCATCACAACCCCCACAATTACCAGATAGAAAGCTCCAAGTACGAATAGGGACGACATGTTTCGGTCGAAGGTTTCGCGAAAGTGTAGAAACAAAGTTGGCACCCTCGTTGTTATCGAAATTCCACGAGGGTTCTTTCAATTTCTCTGTTAGATGTGTCCCCTGCAAACTATTTCATTCACGTGATATGTATCAATTCACGTTCTCGCCTCGAACGTTTTACTGGAAAAAAAGCAAAACCGAAAAAAACATATTGCAATTTATGATTCTAAAAAATAAGCGTAGTTATTATAAATTTAAGAATTAATAAGTATATTAATTTATATTTTCTATAGTTTCTGGTGTCTCTCGAGAGTCGTCATTAAACACATCTGACGGTGCTGTCATATGTGTTTAATGAACGTCGGTAATAATAACCACGGCGGATCGTGAGCCACCCTCTCGTCAAGGCAAGATCTCGATCGAGTTGCCCTCCATCCTCTTTCCCGCAATGGTTAGAAGTTACGAACTCCTCCCGGAGATCGTTTAATTCGAGCTGCCGCCGGCGTCGAAAGGGAAGGTAACGGGATACCTAAAACTCCGTCACCCTCAAGACGCCGGCAAGCCACCCCCGTAAGTTCTTCCGCCACCATCGCCGCCTCTCCTTCTTACTTTTACCCCCATGAGTCTGCGGGGAGAGCTTTTGCACGCACTCGTGTCTCGAGTTTCTCACCGGTGCTTTATTAAGACGAAGTCTCTCCCCTTAATGGAAACGATTTTGGCAAGCTTGCATGCTACACTAACAGGATAGCGAGCACGCCGCTAAGGGATGCCAGGGACACCGATGTGATTTCAGTGAAGGCAATCTTGGTCTTTGCTAATCTTAGTACGCCTCAACGGGCGTTAGTAACCTTGCGATTTCATGGATACATAAATAACGAGACTGTTTTGGGCCACGTAAAGTCGAGTTGCATTTCGCAAAGAGTGTAACAAATGTGAAAATAACGTTTTCGATACTTTTCATTGGATAAAATTTTTTTCCTCTATCTACAATATAAGTTTGTTCACGTTGAAATTCTCAAAATTTTTGCACTTAAAATGAGATAAATACATATTCAGGTGTTGAAAAGAGAGAAAATAAAGAAAAATTCTGAATACAAAAAATGTAAACAACACATAAACAGACCTTATAATAAGAATTTTCTTATTTATCTTCAAATTTGTTGAAAACCAGCGTATATATTAAAAAGAATAATAAATTAAATGTATTTGCAAAGTTAATTTAGTCTCAGAGATTAAGAATTTGCAGCATATTAATAAAAAAATGCGTACATGCATAAAAAATTTTAGTCATTTTCCCTGTTTTTATATCAGAAAGCGCATAAAAAGCTTAAGGAAAATAACATATATTATTTAGGTGACCAATACTGAGAGAAAGGATTTTATTAATTTAACAAGCCATGCACCAGTAACTTTAACAAATAATTTCTTCATATAGACAATAAATTATATTGATTTAATTTGTTGTAATTGTTGCTAGTCTGCTATTCCAACCGTTTATTAGTAACAGAAGTAATTTATGTAAAACCTGACCTATTTTTTGATAGATTTTTTTATCAGCAATACTGATTATTTTGAGTAAATCGTGTATTATTAATAAATCGGATAATGAGAAATTATAACTGAGAAATAATAACTGATCGATCCGTTTTCCCATAAAATCATCACATATTTTGTCATCCCTATAACGAACTCATTTCTCTCCGTGAATAATTATATCGCTTATTCTCTACATTTTCGACACGCTATATCTCGATAATAAGCGCGAATACGAGTCCATGAAACGTAAAGCGACGAGAGACGAAGAACTTTTATCACGCGCGACATCGCATTAACGCGCGCTCGTATCGGAACTTCCGGTTACCCGAAACGCGTCTCGCTGTCGTAGGAATCGCCCATTATTCGCGGACTCTCTCTCCACCCCGGTCGTAAAAGTACTTCCTCTAGTCTAGGAAGAGAAGGAAGAGGAGGAAGAGCGAGCGGACGACCGGCCGGACCGGGGACACTAATCGCGATGGGCTTAACGAGTGATAAAGCCCGAGCTCGTGTGTCCATCGGGTAAACGTTGCTGGCTCCCATCCGTCGTAAACTCGGTTTAAGTGGAATCGCCGCGACGAGGAAGTCCGCAACATTTCACTAGCCACAGGAACAAAACGACGCGGAATCATTCGTCAGTTTCCACTAAAAACTATTTATTCTAATTTCGTTTCTATGCAATGAGGAAAGGTTTTAATTGTGATAAATATATAAATTCTAGATATTTGAAAGAAAATTAGCGAAAGCGATGAAGCAAAAGTGAGTCCCCGATTCAATGTAGAAATATTCAATTTTATTATTATTTCATTACTTTATTCAATTATTCCTTCCTTATAAAAATTCATGCACATCTAATAAAAGTCGGCCGTTACTTGAGTTTTGATAATAATGATCTTATATCCCCCCCTCGATGTATGAGAGATATATAATTTTCAAAATTACATAAATGACTGTACATTCAAAATATCGTATATGCAAGATAAAATAAGATAGTGAGAAAGAGTTATATTCTCTTCTATCGTCATATTTCACGTGTCGGTTACATGGCTAGATCGTTCTTGATACAGCTCTGTTCGGCTACGGTATACGGTATATAAATGCAGAAATAGCTGGCATGAAATTCGCAGTGAATTACGCGGTATAGCGAATATACGGGAAATTTCAGCAATTTCGTCCGTACGAACATTAATCCGAGTAGACGTGAATTAGCAGAACCTTAACACGGTATACTGGGTGTTCCGGAAAATATTAGATCCGCAGTTAGTTAGATACAGTGATGATGACATAAAGAAAGTTCTTCGTTTTAGTTGTTATTTTATAATACAAAATATAAACACACGAAAGTGAAAAAAGCCATAGTCGGTCAAGACGGTTCTTTATGTCTAATTCATGTTTCTCTCTTGTGAAAAAAAATATACCACAAAACTATCTAATTAAACGATGTGTTAATAGAAACTAACAGAATAATTTATAAAAATTTATAAAACAATTTTTTTTAGAGAAATTTTCTTTTACGTTTCTTTAGAGTGCGAAGAGATGCAAACGCATCTTTGTGCATCGGCTTGTGTCTCCACCTCGTGGCCGAGTTGCCACACTTCCGTTTCATCTACTCCAGCTACGTGAAGAATTCTTTTAATTTTAATATATATCAGTTTTCCATTTGTCCCTCTCGAAATAATACTTTGTATAAAAATACATATTCTCGAAATGTTCTCGGAATGTTAGTGTAATTTTTCCACTCTAAAAACAAAAAATATAATAAAATAATTTTTTTTGCGCAATTTCAATATCGTTTTTTTTTTCGCAATGTTTGCGAGCTTATAACGACAGCAAGTAAAATAACCCATTTTGAGCAATTTCAGTTTGTATACAGAATTATAAATATTAGCAAACTTTTTCGATGAGATTGCGTCTAGCTTTAGTAATTTTTTTTCATGTGGATTATTTTTCGGAAAAATAAAAGTTAAAATTCCAATATACGCACGTACGCTTTCAGCAGCTTTTTTATGTATGAATTTTGCTCTGATTGATTAACTAAACATTTCTCGTTTACATCACGCCAGTCTTATATGATGTTGGAATGGACATAAACTCGCTAACTACTCAGTTGTATAGTTTATAACTAAAGCCATTCGTATTATTCCGTGGCTTAGAGATAGAATAGTGTCGCGGGTTTAGATATAGATTTCTCTTTCTATCATCAGGTCAGAACGAGATTGATTGTTTAACTTCTGAATCAGCGAATTATCTTCGCGATTACGGGAATATATTTTTTCATATGACGTATTTTTGGAATTGTTTTTTGAGACATGATTGTAATTTACAGTTTCTGAAAAACTATCGATTTTGTATAAGAAAAAGTTTTTTCGACGTTATGTGTCGTGATTTATTACAACTGCAATATAGAGAAAAGTCGCCGATACCGACATACCACTTTATTTTTAAACAATATTCTTAAACAAAGGATAAAAATAAAACTTTAAAAACGTAAGTACAAACTGAAAAGTGTCTTCTATCAGATAGTATGTGCAGTTTTTATAATACTGTTTGCAATTTTGCAATAATTAATTTTTTCGTAAGGTAAGTAAAAATGAGCGTCTCCAAAACTGACACAGTAGGCAGTATTCACATGCTACGTATTCAAATTCTTTTTATTTTACAAGCATTATCTGTATAAAGTACCTATAAGTGAATGTACATATATAAGATTTCCAAAATCTTTTCACTTCATTATAAAACATTTTTATTGAATTATATGCATATTTATTTTATGCTGTTCTGCAAGATACAAATATGTAATGCGATAGTTTTTCAAGAGTTTTTTATATATGCATGATTGCCTTCAGCTCCAATAGATTTATTTGACATTATAAAGCAACATTATAAAAATTAAGTTAGCTCATGGTGTTTTACAGACAGGTGTGGCGGTTTATGCTGCACCTCAATTTTAAATTTAAAATCGTATTATGAAAAGACTAAGAGAAAAAATAATATAAATAAAACTGATTCAGGAAACTACAAGCATTTAAAACGACGTAATATTATCAATAATATAGTCACTATTAAACCATGCAATTTGCAAAAGAAAATCGTAAGAATTTTATTTTCGCTTTCGTAAAATTCGTTTTTAGCTGATTTGGTATAGAAACAAGCCACAAATATACGAATTATGAGTTTATACTTCTTTAGTTAATTAAACAGATCATGATTTTATTAGTATTAATAAAGTGCAATAGTTAGTTTCTGAGAAATAAAGGGGTGTCACTTTAGGAAACCTATATCAGTATCGGCGACTTTCCTCTATCAGTTTCTCAGATTTAAATATTTTAATAAATATTAGACATTTATTTTGTTCATTTATTTGGAATTCTTTTAACTCTATTAGCACCTATTAGTTATCGGCATTATACATAAATCTTAAAACAAGAAATAATTTACAGCAAATGCCATAAATCAACTTTTTTTAACTGAAATCCAGAAAGTCGGGAGTTCCAGGTACAAACCTTGGCTGAGGCAATATTTTCGCAATAAATTATTCGCAGATTTTAAGATTTTCATTAACATCTAATTATTAATATTCTTATAAATATTAGCATAACAAATTATTAAATTACTTGTCAATTTAACAAAATAATATTACTACTCTGGTCCTGCTCATGGCATTTCAAGATCGAAAAAGATTTCGCGCAATATGCAGAATCAGATATGTATATAAATTCACACAGAAACTAAACACTAAGATCCTACTTTGACCGAACATAGGAATTTTCGTATTTAATTAGATTTATTCTCATCGGTTTAAATTCGTATCATATATTTTAACTAGAACTTCAAATAATGATTAATAAGGTGTCTAATATTTTTGGCCAAGGCTGTATATGATTCTTCAGAACCGCGCAAAAAAAAAGATACACAACAGACGAATATCTCGTTCGACAAAAATCCATTTAGCGTGTTTAGCTTAAGAACGCCTCGTCCGACGTAAGTCCGCTAACGCGTGCCGTTTCTTCGAGGATTTTCCGACGACGGAATAACGACCAAGCGATATGCGGGAACGACGTTGTTTTCAATCCGCTCGTTGGTCGTCAGGAGCTATCAGGATGATTCCGACGTCGTTGGTTAAATAGCTTTTGGCACCGAGCATCGGACACAGAGAGGATAGTAATTTTCTACATGAGAACGTGCACTCTATCTCTATGAGGACACCGATTCGATATCACGTTAGAGAAGACTGAAATAAAGTAAGTGCCGCGAATAAGGAGGCTGCGGGACATACTCGCATTTTCGCCGATGGGCACCCTCATAACTGTCTCTAATAACTGTCAGCCGCAGTCGCACTTATAAACTCCCGGATCCGGGATTCCTTCGCCGTCGCGACGAGATTAATCCCGAGCTCACCCACCCTTCCGGCCGAGTACGTTTACGTCGTAACTCTCTTTAATCCAAGAATAGAGTCGCGTTCTTCGCGCGAAGAAAGATACGCCGTTTCTTTCTGTATTGCTAGAAAAGAAATCCAGACTCGCGCACGGCGAAGTGCGAACTCGGCTAATTAACTTCCGCTCTTTCGTCGCGTGATGTTATTAATTCTTGACAAGCTAGATCGCGATTTAACTTTCTTTCTCGAAGAAAGAACGAAAATCGTATCACCGACGTGACATTCTGTTATTTAGACGCGCAAAATTAATTTTCCATGTCTATCTTTTCGCGAAGCTTACGATTACTTTCATCGAATTCTCACCATCCGTTCGCTACTCCATTTTTCTCTCTGCTTTCCTACATTTTTTTTAGTCGTCGGATCATACTGGCATTCTCTACGCTTCTCCCTTTTTCTTTCTAGTGTCTGGCGCGGTATTGAATCCGGACGTAGCGTAGAGCTATCGTGTTACGTTTACCGCGAAAAAATTCCAGTCTCGCTGATTCGATCAACCTGCCGCGAGGACGGTACGCCACATGAAACTCCAAAAAGATCATCAAGGAACTCTGCGAGAATCGTGTGTCATTTAAAGGAATAAAAACATAAATCATTATTTTATTTACGAAAAGTAGTAAATAAAAAGTAGATAAATCTCAGACTACTATTAATGTGTGCAGAAAAAACACGATCTTCTTATACCATATGTTGTTGACATTTAAAGTTATTCATATGATTATTTAAAGTTTTTAATTTAATTTTAATTTATTTCAATTTTATTGTAGTTATAATTAAAAAATTTTATATACCTATATATTCTAAAACACAAAAGATCTATAAAAATGCTACTTGATTATAAGAATCTCAAAAAATTCATTTTAATTCAACAAAATATGTTAAAAATAATATCACATATGTTATTGTGAGACGCTAAATTATATATATATATATTTATATATTTATATGTATACATATATATACACAAAATAAGAACTCAGTACTTGATTCGATTGAAGTTGTAACGTCCGTGGAGATTTTCGCGGATTTCAAGCGCGCAGTTTATGATACTTGTATTGGGAAATTCGAGACGTAAAATTCAATCGGAATACACTCAAGGAAATAACAAGAAGCCGCAACTTAACTCGATCGAGGACCCACGTAGTGATCTTTGCGGGTTTCCATATATTATACAATATACATATATTATACGCGCTGGCGTAAAAAATGTCATACTATTTAATTATTTATTTATTCGATACTCTAGTTTTTTCAGGCTTTGATAATTAATTCTATACCAGTTCTACACCAATTTTGTTAGAAATAAATGTGATATATAAAGCAAACAATTTGACAATATTTCGTACACCACTTTGTACGAAGCTGCACTGAGAAAAATTGAACCAGAAATTAAAAATTTAACCAGAAAATTGTCTGGTTAAATCTATTAAAATTCTAATTGAGATTACCGGAATTCTGATTAATTTAATCTGAATCTTCTGGTTTGTCCATTTTCAACCAAACCATTTTTCTCAGTGTGAATCTTTTAATGAAAAAATCATCAATTAAAAAATAACTATAAATTATGATGTCAATCGACAGAGAACGCAGGTATTTTTAAAGTATTCCCTTTCAGGATAAAGAATTGAAGTGGAACTAATTCACAATAAAGATTCCTGTCACTCGATGTGCTTGGAAAACAAGAAGTGCAAGTTGCAGAAGAAGTCGAGCGTAACGTGAAATTTTCACTATTTTCGGAAACGCTATGGTGAGATGGCTGAACTCGTCGAGGAAAAATCCTTGTCGCCCAAATGCACTCAAGAAAATAACAAGAAGTCGAGCGATTGGAATCGGTTAAAGGCAAAACGTGGCACGGGGACCCTTCACGAGGTCGATGAGAAAAATTTCTATGACGGAGAATGCACTTTCGTGGAATTAACGGAAGGGAACAGAATCAGACCTTGTTGAACGAGATGCGTAACGTGCATGATATAACACGTGGCTCGCAAAAACGACAATTTTTTGGTGAAATTGTAACGTGTACTTCACGTGAATTCACGATAAGATTCCTGCAACTTTATTGAATTTTTCCAGAACGGCGAGACACTCCCGATACTGAATTCCTCCTGATCGTCGAGATGCTTTCGCTGCAAGATGCTCCAAGACGCGCGGTCGATGAAAAGTGCAAGTACATGCGAAAGTCGCGACCACGATGCGTTAAAATCTCAGTTCACCGATGTTCCCAGCAGCTCGAGCGGCAGTAAAATTTTATCGCCTGTCCCGGATTTTCCCTCGGGAAAACACGCCTTCCCGAAACAGCGAGCTGAAATCTACGATTTTTATCAAGTCTGCAGTATCGAGTAAACCGAGAGCTTGTCTCAAAAGCACTTATTTTTTCTTAAGTATTAATTTTTATTATTACATGGAAATGACGGGTTTTATCAAAGCATTAAAAAATTTAGTAAGATACGGATTTGAAAATAATTTTATTGGACTATCAAAATAATTATGTAGAACGCTAAAAATAGTTACTAGAATGTAAAAACTTTTTGCAACATTGCTCATCATGCTTGACATTCTTATATAATTATTTTTATGACTCAACAAAATTATTTTCAGATTTGTATCTAGCTAAATTTTTAGATACTTCTAAAAATACAGCTAAATAATGTTTGTAATGCAAGTATAAATATAGTATCTGATCAAATTGCTATTTAAATAAATTAAATCGTGATAAGAAATCCGCGGATAATAAACCACAATATAAATGAATTTCATATATATTATAGTATTATATTATATTGAAAAATTGGAAGTTTTGAAATGAAATCCATTCAGAAAGAACGATTTTGCTAAAGTATCTAAAACTTTAGGTAGCTACTTTAGGTAGATCTGAAAACAATTTTGTTGAACTATCAAAAAAATTATATAGGACGCTAAAGTTTAATTAATGAGCAATGTTGCAAAAAGTTTTGACATTCTATCAACTTCAGTGTCCTACATAATTATTTTGATGATCCAGCGAAATTATTTTATATCTATATCTAGTTAAATTTGTAGATATGTAAAACCTTCTCTCTATGCATGATTATTACTTTCAATAATTGCGTTAATTCTTTTGTAATATGTCATTCTAACGCATATTTTAGATTCTGGAGACGTATTTTCAATCTAAATTATTACAATTATCGACAAAGAAAAGGTCGTTACTCCAAAAAGATCTCGCAGCACGAAATGTCGCAAATCCGCGATCGATCGCGCGATAATCCACGCGGAACGGGTCACTCATCCGCGCGAGGTGAGGCCCCTCGCGATGGAAATCGTCGCTCGTCGAGATGCTTTTAGGAGCGGATTCGAGGTAATCCTCTTTGCGCCGGGTTGCGCGAAAAAGGAAGACAGTAACGATGGTCGGTCGAGGGAGGACCGAAAAAACGGTGCGCGTTCTTCACGCTCCGAAACTCGCCACGTGATGCACGCGTTATTCGCACTCGCGTAAAGGATATTTTTAATTCCTCGTTTTTTATCGCTTTTTATTAAAACAAAAAGCTCTCTCTCAATCCAAAACCACATGTCCTCAATGAAAACGAATCTGCACCAATTACGAACGTTCGTTTCCAGATACCTTTATCCCGAGAATCGCAGTTACTGGCCCTTCGAAAGTTTCAGTTCGCATTTTGTTTGAATGGACTGGCCGGCACTGTACCGTTAAACACGTAATCTCATTCTCTTTCATTCTCATTATTATTCGAACTAGAATTTAAAAATTCTTCGTTACATCGCTGTTAAAAATTCATGTCTTTTATAAGTACCGCGATTACTTTTTTGCGCATTAACCCTGAATTTTTTACGTTATTTTTAAAATATCCAGGCAATTTCACGCTTTTTTCCCCCAATATTATTCACAGTCAACACCAAAGACGTCAAATATCTTCCATTTTTTACGAATCATATTCTTTTGTATATACTTTCTATTTTTGTTGAGTCGTATTCTCGAGTCAACTACCTGCTCCATTATCTTTCATAAGAATTCCTCGTTTATCGACGAAAATACAAAACTGATCGTTATCAAAGTCCGATATATTTCACTTTTGAGATAAGCCGCGGTATTATCTTCGTTGTCTCCAAGTTATTGAGGAACAATGACGATGACGTGATAAACGCGTGCCGCTTACCTTAGAAATCCGGCTGCAACTGCAGTGACGAAGTCGTCGATTCGCTACGAGCGCATCTCTGCCGCGGACGATTTTCTTTGCACTTGATTCCGCTCGCGCGACACCTTTCCGTGAATGGCGTGACAGAGTTGCAAGTTGTTGCAACCCTCTCCTTCGTTGTCACACAACTACTTTGCTAATAACACTAAGGACACAGATCGCAGAAGAAAATCGCACGACACTTCACTCGGCGATATTTCACTCGTCGATCCTCACACGTGAAATCGCTTCGCAAAGTTGATGCAGTACGAAGACGTACGGTACGAAGATGATGCAGTTGATGATATGTCTTCGCAGACGATACAGCGAAACCTAGGAAGCTGCATGCGGCAGCCATATGCAGCTCCGAGAAAGGTAATTCCCCGTTTGCAGTGTCGCGAGACGGTGTAGCGAAGGGCAGTCGCCAACTCTGTGCTGCTGAGGTCAGTAAACTCCGACCGGCGGCAAAGCGTCGGGCACTTTCTCGCTTACCGCGGAAAGACGGGGTAGAAATTGTGCGGTTATCACTCGCGACAGAACTCTCGAAGTCAAAACGCACTCAAGATGACGACGCACTGGCGAAGCACTTCGACTGCCTTTTCTTTTATCCTGAGATGAGCAACGTTATCGAAGGTACGTCGAACGTGGTTTTCACTCATCAGTTTTCGTACGGATCTTGCAATCCACCTTGTTGTTGTACTTTTCTACTTGCTCCGAGAGAATTTGAAAGATCCGTCCGGATGTGGATGATCTCGAACGAGTTTACTCACAACCGAGTCGATTTCTCACGTCCGCGACGGAATTGGCGAAATTCGCTGGATTGTCTAGAGCTGACCGGAAGGACAACTTCTTCCTTTTACCACGATGAGACGTGGAAAATCCAATCGAGGCGAGCAACCAGGTCGAATTTTCCAGCTTGGGATATCGGCGAGCACATTGAACGCAACGCGAGTCTCGTCGGCGAGATCTGTTCACTCACGATCACGAATTTTCGCACTCGACCGGCGGCGAATGAAACTCCTCTTCCGCTGTTTCTCGCCAATGTACCACCGCACTATTTCCCCCTTTCACTCAATTTCCACGTTCACTTCCTGCGACGTATCGAAACTTCCCTTTCGCCGCGCGAAATATTCGCCCCAATTCCAGGCGAGGTGACGAAGACTGCCAAGTTCTCACTCACTAGGTTTAACACGAGAAATATTGACTGACAATAAGCTGCTTGTTTATCTCACTATGTTACTCCAATTAATGATGGTGTTGCAAAATCCGTCGAGGTGCTCCGAAACTTCACCCGCGACTCAAGTCGATTTGCGATTGAAACTTTTCTAGATCGCTGTAGATTCTTGACTTTATTGTTGCCTATCGTCCACACAAGTACTCTATGCTCTCCCTTATTATCTCTCTTGTTATCGAAACGATCGTCGCTTCATGGCCGCGCGCGGCACACTGTTGCTCCGTACGATCGTCCGTCGCTTCGAGCTCGGTCGCTGGCTCCCACCAAGACCGTCACGACTCACCCTACCCTACAAGACCACCCCACCATGTGCCATTGCGTTGGCGATCCCCTCTCCGCGCCCCTATTCTGGAGTCGACCGACTCCTCTTCTTTCTTCGGGTGCGTGTGGCGGACTCCTTTCACAAGGGTGCCGGGCACAAAACCCACGGGAGGGCAAAAGGGATACAGGGTGAAGGGAACGGGCGGTCCCATCCTCTTGACGCACATGTACACGAGGAGAAGGGAGGACAAGGGGATGGAGAGCTCGAATTTGTACTGCTCCGATTCGTCCTCTCGGGTTTCGGGGTCTAGGAAGACCCGTTGTTATACCAATGATTTCTTGATTGTTGTATTTGGCTTATATGAAAATATTTACTTGTTTTTATCATCTCCACAATGGAGTATTTATTTATCAGTTCGACCGATAATAAATTATCTAACGTAACTGTTTTTATCATACATGCGTGTAGTAAATATGAAACAAATTTCTTCTGAACTTGATGTTATAAAAATGATCAAATATCGTAAAATTCTGCAAATTTTCTAAAGACACTTCTTACACTTTTCTAAATCTATGTATTTGTTTTTCTCTTAATTCATATAAAATTAAAAGAGAATCGAATTATATAAAAATTAAAAATTTCATATTAAAGTATCATGTGAACTTGACGATTTTTTTTATGGAAACTCAAAGCAATATACTTGGGTTGGAATTAACTTTCTGTGTATCACACTTCATGGTCGATCCAGTTTGGTGTCCTTCAAGCTAGAGACATTATATTCGAAGAATCATTATACCTGTCTGCACAGTGGTGCCCTCTCAGTCGTGACAGGACATTACGTGTGTACAGAAGGATATTTCACATATCCATGCGATTAACATCGCCTTAAAGTTTTATTATTAAATATAGATCTATAACTCAACTTACTATAATATGAATTAAAAAAATTACCTGAGATGATCAAAAGACAATATAATCGAATAATATTCATTATAGCAACACTATTTTGCCATAATACTTGCTAAAAATTTATTTAATATAAAGCAATTATTATTAGAAATATATAGAGAGCAGTTTTTTTGCATCGTTATTAACCATTTCTATTTTTTAGACTAATATTTCTTGTATAAAAGATAGAATTCTAAAATATTTGGCTTTTCAAAATAATTATAAGTAAATAATTATGTGTAATAGTTAATTATAAACAAATAATTATATTCTTTATATTAATGAAATATTAGATTTCTCATCTTTTTATTTTCATAGTAATTCAGTCACTTTGAACGTTTAAAAAACATTGATACCTACTCTAATCTTAAAGAAAAAAGATTGTAATTGGTGACTGACGATTACTTTTCAACCAATTAGAGCAAAGCAATCAGTGACTTGTTCTGATTGATTTTGCTCTGATTGATTGAAAAGTAATTGCCAATTGTTGATCACAATCACGCAATCTAGTGTGGTTATAGCTTAGAGCCTCAGCACAAAGATTGTTGTAACTAACTAAAGTCGTGGAACGTAAGTCATAGTTGTAGATTGACCAAAACATTGTGCGTTGACTTACGACTACGACTCACGTTTCACAACTCAGTTACCATCTTTGTGTCGAAGTCCTTAAGCGAACGCGCGAGTTTACATCTTACTTGCGACGATTGCGCACCGTTGGGTTTGCACAATGAGACGAAGCCATAAGTAAGAACGACAGACTGCGTTTCGTCGCAGGATTTTGTAAATAAGAGACAGTAAGCGAGTGCTGTGAATTTCACGAACTGCGACATTGTAGGTACGTCGAAACGGCGCGGCATTTTACATTATAAACGCGAGTATCAGACGAATGTCAGTTCAAACAAGGGAACTCACGTCGTCACGGGAAAACGCACTAATCCTGCGACACAGCGAATCGCATCGTTCTCTATGCGCCTGTTACGACAATCACTTCCTGGTCGACGAATCCGGGAACGATCGATCGTCGAAAGACAACGACTCCCACGGGAAGTCTAATCGACTGGCTGCGTTTGACGCCACCTCGCCTAATCTTTCAGGAAAGTTTTTCCGCATCACCCGTGCGGATTTCTCTGCACGAGAGACCGTAAAAGAACTCACCGCTTGCTAAGTGATATCGATTGCGCCACGTTGCACTTTCAAGCCTGCGGTGCATAACGGATCACGTAACCGATAATGATCGCCTTGCGTTTCGGTACGCGTTGTAATTACTTTGCAAAACGTGGGTTATTTAAAATTCACGTATAGAAAATTGTTTAGCGATGAATTTATAATCTTAAAATAACAGGCTGTTATTATAATATATTGGATTTTCTTTTTTTTCCGTTTATCCATTTTTATAATATAATAATTCACAGGATATTGAAATTTATTAAAATAAATATTTTTCTCTATGTGTTGGAAATAGAAAAAGAAAAGAAAACAGTCCATCAACGATTTTAACCCTCAAACGCTATCGACTTGTACATAAATTTTACGTACAAGTGAACGAGGTCATTAAATGTTATGCCTTTAGTGGCCATTAGGAGGTCCAATCTGTATCAAATACTAAAAGTTGGAACAAGCGGAGGTAAGTTAGCTTTTAAAAATTCTGTCCGTTACATATCAGTTTGAACTTCCTGGTAATCAATAATGTAACAGAGAGCGTGGCAAGTGATTTTAATTTTTAAGTAGTGTTTATGTTATTATATATTTTATTTAAATGGAGGAGATACATACTTGGATTACATGCTTTATATTATATTTCAAGATTAAATTTAATAGAATGCTTATTCTTTCTTTCCTTTTAAATTAATAACTAGGTTATTTGCTTTTATAAAAGTCTATATTATAAATATTTTGTTATTAAAAGTGGAAAAAACTTTTGTTACATTAATTAAGAGTGGCCTATTTCCTTGTACATAAAATTTATCACTAGTAATACTCTATATATCATTCAATACCAATAGCGCGCGCGCGTTCTATAATTAAAGATCAGATATTTTATGTCATAGAATTTGTCTTTTTATTTAATTTTATGTGCGTGTATATTCTTATATGATAAGAAGTTATTATCCTATTATAAATAAATATATACATTCTATTCGTTCTAATCATCGATTTATTGAGATTCGTGTCTCTCGAAATCTCAACATTTTCACGCGGAGTTAGGCGACTCGCTATACAAAGTACGCTTTTCTTATCTGAAGACCGCTTATCAGACCGGCATCTCAAACGTGGTAAGTCGGATTAGATGGACGAGATAACGGAACGTCCGTCTTCTTATCGACACGGCGGAAATCCGTAGATTCCGACCGCGAAACTCGCGGGACCATAATTCGACGTATGTGGGTCATTTAGCTCTCGCGAGACAGCGAGAGGAATGAAGGTGGAAAGAAGAACGAACGTAGGAGATATGCTCTGGATATGCAGCACGTGGACGGATATCCTCGGCGCGCTCGGAAGACCAGGAACGTGCCCGAGCCTTCGACGCGTCCGTAATATTACGGGGATCCCCCGTCGGCGAGACGTGTCAGAGCAGAAACGTGTCAGAATGACCATTACTCTTGAGAAGAATAAAGAATTGTGAGGGAAGAATTTTATCCCCCCACGCCATATGATACGATTTTTCATAGTTTTCATTTTTTCGATTTCGCGCGATCGTTCTCCCTACTTCTCTCTTGTACACAAGAGAGCGCGAAAAGCAATTCTCGCCTCAGAGTTGCAAACAAACATTCGAAGGAATTTATTTTATTGCTAGTCTCGGGGTATTGCTAGTCTCGCGCGATTTGAGAATAATATACAGAACAAAAGGAAAAATCTCCTTCCATCTTTCATTTAATTTCTACAAACACTAACGCAATTCCAGCTGAATGCGGCCTATAAGATAATTCATCAACACAACGAAAACGAGATAACGTTGCAATGGAATTCATTATTACAGGCGCGACATATTTGAAGTCAAAGTGCGGAAATTGTGCAAAACGAAATTCACATAATAGCGAAGTATGAGGTTCTTTTTGAAAATGTCCCATCTTTTAACGCATAATCCACCTTTGCAACGTATTTAGCATGCAAAAACAAATGTGCTCACATATGAGGACACCTCGTCCTGTACGAGTATCTCGTCTATAATGCATGCTATTTCCATAATTATTAGCTTTTCTACAGTGACCTACTTTCTCTGCATAATACCACAATCTCGGTGTTGTCTCATTCTTTTTCGAGGGACTCTTCAAAAAATGCATATGTGATTTTACCAAAAATTGTTGATATGTATATGTCCTATTTGCATCTCTCACAAATTATAATTATTCGTACATATTTGTATAAAAACTACATTAATACATTAATACCATAATCCTCGCTAATGTTTATTCATTCAGAAAATTATGCGCTAATTGTCGTAAGCTTATTATTATTCGAATTTATCTTATTTTTTATCGTTAATTTACGGGAAATTAAGGGTTATAAGGGGATGCTAGCGCAATGGCTGAATTTGATCGATGTCGAATACAGTACAGATTTTTTAAATTCCAAATTAAAAATGTAGATAATATCTTTAATTTATTTCTTACATTATCGTTCTATCTCAATCAAATACATCTGTCTTTATCTAAAATATTTCAGCGCCATCTTTTGTAAGATTGAGCACCTACTGCTAGACATAATTACTACTTTGTTTATCATTTTGAATCTTCGCTAAGCATATGTATGTATATACATGAATTACATTCAAGCTAATATATTTTTTCTGTACTTTTAATTTTATTGTTCTACAAATCTTTTCAGTTCTACAAATTCAGTATTGTTCGTTCAAGTAATCCGAAATCCGTTTATGTTATTCATATAAACTGTAAAACTTTATACATGTCTCGGTGATCGAATAACACCTGTCTCGGAAAAAGTCGGGAATTCCAGGTTCAAACCTTGGCTGAGGTAATATTTTTCGCAATTAATTATTACAGGTTTTTATAAGATGCTTATTAGCGTCATTGTTAAATAACAGACGATCAATCTAATTTGAAATATTAATTTTAGCTTCAATTTGCGATTGAGTTTCAAGTTCGACAAATCGTATCGGCGCGCAATTTATAAAATCAAATAATAATATTTGTAAAAATTTGCATTTATATTATTATTAAGCACTAAGATCCGCTTTTTGATCAAAAATAGGATTTTTTCTATTAATTGATAAAACTTTTATATCAAGCAAACTTTAACCTTAAATGACAGTTATACGATCCAAAAATAAATAAATTTTTTAATTTTTGTTCGATTTTTTCTTGTGAAATTGACTCACTCGGATTTTCTACTTGTGAGTATTTTAATTTTATAAAAAAATTTACAATTCGTGAAGCCAATTCGAAAATTTTAGGTGCACTAATTCGTGGTAATTCCCGCGTTGCGCTAGCATCCCTTTAAAGCTAGGAACATCTCCCCAGACTATCACAATCTTTTCGTTATTCTATCTGGCAACTACCGTGCGCACGTTTTCACCCCTCTCCTCCCTTTCCTCGGAAACCGAACGAACGGCCGTGCCACGACGCGGGGAACGGTAAAAACGAACGAACGGGGGTTACCGGCTGTGTTATACAATCGTAACGACGCGGTGGATGGAATTAATTAAACGCTGCCACTCCTCGTCCCCTCAAACCCTGCTATTTCCCATCGCCGCCACCGCCGTCGTAGTTGCTGTATTTACTCGGTGGGCTTTGAGGATCGAATTGCAGGCGCCCCGTGTGAGAGAGAGGGGGTTTCGTTGTTTACTCCCCTCCTCTGCACCGTACGAACAACCATACCCTGTCTTCCACCCGCTGTCGTCCCCTTTGCTAGTCCCTCGTTGCTCCCGGCGTCAACCCCTTCCCAATCCGCGGCTGGTATTGCGAAACTATCGGCGGATATCCGCAAATACCGCGGACGAGTATTTGGAGGACCACGTTTTGCAGGGAAGAGGATTGGAGAAAGAGAGGAGGATATATGTAGGACGGGACCGGTCGGACTACTCCTGCTGGCTAGCGGCATTGAAAACTTCGTCAAACGAGGCCGAAGATGGGTCTCGGGATGAGGGATTCATGGAAAGGAGAGAGGAGGGGCGCGGAGACGCAGAGATGTATTTACCGAGCAGTTTGGGATCAAATCGTTCCCTCGGAACAGAACTAAGCCGCGCGTACAGAAGAGTGGACAATGGTGGACACAATGTCAAAGCGAGTCCGACCGAATAGAGGCAGGCTTCACGAACAAGTTGACGATTCACAGAAATAGTTACGATGACATGCTGAGGAATTATGTCACGTCGGTGTGGTTACCATTGAATGCTTAGATGCAATCACAAAAAGAAGATAGATGTTTATTAATATTAAGTAACCAGATGATGGACATCATGAATAATTATGCGGTTTAAACAGAATAAATGCCACAGAAAAATACGAAGAAGATAACATACTTATGTCACTGAAATGAAGAAGAGTTGTGGAGCGTTTTCGTAAACTTTCGATTGATTATCGATAAATATCTACTTCAGATATATTAAAGGATAAGTACTATAAGCAGATACATTCGATGCATGTCAGATTATTAAATACTTAATAAATTCAATGGAATCGAATAAAGTGGGTGTCTAGTAGGTAGACAACTACAGAGGGATGGATGGATATGAATAGGAAAAGAGAAAGAGGAGGCAGTCGGCTGCAAATATCGGCGCGTTGGCGCGTCAGGTCGATACTCCCGACTCGTTGTTCTCGAAGACATGCCTGGAGAACGTGTGGGTAACTTAGGAGCTTTGTTGGCACATGTGAAGTATCCTGCGAGCGTGCTAAGAATGCCGCAGGTCGGAAGTTATGCTCCGGTTTAATGGATCCGCTCTGGCTGGCAACGCGAAGAGCCCGATGAGAAATTTTCCCCAACTTTCGAACCCGCGGACGCCCCCCGAACTCTAGCTAAATCGCGCTGAAAACTTCCGGCACTTGAAACGTATAAAAAAATCTGTACCGCCCCACTCTTCTGTAGTCGCGGTCGCGAAAGTTTCCCACCACCCTCGCCGTTATATCGGTCGTGGAAAATAAAATGAAACATTGTTGAAATACCGATCGAGTATCATTTGTCACTAAATGTACTATTAAATTCATAATGTCAAATTATATCCAATTTGAGTTATTTCTGTCACTTATATAGGTCGCTATTGTTCCTATAATGAATATATCGTTAATGTAACTAAAACAATAGGCTTACATAATTCAATTCAAGAAATGTATCAATTTGACTCAAATTTAGTTTATTATTTACCAAGTGCATACGTTACTATGAACGTTATTTACTTTGTAACTAACAATAAACAATTTGACCACAGAAATGCATGGATTCATTAAACGTGCTTGTTTTTTAACCACATGCTTTGTATTAAATTAATACATTTTGACACGCTGGAAGTTAAAAATAAAAACATTTTATTACCAATTTATTTGAATTTTGAGAGTCCATTTGATTAGTAGTTACTTATTAAAAACATATAATTTAAGGAATTGGTTTAAATTCGATCCTTTAACTTTGCTGTTTTGTTTAAATTTATTACATATAATCATTGTTTAGAATAGTCTAGATCAATATGATTAAAAGCTTTAAAAAATAAAAAATGTTCACATAAAGAAATTTACGTTAACAGACAAAATTACAAAAATAAAGGAAAAGTTTTTAAATATAATATTAATAAAAAAATAAACTACATTTTATAGATCTAAATAGATCTAAATAGAGCAGTAGGATTAACATTTAACAGTGTACATATTTTTAGTCTGGATATATCATTTTTTCGACAATCTAACGAGTCATATCTTTCAATTTGGAAGTCCTTTAACTCCTTGTTACACTCGATAAATGTATCTCGACAAATCCATCGTTCCCTGAACGTTATCGATATTAACATATAACGGGATAATCACGCGATGAAATATTATCGCTTGATGCGTCCCTGCCGCTGTTTCATTCGCTGTGCCGATATGTTTTCCTCGGCAACGAGGAAATGTCGATGGAGATAAAAATTCCGTCATAGATATCGTGCGACCGCAGGTGTGGTTGATGAAACGACGGGGTACCCGAGCGTTGTCGGTGATACCGAGCGTCGATGTCAACGGCGCGACCCCGGGCCAGGCCGACTGCAAATATTACTACGTCGTGTCAGATCGCCATTGCTGCCGTTCTCGTTCGCGTGTCGGCATTTCCCGAGAGATATTCTCGGTCATGTATGCCCGAAAAAGCTCCCACGATGTTTATGAAACTATCGGCTGCTGTGCCGTGGACGAGAATCGACGGATTCGACGCCGGCAATTTGCTCGATCCCGTACGAGCGGCGTAGAAACATGTAGGAATTAGCTCGAGAGCAGTCGATTCGAGAATTAGAAATTCGTCGCGGCCAAATTGTGGGTTCGATCAACGTTCGTGTATATATTTTATCGATAATCAATTGAAAATTTGTGGAAATATTCTATGACTTTTTTTCATTTTAGCGATAGGAAAATTACACAGAAAAAATGCTTTTGCTGAAGTATCTAAAAATTTAGGCAGATATAGGTTTAAAAATAATTTTGTTTGGACCATCGAGATAATCATGTCAAACGTTTAAGCACTGATAATAATGCTGCAAAAAGTTTTAATATTTTAGCAACTAGTTTAGTAGAGCGTCTTACATAATTATTTTGATTGTCCAAAAAATTATTTTCAAATCTGTATCTAGCTAAATTTTTAGACACTTCAGCAAAACCATTCTTTCCGTATATGGAAGGCAAAATCGGGATCAAGAATGAATGTAATTTAAAGATTTATAAAAAAGGAGATTGGAATCAAATAGAGAGAAATCTGGAATTATATGAAGGGAGAAATTTGAAATAAAAAAAATTGGATGGCGATGAACATTTAAATGATGAATGTTAATCTTCATAGGGAAGTCATAATGGTATTGAAACAGTGTCATATTTTGAAGCAAGAGATACAATAAAAAAATGAATTATAACAAATCTTATTCAAAGAAAAGATATAAGATACTAGAAATAGACTTCCGTCGTCCTTTTAAAGGTTAAAAAATTTACGTACGTACAAATTAGAAACACATGATTAGAAAAAAATATGTAATAGAAATGGGTATGATTAGATTACAAATATTACAATCTGAACGTGTAAATGACGTTTTATCACCTATTGTTCTTTTATACGAAAATTTTGAGAAACCACTAAAGAGCCACAGGAAATATTAGCTTCGTTAAAACTGAAAGCGATAATGCGATGGGTAAGTGCGATAATTCGGGGAACTAGCGCCGGTCGTAAACGCTGGACGGAAAAGAATAATGCGAGATAATAGTGGTGCTGTTTAAAAACAAGATAATCTCTCTTTTTCCCTGAGGAGGAGAAGGTACATTGATGGCGCCTAACGTAGGCGCCAAAAGCTTTTTTGGAAGCACTCGAGGCGTGCCTTGTTTGTCGACGGCTGCCCCGTAAGGTGATGCAGCGAATTTCCCGAGTGTTTGTTAAACATCCTCGTCGTCTGTGTACTATCCTGGCGCGAGTATACTTTTCGTAGCCTTTCGCAAGTCGCTGTTAATGTACATATTCTAAGCGGGTAGGACTCTTTCGTCGGAAAAAAATGGGACTATCGAAAATTCTCGACTCAAGTCTACGATTCGTGACAAACAAGTTAAAATTCTTAAATATAAATCTTATTCCTAAATTGTTAAATATGGAAATAATAAGAGAATTTGTTCATGCTTATATTGTCTGAGAAACATCTAATTCATTCTCATAGCAAATATTCTCGTTTTTATTTTGATTAGAATTTAACATTATATCAAATGGTATCAAATCCAAATTATACGATCTTTATGAATTTTCATGTTATGTGATTATAATATTACATGAATGTAATTGTGAATAATAAATATTTATGAAATAGTATGCAAAATAAAAAATAGTTTCAATGGAATTATTTTATATGGTACAAAAGCAAGAATACGAGCAAGAATACGAGTTTTCAAGTTTTAAATTATTGAAAAAAGAGTTATGTAAACTACTATCTGCGAGCGATGATGCATCATCAATGGGTAAACACGCGTAATCTTCGATTCGTTGACACACATCTTGCAGCTTTATTTAATCTATTTCAAAATATCTCTATAGGATAGAAAGAGCCACGTATCTTTCTCACAAAACTTGTCGAAGTAGGTATATCAGAGCGATATCCCAAGTAAATATATTGACACCATAAACTTCGATATTCTCTCCATTTTTAACAAGTTTTATCTTCCCTGAAAATAATACCAAATAATAAATCATAAGTTGGTAGCAAAACTAATTTATTTCGATTTTTTATGAAAATTGAGTTCCACGAAATATGTTTTAATGGAAAGGAAGTAACTGCGAATAAAAATATATCTTAACTGTTGGTATTACGATTTATGGAAATATCATAGTTGTAGATATCACAATCAAGTCTGAAACGTCACTGCAATTTCAACGAGTCGCGTCCAAACCACGACCTTCACGTAGAACTGGCCGACAGAAGCATTGACGCACGTCTCGCGGCGCGTTTCGACACGATGTGCCAAACGAGCCGCATGTAAATCTTTTTCGATTTATTCAGGCGAGAACTCTCTCTCTCTCTCTCTCTCTCTCTCTCTCTCTCTCTCTCCACTCGGGCTCCCGCCTTGTCAGGACCCTCCCTTCCGGCCAAAGCTTTTTTTGATGCCAACCATCGTCGCCCAGTCCGATTTACCGATACTTTCCGATGTTTCACGTCGATCCTTTCACGTTTCCCTCCCTGCTTGAATAGAGTTTCCTATAACGTGAGTTATCGAAACGTTATCAGTCGATGAACCGTGACCAAGAGTTGATTTCACCATCTCCGATTAGCTTCAACGACCGATTACATTTAAAAATTATAAATTTCAAAATTCCCTATAATTATTTTAATTAAACGTATTACTTAATTATTAATAAAAAGTATTATACTTTATATAAATAAATTATAATTTGCAGAAAATGGACATGGAAAGTAAAACAATACGATCAGTTTTAAAAGTTGATAGTTCTCTTTACTGGTAAGATATTAAAGGAACAATGATAACCTAATCCCTTGAGTGAAATAATTTTGTTATTTTTAACTTCCATGTATTAAAACGTAAGTCAATCCTTTTCTATGATTAGCTTCAAAGTAAACAACAGCCATATTAAAGTATGCACTTACAATTAGTAAACAATAAATTAAATGTTAATCTCAAATTTTACATTTTCTTGAATTAATTTGTTTAACACCATTGTTTTAGTTAAATTAACGATGTTGGTGACTTATAAAAATGATTAAAAATAACTGGATATGATTTGACATTATAAATTTAACAGTACTGACTAATCAAGCGATAAAGCTAATCAGATATGATGAAACCGGCCCTAATGACAAGTAATCATAAATTTTCTGTAATCAAACGAATGATTTCAAAAATTATGCTTAAATTTTATGAGCCAGAAATAATATTTATTTAATCGCATTAAAGAACGAGAATATCAAGAGGATATCCGGTGGTTTGAAGATATTCTTCGTATCTTCAGATATAGTCAAGGTACTTAATATAAAGTGACGTATACGAACAAACGAGAATCAATCTCACGATGCTAAATATAAGTTCATTACCTTGCTCTATCTAAATTTATCTCCCGAGAAAATCGACTCATTCGTCATTATTACGTGTTAAAAATTAATAAAAGCAATATCCGACGACATTCGGCAGTCTTTATATAGACACACTTGGCGATCGCGCCGACGACGTCGGATACGAATTAAACGGCACCCTTTGACCTGGTGCGTGCCCCTCACCTGGTCTGCGCCCTCTACGTCGCAGGTGTCTACGTACGGGAGAGTCTCGGTTCACTGATTTATGGTGCAAAAAGAAATCGCCGGCGTAGGTGGACGATGATTTATCGTCCGGGAATAAATTGCGGATACCTACGGCTGCCAGAGGTCGTCACTCCATACACGAGGACGGCACGCGGGAGAGACAGAGGGAAGAGTGAAACGCGAGAAGGGTAAGGGAGAGCTGGAAAAATCAGCCGGAATTCATAGTTACGATCGACGGCGGCGGCGGTTGTGCATACTCATACACGTACATACGCATGCATACGTGTCCGAAAGGGAGGAGAGGGGGGGGGGACGGTTTATAAATTTCTGAGACTCCCGATGAAACCCCGAAGCCTTGAAACGCAGCGCGGATTTATCGCCAGATCCGTCGCACGCAGCCGCTTTCGCTGACTCGCTCTTTTTTTTTACCTTCTCTTTTTCTCTCTTTCGATACTGTCTCTTTTTTTCTGTACGCTACGCACCCACTGGAAACTTAATAAATCGCGAGCTTTTTGTTACACCCGCCGCCGGCTAGGCGACGGTTTAGCAGTTTTATTCGCGCCCTTCGGGAGTAAATACTCCGGGGGTTTGTTTTAACGTTGCGAGAATCTGCGATTCCCGACCGAATGTTTGCGCGCGTTACCTTCGTTAAGGATTGAAATGCCTGTTCTTGTTTCATGATCAAGAATAGAAAGAAATTGTATTACGCTCGTTACGAGGAATGCGTAATCTAATTGGAGTTTGAATAATCGATATTCTTCGTTAAAATATCGACAAAAAACGCGCGGGATATTATATTACACAGCTATAATAATTTTAAAATAAAAATTGATTTGTCGCTGTTTATCTTAAAATATTTTAAATCCTATAACCTATATATACATTTATATGTATTGTAATGACGTCAGGAAAAACGACAGCACACTTTTGTCCGAGTTTGATTAAAGTCGCTAGATACATAAAGCAGCGCAATTTAAACATTTTGAGCCAAACTAGCGTCATACAGCGCACACTTCGTGTAACTTATCTGTACTTAAGTGCAATTAACCTGATAATTGAACTCAGTTTTGAGTTTTGCCATGTTTTGCAAAATGGCGGACAGATTGAGTTACTTTAGGTACTTTCCAGCAAGAGATGACAATGAATTATTACAGCCTTATTGTTTGTTAATGTTAAACAAAGATGAAATAATCACTGTGTTACACTGTGTTTCTTGTTGGAAAGCAACCTTTATATATCTATAGTGACTATAGGTTTACTAATCCATTTAATGTAGAAACTTATATTAAGAAAAATCAACTATTGTCCATTTAGAAATTCAAAATTATGCTTTCTATAGTTTGCCATTAACTCTCTCTATACGGTCTCTATTATCCTCATGGAGTGATTCAAGTTATCGCGACGCAAACATGGAATGGCGATAACGTTTCTCATGTCGGAAACGCTGCGGTATTTCGACCGAGCGCTGTTATTTTCAGCACCGCGTGTATACATTTCGATGTTATACACCCGTCCGCGAGAATTTAAAAAGCCGGATTCGGGAATTGCGCGACGGTGTTTTGCGGACGGACAAAAAACGGCGAATTCGCCCGTAGAATGCACCGTCGACTTCCGCGACTGTAATTCATCCCGGCGCGCAATATGAAGTGGCCCTTATGACGAATGTCGGGTCTGTCGGGTATGCGAGCGAAGAGGAAAAATGAGGGTAGTGTCTTTCTCCGCCGGTATCTTCCACCGATTTCGCAGGGGCACACGAGTGCGCTTTAAGCGTGTTTTTCTTTTTTTTTGTGAAAAAGATACCCGACGTTTCGTCCGCGCGGTTGGCTCGAAATTCTGCGGGCTGTTTTGCTTTGATAAGTTTACGTGACAAATGTAACTACACGAAAGATGTTGGAACTGGGCGTTAACAGTACGAAAATGTGTGTTAAGAGATTATGTGGAATTTTAACGATATATCAATAGTCGATTATACAGGATGTTCCGAAAATCGTAATACAACTGGAAAAGAAGTGGTTCCTTTTATGTAAAATTAAGTAAAAAATACAAAATAAAATTTTTCGTATATATACATTTTCCACAATTTTTCAATTAATAAAATTATACATTCAAATAATACATTACTGAAACTTATTTTAAATTATACCAAATCCAGACTAACATAGAAATAGTGACGAATAGTTACAAGTCAAATATATACGTCCTTAACGATTATTCAAACTTGATTTTTTTTCGAAAACAGAACTCTATACAAAAAAATTTATTTCATATTTTCGATTTACATTTACATAAGGAATTACTTTCTTCTTGATTGTAACACGATTTTCGAAACATATTTTCTATGCTAGTATAGAATTGCTAAAAATGAACAATATAGTGTATAATTTTTTTAGAAATTATTAATAATTATACAATTTTAACCTTCCATCTGCAATTATATTTTCATATGCAATTTGGTCTTTTAATTCAAACGTTAAAACCTTTATTTAATTACAATTAAAATTTCAGCGAAAATAAAGAAAAATGGAAATTTGTTTAAAATGTATTTGCAAAAAAATTCAATTTGCAGACAAAGGATTAAGGATTGTTAGGAAATTTCATTAATGACATAATATTATTCATTTTGTCTACTTCAATTGGTCAATATAGGATAAAAGTAAAGTTTGAAAAAACATCTATTATTCATCAGTTGTAAAATACACGTAATTTCCCACATCAATAAAAGGTAAAAACATGATTGATTCTCCCATAAAATAGCCAACCTAAACGATATCTGGAAAATTACACTTAATTATCATGACGACCTATTCTTCGTAAAGAAAACAACATAACCTTCATAAAGAAAATAACATAAATGTGTATAACTGCCGAATCCTTGTTTCCCACTTTTTGTCTCGTTTCTTCTATTTCGGCGTTTCTCTCTCATTCCGTTTCCCTTTTTGACTCATGGGCCTCATGGTACCGCCAATTAGCCACCCGTGGACTCGGGTGCGACCATAAACGCATAAATCCGTCAAGTCAGGGCTCGGCTGTTGACGACGGCCGCGCGGAAGATGCCAGAATGGCGATGAGAGCCACCGCGGGGCGTCGATGGGGGAACAATGTCGCGGAGTTCATCCGCGCATCCTTTTTTCAGCAGTCTCGCCACGTGGGTGATGAGTGCGACCTTCCAAGAAGAACGTTCTTGGGAGACCCCCGGTATAGCGTCATGTCGTAGTATCTCGAAGGGACGATCAAATGTCCACTACGAGTGGACACGACTTCGTCAAGGAATTCTTCTGTTCCCGGTTAGGAGATACTTTTTGCGAATGTAGAGCACAGTATGAATGGAGAACAAAGATTAAAGGCTAAACCGTAACGAAATATACGAGAATAGAGTAAAAAAAGATGTAATGTTACACTAGTACAATGACGTATGACAACTTGAAGACAAGCGAGCGTTTCTATTTTTCATGATAATTTAAATATTCTGAAATTGAATAGGGGAGACTGGGGATAGTTGATACATGGCTTATTCTTGAGGCTTCCACGGGTATTTTCTATACGAAAACCCGTGAAACGCATGATTTTCATGGGGCATATTGTTACACTTAAAATTGCTGCAAAACAAGAAACGATAATATTATATAAAAAATATAGTATTTTTCCGTAAAAACATTACGATCATGCTGCAATAAGTAATTTCAGACTAAATAGCATATTGTCAGTGTAAGTTATTTAATCGAGTTATAAATTCCAAGTCATAAATTGAATTATATCCTAAATTTTCCTCCTTTTGTTTCCCTAACGCGATCGAAGGTTGTGTCTATATGATTATTCTCGACAGCTTAATTTATACGTTCCTCATTTCTTATATTTTATCGTGTTCGGACGTTAAGGACGCACCTTAATTTTTTCCCTGGTTGGTACCAGGACTTGACATGCCACCGGCCTATCCATTTCTTAATATCCCAAAGAAGGGGTAAAGCCGCCGCGTAGTATTCAGAATAAAATGGCCGGCGCTCTTAACGTAAAATGCCTCGGTAATTCGAGATTTCCGGAAGCGTTTCGCGAGGGAAACAACGGAAGTTTTCCTCGAACCGGAGAAGAGATGGCCGTGAAGTTTTCACAGCGCGAGGGCACTGGAGAGAGAGGGAGAGAGAGGGAGGGGGAGAAAGAGAGAGAGAGAGATGAGTTTCGAGAGACGATGCCGGAGGGATTATACCTGGCACAAGAGTAACCGACGGTACATCCTTAATTGAACCATCGTTCTTGCACGCCTAACGCATTCGTGAACCATCGTTCTCGTCGAGCTGCGCGTGCTCGCGTGCTGGCTTATTTGGAAACTTAACAAAGCAGTAAATTCTGCCGCGGGACTCTTCCATCCGACGCGATTCACGCACTTTGCCGTCTCGATGTGAATTCACGTCTCAATCGCTCGTGAGAGAGAGAGAGAGAGAGAGAGAGAGAGAGAGAGAGAGAGAGAGAAGAGGAAGAAGTTTTCTCACTTTCTTGGTTGGAATAGATTTATCGAAGTAATTTAAAATCAACTTAGAGTAGAGTTCTTACTTAGGCTTGTAGCCAAATGTTGTAATAAATCATTATGACACAGAAAATACGTACACGGAAAAAAATGGTTTTGCGAAAATATCTAAAAATTTAGCAATGATCTAAAAATAATTTTTTCTGAACCATCAAAATAATCATGTAATTGCTAGAATGTTAAAACTTTTTGCAGTATTGACATCATCGCTTAAGCGTTCTACATAATTATTTTGATGGTCCAATAAAATTATTTTCAAATCTGTATTTAGCTAAATTTGAAACCGTTCTTTCCATGCAGATATGTATAATAATTAAAGTCCAATTTTCAGAATTAAATTCGTCAATGCTAAAAAAATTAATTCATACATTTGCCGTTATACAATTTGTGCACATTATCATTACATAATGTAATGATTGAGTGTATTAATTTATACACATATATTTACTTGACAATAAGTACGAACAATTTTAGATTAAGAGATCATCTTCGAGATGAGAAAGAATCGCTGACATGAGAGACCAAATTTATTACGCTATAATACATTTAAAATATGAGGTTTCATATTTGTATGTATCATTATTCGCGTAATATTACGTAAACATCTACTCATGTCTGATTTTGTAATGCAATGCAATATTATTTTTAGTAATATATAAATCTGATAATAAAGAGTCGTTACTGTTGTTAAAAAATTAACTATATTAAATCACTTTATTAACCTTCTATAAAATATAAAATAATAATTATAATAATACAAAATGCTATGAATTTTCAAAATTAATTTTACTTCAATAATAAACATTTTAGTAATAATTTTTTAAATAGCTTTCCGATATTAGCCATTCCTTGTCAATATTAACAATCAATATTATTTTTGTATTACATTTATATACATTTACATTTTTATATATTTAATGTTCTATTGATGATCTTAACAATCGATGATTCCAGCCATTTAAAAATATTTTATCAATACAATAATAATTACTCTTGTTTTTTCGTTACCCGAACAAAATGAACGAATTACGAGGTTTTGTTTTCAGGCCTCCCTGCTAGGCACTTGATCGCTGTGCCACGAAAGAAATCCCTGAAGATCGATCCGGTGCGAGGCTTCACGCCTCGTCGTGAGTGTAATCGGCGCTCTTAACGCTTTAATCCCTCGGCGCGGCCACGATCTTCGAGGCTCCGGGATCCTCCCACTCGCACTCTTCTCCGTCGCTCTTTGTACCTGAATTTAGCTGGAATGCTGTCTCTGATGGTGTGACCGATGATCGCCATTTGCACTTTCAATGAGTTGGGAGGAGAGGAGACACACATACGAGAGGTGTCCCCGACGGAAAAAAAGCATCACACGTCAGCTCATAAAAATCTGTTCCTGCCAAGAACAAATTTTGTATAATTTTGTATGTCGAGAGATAACACCAATAGTTCGATAATCGATAAGAAAATTTAATAATTAAATTAAAAATTCGTGGTTCCGTGTGCATTTTCTGCGATTCTTTTGGATGAAATTTGTTTTCCAATTGAAAATATTTTATCGTTATAAACTCGTAATATCAATTGATACAATTTTCTTTTTCTGTTTTATTATCAATCCGATTTTCAATTATCCATATTCTCATGCACGTGCTCTTATTATCATTATTTTCTATCGATGCACACAAATGGTATTGTTCACCAAAGACTTTTTTTTTGCTTTCTATTCTGACCACCTTTTGGGACCCTGTTTTTCTGCGCTTCGACCGGCTGTTCGAGATCGGTCAGTATAATCGCAGGTTTATAATCTGGCCCGCTTTGGTAGACGTCAGTTGGCACGCGAGTCCCCGGGGCAACTCCACGTGTTGTGCGTCGACACGGGTCGATCTTCCTCGTTCATCTGGATTGCTTGGGAATCGGAGCCATCGGAGGGATGATATCTGAATTATCCTTCCAATGTTTCGGACTGAGGTGGTCCGTTAAAACGCTGAGCGTTCAAGAACTAGGGGTTAGGTTGGGAAGGAAGAGGAGGATGGGAGAGGAAGAAGCAGTTGGATGAGATGCGGGAATAATTGGCGGTCAGGTATGCAGTTTGGTCGAGCCGCTTTTATATCCTCTTCGACATAACTTCGTCGAGGCGAAGACGCCAATCATAAGATATAATAAATAACGCAAAATTTTTGTTAACGTGGATAAGTTTTTTTTCTCTATAATCTTTTAAAGCAAAATCGATTATACATTGTATGCATCGAATGCAATTTTACTGAAATTGAAACTGCACTTCCATTTAGATCACATTTCGAAAAGCTGTCTGTATTCCATCTCTTCGTAGGCCAAAACGAATGCGTTCTCCTCGATCAAATACATTATTTTCAAATATTATGTTTTGTTAGAACATTAGGAACTTGAGGTACACCTTGCAAATACATAGAAAATATTGTAGGAGAGTATCAAGCTGTAGTTTGTGCCACAAAACTGTGTGGTACGAAGTGCTGTACTTCCCCTTGAGTGTCTTCCAAGCGCTCGTATTTGCATAAACAGAAAATCATCGCAAGGGCCCACAATGGATCCCGCGAGTGCAAACATCGCGGAGTGCATTTAGAGTGTGGGAGGGGTCAGTCCACAAACACGTCCCCAAAAGTATCGAGGGTCCAAGTGAGCGCACGGATAAAGCCACCCTATAGAAAATCCTCTGCAAACTGTCACTGCGACGAGGCTCGTCCTCGTTGATGGTCGTTTTGAAGGGAAGGAAAAAAAATCGAAAGCACCTGGCAACTCAGAAACTGAGAAGAGCGATCGATAATACCGTCGACGCATCGAATGAATGTGTTGGCAAACAGTAACTCAGATTTTCTGTCACGAAAAATGCAAATGGTGCCTACTCGAAGGATTTGTCGGATTGACGTGGCTCTCGAATTTCTCGAAGCTGTACGTTTTAGAATTACTCAAACTCTCAGATTTTCCGATGTCATGATATTTGAATGAACAAGCCGGTTATCGTGCGGTTTAGGATCTTAAAATCTCTGTCTTCGCTTCGTTTTTTTTTAAATCCTATAAGCTGCTTGATTCTGAAATTTCTATATACGTAAATCCTCGGATGTATGGCTCGTCCGATTTCCATTTCTTCGGATTCCGTTGGGTAATGCGTAGGTCAAAGAATTATTAAAGCGTCACGGTGATTAATTATGTCGAGATTAAACGGATTAGCGGCGAGCATCGGAGTTAACGGAGTGCGAGTATGCCCTTTGGGAAAGACCGCGTGCGAGAGAAGGTAGATTGAGCGGTCTTCATTACTTGCCGCCCGCTCATTATACTCTCAGCTTGAATTCTCCTACCTTTCCCCAGCTGTTGTCAGCTTCTGCCACGCTTCTTTCGCTTGTCTCTAGTTTTCCGAAGCCGCGAAAATGTCACGGTTCTTTACACAATTGGATCTCCCCTCAAAGGATGCCTGCTAGACACTAAAACTACAAGTTTTTAAAGAAGAAAAACAAAAAACAACGGAAGAATGACTGACGATGATCCAGATCTTTTTTATTGAAACGTGATAAAGTTATCTGATAATATCACAATAACGAGAAGTCGAAGCTTAGTTATTAATGACTTAGTTATAAAATATATTGATTAGACAAAGTTGTAAACTCCTCTATACAGTATTTCGAAATTTCAAGGATTTATTAATCAAAATCTGAGACGCGATGATTACAATTTAACTAGTATTCATGCATTTGAAAAATATAGCTTGAGAAGCAAAAGTTAAATAGTACGGAGATTAATTAAACAATAATATATGTCCAAGAATAATCCTTCATTATTTATCGCCAACATTTGCGGAAAGCTGTAACACGTGAGTTAATTATTCTGGCAATTACTTCGCTCGCCTATATTAATTACGATAGCCCTAATCAAATGTAATTTGAACGAGCGATATTTTACCATTTAATCCGTGCTTCGGATTGCGTGGGCCGATTAATAATGCGATTACGATCGAGCGGTCTAAGCTGGGGCGATATTTCATCGTTTGATCCAGCGACTATCCCGCGCGAGGTAATCGGAGCTCTATTACGACTCCAACCAGTCATGTGTGTGTATGTGTGTGTGTGTGTGTGCGTGTGCGTGTATGTATGCAAGGTGTAGCGCCGCATAATCATCGCAGCGGCGTCGAGCTAACAGGTATAATCGCCCGTTGTTGTCCGTCATTCCCCAAGATAGCTTCCATCTCGAGAGAGCGTCCGCGAAGTCCTCTGTAGCGGTCTCGCAGGCAGCTTGTTCGCCATGGAGGGTCCTCTCGGGAGAGAGGAAAAGAGAAGAAGACAGAGAAAGAGGAGAGAGAAAGAGAGAGAGAACGAGAGCGAGGGAAGAGGCATCGCTGGTTGGAGAAGAAGCGCGCACACCTGACTAAAGAGAAACGATGGACGGACCTGCGAAGTGTACCTGCTGGAACAAAGGTTTAGCTAACCGCCGACGTCGTTGGAAGCTGAAACGCACACACCATCACGCGCATGTGTACAAAAACATACACGCGCAGGTAGCCGAGAATATAATCACTGTCCCTTTCCTTGGCGTCTCTATTAGCGTTGCCGGATGACGCTGGGATCGGTCCCGGTTTCTGAAAACGATATCGTTCACGGGAAGCGGAATGCGTCCCTCGATTTCTTCGTTTTGGACCTCGGTGTCGAGAAAGGGTTTTATATTCGAGACGGGAGAGTAGGAAGGAGGAGAGGGAGCGAGATCGATTCCGGAGACGTCGTAAGCACACTCCGGCCTGGAAAAGATCTTCGCGTGCACCTAGTCTCGGAATTGAAGTCGGAGTCTCGTTAGTCCTGCCGAATACGAGACGTGCAACCCGAGTCGTCCCTCGGAACGTTAGACCGTTCGCTTCACTTCGCTTTTGTGAATTCCGAACCATCGAGAGCAGATCGTTGAAGGAAACGTATGGACATCTTAATATTAAGTTGGAATCGCGAGGAGATCTTGTGAAGAATAAAGTAAAGACAAAAATATACAAATTTTGTGTAAGGATTTATGAAAGATATTCTCTAACTGGAGCGTGCAAGGGAATATTGAGAGAACTCAGAAATTTTAGTATCTTCTTCTAAAACTTTACATAGTTGCTGTATAGATGTCTCCAAGATCTCACAGTCCAGAACAAATACTTTACCATGTAAACAGCGTACATTTTCCACAAAGTTAAAGTCATTTAAGATTTTTTATTTAACGGAGTATTTGAGAGGACGTGCAATTTATCGCATCCTTTTTGGGAACACGTACTTTTGCAATTTTAGAGCGGCGTACATACTACGTTATTATTATCTGAATGTAACAAGAGTGGAGGATTCATCCGCGTTTGACGTTAATACATCCGCGCGTCGCTTTTTTCATTCCAAAAACCGCTTATTCTGAATCGCTTTTTGCGTGGAGCCTTTGGCACGAGATTCGAAAATATTCAGGTTTGGCTTTCGTTTAGCAGAGCACTGTTCGTGTTTAAAGCAGCGCATGTTGCAGCTTCGGTAGGCCGCGTTCTACGCGATAGCGTAATCGAGTTATCGCGACGGAGTGCTGTCAACAGAAATTCTCCCGCGTACGAGGATAACGTCCAGGATACGTACATACGTATGTACGAGAGGGGGGAGGGGGGAGGAGAGAGAGAGAGAGAGAGAGAGAGAGAGAGAGAGAGAGAGTCTGGAAGAGCCGGTCGGGAGGACTCGATTTTCTACTACTATAGCAGGGTCGATGAGCTTTTAACCGACACGTACGGCCCCTTTCTTTCCATGGACACGACTCGTCCACTACGTGCATATTGCGTACGCCGGCCCTTTCGTAAGCGCTATATTATCTTTATGTGCCCCGACGACCTTACCTTTTGCTTATTCAGGGTTTTATTAATGCGCTTGAATTTACTCCGCGACTGGAATAAACCTGGCGCATTGATGCCGGCTATTCCTTTTTGCGACTATAGGGCGATACGAGAAATTGTAATGGGATCGTACCGCGTAAACCATGATAACTATGTAATTTAACAGTAATGCTAAACTGGTTTGATTATTCAGGGCAATCTTAATGCATTAAGGATTATCAGAAATAATTTGCGTTGGTCAACGAAAATTATTATAAGATCGTAAAACCAGTTGATACTAAAAGTAACATAACATTAGGTTTGTTAACATTGCTTAAAATCCTTAAAAGTTTTTGCATTTAAAGCATGATAGATTTATATTTGGTCGTTAAAAAGAGAGAAAATAAAGGTGCTGAATGTAAAAAATGCAAGCAACACAAACAAACCTATTAATGTTATAATTTCGCACTCAACAATGTAATTGTTATGTAACATAATATGTCACATTTATATTGCTAAGAGTACAAAATTGTAACACTAATATTATGTTATTTTTAATTATGTCGACTGGAAAGATTTTCCATTAAACGTTTTAAATATATTAAGATATTTAATGCTAAATAAAGTAAAGATAGTATTTCGGAAAAATTTTTTCAGTCATTATCGTCTTTGTGGAAGATTTTATTGTTAAAATTAAACTGGAAGATATTATCCCGCATTCCCTGAGAATCAACCCAAATCATTACAATCAATGATCTCGATCTCTCTTTCGAGTGTCTGGTGATCGCGACAAAAAGTTATTATAATCCTCAAACGTCGTCCGCGGGGCTTCAAGCATCGTTCGAGAATGGTTGGTTGCACTGCTATTATCCTTCGGCAGACTCGATCATCTCGTCTCGCGAACGATAACCTATAATTTCTCCCTCCTCTTCCATCACCTGTCGAAATCACGGGTGAGACGGCAACCCTGTTATTGTTGCCTCGCCAGCCGTGCGATTACGTCGACACCGGAATTAGGTTCGCGGGGGGTTTTGTTCCTCGTCCACGTGGCCGTCGACCGCCTTCCTCTCGCGCGCCAAAGTTACTCTGCCTCCATTTAACGCCCATGTACATGGAACCTCGAGACTTCCGCCGCCCGTTTTGCTTGGATACGCCGAACAATGGAGACCCATCATCGCGGTAGATCAAGGAACATCTCGCGGCCCGCTTGTTTAGTTCTAGAATTATGAAGATTTCAGACCTCTTCCGTTCAGAGGTCGGCTGATCGTATCACCGCACGATGAGTTTTTTTAGAGACGTTTATTCATGGCAAACAGATGACGAATGCTTACAGAATAAAACCGTATTTATTCGATTTCTCAGGGAAAAAACTTAAAATACTACTTAACAATTTGACTGCCCGATCTTTCCATTCTGATTTTGTAATTTTGAGTCGTCACTCGGAGTTCCAAGTATTTTTTCTTTTTTTTTTGTGAAGAATAGAAAGATACGATAGAATTATCCCGTTATCAGTTCTTTATCGCTCAAGGAATACACAAAAATAAAAAAATTAAAATGACTATATTGATTCTTAGTGTCAATAAACAATAAAATTTTGTAACAATTATCATTTTGACTTTTATGACGTAAAGTTAAAGTCATTTTGACTTTCATGACATCACAAAATAAAGCCATTTTAACTTTCTCTTGACTTGGTACTTCGAGAATGTCTCACGCTGTCCATGATATTTCTTGCTTTGCTATATTTAATAGATACCATTTTAATTTCATTTAGTTACGTTACGTTTCTCACTATTCTCTCTTTTTCATCATGTGACTCGATCATCGAAATAACGTCAAAAATTTCAGCCGTCTGCATGTCCACGTCACGTACATTCCCCAGAGACGAGCCGTAATCAATCTCGTCGCCGCGCCCGTCTTTAATTTCTCGATAGATTTCGCGGTCGACGCCGGCGGTAATCACCAATTTCGCCTGATATCGTCGTATTTAATTAAATCACACCTCAGCTCTCGACACGATCGACGCGACGTATCGACGCCGGAAAACGTCACGCGCGGAAGGAGATAGATGAAAAATGAAATAGAGGAGTACCACCTTCGCTATTTCCATTGCACGTGAAACGTGCACGAGTGATCCGATGGGTAGTGCCACGTATATATACACAGATGTACGTGTAACGATAATGCCGCGACCAAAGCGAGGAGCACGTTTCCAGTGACGCATCCGGATCCTCGCTGTCCGGATATTTCTAATTTTCTTCGTTTCCACCGCCCACCTTTACGATGGATACGTGGTGCGAGCCACCAGATCAACTCTCCGAGAGTGTAACCCATGTTTTCGTCTTTTCTTCTAATTTCGCCTTCGTTTCCTATTTAAGTCAGCGTGTAATTCCGAAATCGTAAACTGAGTTTAAGCGAATAGTTTTTCATTGTCTATTTTCAAATTGTTAAGTAATAGATACAATATAACGCTTTTATTTGAAATAAATTCCTTATTTTCTTTTTATTAAGACAGATTTAAATACGATTGCATTTTGCGATTGCATTCTCTCGAGTTGGTGTTAGTTGCGACAACTGCTTCCCGTTAGCAAGCAAACTAGTTGCGCCAAGTACGTTCCACTTTTACTGCAAAAATGTTTCTAATCTCCGGCCGGTCTATCCGCTTTCAACGACATCCGCTGTAACGCATTGCATTCATATTGCCAGAGCAAGAGGAGCAGATAGGTAGAGAAAGACAGAAAATACATATGTATGCTGACTCCGTGATAGCGCCTCTAAATGGTCTTTAAGTTATATATTCATTTACTTACGTTCACTTTCTGAATATTTCAATAAAGAAATCGTATCTTGCGTACTGACTCTTATAAAAACCGACGTTTGTTATATATTCTTTAAAAAAAAAACGGCTTAAAGATAATTTAAAGACGAAGATAAAACATCCAGTTATATTATTTTTAAACTAATTTGTTATTAATTTATTAATGCGCTCGAATTACCGCGCGTTTATCTCGTATCTGCCATTGTTGTACGCTATTCCTTTGCCAATTTTATGAGTCTTTATACATTTTAAGAAAAATATCCGTTTAGCATTAGTCGTTTGTCTGGGAGTACGTGCCATTTGTTCCATTTGATTTAGATTTCACGGTCGTTAACGAGCGACGAGTCGCGCCTCTCGATCTCGCGGCCGGAAAAGGAGAAACGCGCGTTGCGCATTTCTCACACGTGTGTAACGCATAGTGTGGTAAAGGATACGTATCTCTTTCGGCCGTTTCCCGTAGTGAGGGATTGTTTTAGAGCGAAAATACTAGGGCGCCCCTCTTTCTCTCTCGCTGTCCCTTTATAAGATAAGTTGAAAGGATGTTGAACCTCGCGTGGCCTCATGCGGCATAAGCCCGTGCCCACGACACAAAGCCGGACAATTTCCATAATAATCCGCCGTTCGTCTTTGTGTCACATTTTGGACCAACGGTCTTTGAGTACCACCATATCGGACCCTCCTCGGAAAACTAGAACACGAGTGAGTCCCGGCTGCAAAGCCGAATTTATGTACGTCAGTGCCTTGAGCCTTCCCTGACATTTTTTTAAGTAAAAATCATCAATTTTATATTATGTTCCTATCACGGAATGTCCACATTGGATTAGCTATTTTTTTGTATTATACACTATTAAATTCATAATATCAAATTATATACTGAGAGAAATGTTTCGTACGTAACCATTTATTTTGTTGATATGTGATTAATAAAAATTTACTTACTTTTTCATTTAAAAATTGTATTGTCCTAATCAAAATTTTATGGTTAAGACGATACAAATTTTAAATGAAATGGTACGAAATTTTTATTAGTCGCATATCAACTAAATGAATGATTAAATGTGTACCAAACATTTTTCTCAGTGTACTCAATTTGAGTTATTTTTAATCATTTCTATAAATCTGCTCTAACTCAGCAATAAACTAAATTTGAGTTAAATTTAATACATTTTCTTGAGTTAAATTGTTTAACTTCATTGTGTTAGTTAAATTAAATGAAAGTCGTTATTTTAACTGAAACAATGAAGTTAAACAACTGGACTCAAGAAAATATATTAAATTTAACCCAAATTTAGTTTATCATTTACTAAGTGCATACGTAATTAATATGGTTATTTACTTTGAAACTAACTACAGAAATGGATTGGTTCATATTTTGGCATGCATGAAAATTAAAAACAACAAAATGTTATTTAATTCAGGGGATTGAGTCGCTATTGCTCCTTTAATATCTAACAGTGTATTTATATGTAATTTTACATTATACCGAATATGTTTTGTTAATTAAATTGGGACCTGTGGTTTAGCAAAAATATATCGAGATATTTCAGACGGAACGTACTCAAATACTTGCTACTCATCTCGTCTCGATCATCCCCAGAGAGCAGGTAGCAAACTCACCTGGAACCGGTTCGAATATTATTTCACGCACGTCTTCAGATTAAACGTCGTACTGTCGTATTTCGGGAGGTCGTGAACGACGACGAAAGGCCGGGATTCTAAATTCCGGAAGAGCTCGCGGTCTCGTGCGCGAGGTTAGTCGCGCGACCTTTTCTTTACGACCTCCCCCTCGGGTTCCTGGGTTGACCGGGCAATCAGGATTTCGAGAATGTCGGGACGTGACTTTCCAGATTTCCCCCTGTCTTGCCCGACCACCTCAATTGCGGGTTCGCGTAACCACGCCAGTAAGATTTGCTTTCGAATAATTTATACTAATGCCAGAAAATTCTAAATGGTTCACGTAAAACCGTATAATGTCGGGATTTTCAAGACATGATCCAATATCCCAGAAATCTCTATGGCAATCTTCATCTCGATAGTTTATTTCGAAACGACTCGGATTTCCAATGCGGTCCGAAAGATACATCCTGCGGTTATTTCACTGAAATTTTCAACATGCACGCGCGTGCGTTGGAAGTGCGTGAGTCATTAAAACATTCCAGCGAAATGCTCTTTTTCAAAACTTTACAAAATATTCCGCGCGGAAAATCCCGCGCGAGATTAAATCAATGTCAGCCGCAGTTTTTCGCTCCGAGTTTCGGTTTTTGCAAAAGTTTATCCTTTTGCAACATATTTAATTGCAACAAGACACTCTTTTCGCAAGAGTTCTCATTCGTTAAATCGCGAAGTTACTTCCGCGCTGATTAATCGAAATCTTCTGCTTTAGTGAGACAATCTTCGATTTTCTGGGATAACGTCACGCCGACGATGTCGTCGCGCGACATGGAGCTTTCTCTCATAATACAGGAAAAACGCATGCTCGCTTCCGGGGAAACGTCAAGCTTATGGCCTCTTTCTCTCCCGAGAGTGCAGGGAAACAGGAGGCGAGCATCATGCTTCCTTGGCTTGCCAGTGCGCGCGAAGGAGAGTAAGGAAGTCCCGTGGAACCGGTACGGATTTTATTTCGTGCGCGTTTGTCTTCCGCTTGGATTACGCTCGCAGCTATAAGCATGGAAGATAAGATACGTCGAGGATACCTACGTAAGGTCGCCGTGACATATGGCTGGCGTACGAGCTCCCTCTTGGATGTTCTCTTTCTTTCCCTTTCTTTCTCTCTCTCTCCCTTCTCTCTTTGTCATTTCAGATCTCTCTCCTTTTGCTTCGCTTCCTGCAGAGAAGCTCATGCTAGTCGTCTCGACCCATTCTCGTTCTCACTATCATCCGTGGCAACACGATCAACCTGCTGCCCATCTAACGGAAGGAAGCTCACACCGATGGGTGGATCGTTCACAAGAAGGATCTTCCTTCGAGCGAGCATTGATCGCTGAATATGGTTATCGTCGATCACCCGCAAGGCGGATTTAATTGAGTCGATTCAGCAAGAGGAGATTTTCCTGACGATATTTGGATATTTTATCGCGGTCGAGATATATAGACTATCCTATGTTGGATTTAACGTTGGCTGAGTTCGGAGCTTGATTCCGTTGAGTGTCGACAACGTGGATTTCTTTCATTAATTCGATGGATTTTCATATCGCGAGTCTTCGCCTTCTCTCTCTCACTCTTTCTCTCTCTTTCTTCAGGAAATTTTTTGTCCTTGTCATACATTCGTAATGTCGCCAACCGTTGACGTTTATGGTCATCGCGTGATTTTTGTTCGCAGGCGTGGTCACACGATGCAACACGCAACGCATATCTGTTAAAGGTACTTTCAGAACCTCGTGCATTTTCCCCGAAACAGATTCTATACAAGGTGTCCAAGAGATTCTTGAACTTATCAAAATACTTTTCATTTTCGTTTAAATTGCAAGTTAAAATCGCTCATCAAGATGAAAACCAAAATATATTATTTCTACTTCATATAGTTTATATAATTGAAGCACTTTGATCGAGGATAACTCCCCTAAAACTTGGTAATTAAAACCTAATTGGTTCAATATAAATTTTCCTACGTTCTGGAATCATCACGCGACCAATATATTGTTTCAATCCGACGATGCGTATTGATTGTTTCAATACACCATGTATACAGCGAACGAACACCATCAGCGGATGCACCGGCGACTTCTTTTTATTATCCTTTCGGGAAGGATCGCGTGCGGACGACGGCCGGCATCGGGCGTAATTAAGTGATTATCTCGTCCCGGGGTGGACAGAGAGTCGGTCGGGTCGGTGTATCGCGTTCTGGTCGGCCAATAAAGCCGAGAGTCGTTTTTGCCGCAAGCGTCGTTCTCCGTCCGCGGTCGCTACCACCCGCACCTTCACCACTCCGCACGTGCTTTTTGCGTCCTTTCCCTGTTTCTGCTCGTTTCCCGTGGACCTGCCGCCGTGCTTCTCTCGTGACTCAACCGAATCGCTCCAATCCTGGCCCGAAAACCACCGGCGTGGTTAACACTCGAATCACGCGACTAGTCCGGCCCGATCGAAGCGGATTAATCCTTCGAATACAAAAGGAAATACTAAGGGTGGTATTTATAGTCCGTTCTCATTTTAAGACCGTCTTAAGTAATGTCTTAAGATGTTAATACAGCCTTCTGATTGTTAGTCTGACTTATAACATCTTAATGTGTCGTCTATTACGAAGTAAGCTTGGTGTAAGAAGAGTAAGAAATCGATCAATTACAGTCGAATGAAAAAAATAATCGACTGTGATTGGTCAATTTCTTAAGATAAAAGTAGTAATTAGTGGACATGACCGAATTCGTTAAATAAAGTGGTACAAAATTTGAAATATTTTAAGCTTTTAATGATAAATACAACTCTAAATAAATGTTGTTTATAAAAATTTAGTAATGAATTTATTTAAAATCGTATATATCATTAAAAAAACCTAATATTTAAAATGTTTTATCACTTTGTCCAACAATTGGTTCATGTCCATTAACTGGTACATTTATCTTACTCTTACTTCTGACACACACTAACAATAAGATTACTCCGCATAATCATAGACGACGCAAAACTGTACTTAAGATAATCTCAAATTTAAGAATCGATTATGAATACTAGCCTCACCTAAGCGCTCGTATCTTTAGATTATGCTTTTTAAAGTACGTATGTACATGAATTTAACATTCGCAATAATCGATAACATCGTGATTTCGCACGCACTTCAACAGAGAGCTCTTCATCGCGTTGTATCGATGATGAGAGAGTACATTGCAGCGAGAGAAAGATAGGTAAGTAAATAAAAAGTGAAAGAGAGATATACACACATGCTGAATTTTAAATAAATAAAAATTAAAACAAAAATTTCTAATTTAAAAAATGTATGTATTTTTCTTAAAGAAAAAAAAATATCACGACGGTAGTATTTTTTCTTGATAAAAACGAATATTACAATAGGTTGCACATTAATTCGGAGGGTGCGTCCCTTGGTGAGAGCTGTAAATCAAGTTTCGGGACGTTTTAAAGGCTCGTTATTATGTGACGAATGAGATTATCGCGTGTGAAGGGGACACATTTTCCTCTCGACGTTGTAATATTCCCGCCTGAAAATTTTCAACACTTGGTACTTTGACAATCACCGTACGCGCCATTGCACAAAATGCAATTTCGACGCTGTCGAAGATTTTACCCTTTTATTCCAAATAGACTGGCGCAACGGATTCTATTTGCGTACTTTTAATTATTTGTCGGCACACAAGTAATAGAGCTGTTGCAACAGCTTTTCGCGATAAAAACATAAAATGGAAACGTGAAATGGAAGATCAACGTACCGAACTATAAAAAATCGCGATGAGATTTTCCGGGAACAAACGGGGTGGGCTTTTCACGCGCGGTCCGTATCGAAATTCTCGTTGCGGAATTCTCTGTGCTAACGACCCCGATCTGTCGGCATTTAATTAAAAGCTAAAAAGTTCCGTTCGATCGATCACAACCAATGAACTACCGATTTCGCGATTTCCCGAAAAAAATTTCGCGGAACGCGACGCGACTCGACGCGACGTGCTTCGCGCGGTAAGCGATCCAATAGCCTCATTTCGCAATAAAACTGTGCGTGGAAAACTCTGTCAAAAATTGAACCGAAAAATTCCGTCGGACCGGCGAACCGCCACTTTGCGCTGCTAAACCGACAGTTTCATTTTCACGTAATCGTCGTCGAATCCGAACATTGAATTTATCTGATGCCGAAGCGCCCGGAATCGAAATACCGATTCTCGTGGAATTTTTCCTGAAAGGATATTCTACAGATAAACGCTTGCGAGCATTTGTATACAAGTTAAAATTCTAAGCAAAAACAGTCATTAATATCTCTAAAATTCGATAAAACGAATCATTAAGACAACAATGTGAAAGGTCTTGGCGAAACCAAGAATTTCTGTGTTGATCGTATCTCCTCGAAACTAAAGATATGCAGATTCGATCTAGCGTCATTATTTGATGGCGAGCATCTGTGTACAAGTTAAAATTCTGCGCAAACACAGTCATTAATATCTCAAAAGGTACGAATGATTAAGACAACAATGTGAAAGGTCTTGGCGAAACCACGAATTTCTGTGTTGGTTATGTTTCCTCGAGACCAAGGATATACAGATTCGATCTAGCGCCATTATATATTTGATGATTCCAAGGATCTGCCGAGACCGGAGGCTAACCGGTTTGCCAGGTACTAAATTCACGGAATAAAAACGAATCTACAACATCCTCGCTCGACCTGATGAGAAGGTGGCCCGTGAGCAATCAAAAATCCACAAAACCAACAGTTCCTAGAAATAGCTGGCACGAACGACACGGCACTATTCGCGTGCCGTCATCGCGTGTCGCAAGTCGGTGCGTCGACTGGTTAACACGACTGTGCTGAATTCTTTCCCGTGTCCGGTTGTCTAGCTCGTAATTGTCGGTTTCGCGTGTTAATGTCTTCATGTGGCGGCAGACAAGTATATAAGAATCGGGGGCTAACCGGTTTGCCAGATGGCACGATTTTCAACGACAGTCCGCTCTGTGCTTGACTCGGCAGCTTGATTCGCTTATCATGTTCCTTCGTCGGTTACGATCACGGAATTAGATTGGCATAATTACACAGTCAATATTACCATATTACGCTAATTGCGATAGTCGCGGTAAACGCGACGGCTTTTGCTCCTTGGAAAATATTATTTAGTCGCTCTTATTAATTTAGATAAGATTCTATATATATACCTAAATATAATAAAAAATTATAAATTACAGAATTATCAATTATAGAATTATAAAATACATAATTATAAAATACAGAGAATATATTATGAACTAAGATAACATATAACTCGTTCTGTTTCAATTTTATAGACTTTTAAATCACACACTGCTTTGAAGTTAAAAAGTACTAATTTTTGTGTGAAACTTTAAAAATGTTCAATTAAAGAGAAATGTTTATAATGCTAAAAATAATTTAAGCGTTATTGAACTATGTAATTTTTAAAGGTATTTCTTTTTTATGAAAATTCTCATTATTTCAACTAAAAATTTTTACCGCAACTGCAGGGTGTAATCGCAAATTTAAGGAGAAACCAAGTATCGACCTCGGCAACGTTCAACTACGTTTATAAGCGACACCATTGTCAATAGTTTATCATGGCAAGTGATGTAACTTTTATGAATTTCATGATATCGCTCTCACGTTTAACGAAAAATGGTTCGCGTCAATCCGCGGTGTATTTAAATCCTGTGTTAACTCTTCTTTAGTTAAGCGGCCTGGTATTTCGCCATGACGACGTGCGCGTGTGGCCCTCGGAAAAGTTCGGAAAAAATTTGCACCACAAAGGGTGTAAATTTTAATAATGCTTCAACATTATCTCGCAACGGCAACGACGACGGCGAGAACTCCGCGTCCATTCCCTTCTTTTCCCAGAGTTTTTCCCAGCGCCCTGCTGGCGCGAATCCCGATAGCGCGGCGCACCGGATGTTCCTCGGGAATAATGCGGCCGGAAGAATTCAGTCAGGCGTGAGCGGGGTGAGGTGATAGACGGGGTTCGATTAATCGAGTTAGTTGTTCGCGATTTTCCAGCGTCGGAAGGGAACGCGACGACGGTGGGCTTAGACGACGTATTATTCGATACAATTCGACGGCGAGATGAGCGAGCGGTGTGAGGCGGGGAAAAAAGCAGGAGGCGATGAGCATCGACGTGATGAAGCCAGTTTCGCGGAAAGCTCCTTATCGAGAGCGGCATGGGACGAATTTATTCACGCCTCAACGACTTTGAAACTGTAATCCGCAAGCCGCCCGACCATCTTCTCGCCGATCGCCCTGAAAGTGTTTTCAAATGCGTCTGCTGTTCGTCGTTGACGAGAGAAATGCGAGACTTCGCCGGTGAAAAGTTTTGATTTTACTTCACCAAGCCCCCACACTTTATTCCTCTCGTTTAATAGGATGCAGTTCTTAATTACTCCTGAGTGGTTTACGCTATGCTCCGCGATCGGTTGTGAATTATCGCAGCGTTCTGCGGAAGTTCTCTAATGAGCGAGGATTAAACCGACCGGTGTATGCGGCGTAATCGATAAATCGCATATCCCTCCCGTAGTTTAATTCACGAAAACTCCCATCTCTCACATTAATACCAGTTCTGAACTAACCAAAAAACTGGATAATGTAATAGTTGAGACAAAATCGATTCACAATAATTTCTACATGAGAGGTTCAATTCGATTTCAAAGTCAAGGAACATAATAGTATGTTTTTATATATTCGCGCTATCATGCATTGAAAGAAAGAAAACAGTTCCAATTACTATAATTTATCAACTATGAACAAATAATTAGATCACAAAATAAAAACTAGTTCACTAAAAAATCAATTTAAAAAAAAAATATCAATACTAGTTTTTATTTTGTAGCCTAATTATTTACATATTGACCTTTCTATTACTTTTTATAGTCACAATTTTATTAAACAATTTTCTGTCAGTGCATTATAGTTATATGAAACATCTTTTACAAATAATCGTAACGAGATCTACGCTGCTGTATATTGGGAAGAATGCACGAGTTAATTGCAAAGTGTATGCATCGATATAAAAGCACCCCGGGGATTCGCGCGCGGAAAAGAGAAAACGCACATGCGTGTATTTACGCGAAGTGCAGACTTCGCGCGATAATACGCGCGAATCACTTGGACCGGAAATCCCGTAAGATAGGCAGACGGCGCGGAGGAGCGAAGCGAACGTTAATTCCATTGTCTTCGGCGAAACGGACTGACTGCTGCCGAGAGAATGGCGCGGCTTTCGGTTCCATTAAACGCCAACGTATCCGCACCGAATTATATTATAATAACAATGTGAGATGCTAATATTCAATGGACTGTACGACACGCCACTTGAAATGCTAATGTCGCAGCACGCCCACGAGAGAATACGCGAAAGAGAGCAAACCTTTTGTTTACGTATGCAAATTTGTCTGTTTTTCTCAATAATAATAATAATCGACAATGTTTTTTTATTTTAATAATATTTACATCGATTAATATTTATTTATTACATCAAAAACAACAATTATTGAACATAATAAAATGATTGCATGTATAAGTCACTAACTGTTAGAGAGAGATAAAACTAGTCAATTCATCTAGTCAATTAAAATTAGTCAAATTTATTTAATTTGACTAAAGGAAACTCGGTAAGTTAAAATAGCTCCATTAATGTAAAAGTGGAATTTAAAATAAAACTTATATTTATTTAACATCTATTGATTACTCGTATTGGCCCTCTTTTCTTCTTTTCATGTATTTCTACATTTATTTTTCGGTACATGTATTTTATTATTTCATAATTCTCTCATAGCCTTTAAAAATTTTTCACGAGAAGAAAGTAGATCTTATAACAAAAATTGCACGTGTCATTATACAGCGATGTGTTCTTAAGAAATGGTACATGGCGTTATATATTGTTTCAGATGCTTCACATGCAAACTTGCATCTCGCATAATCTGTAGCTGCTTCTGAGCTCGTTCGCGAAGAAAGCATCGCAAACTCCATCGCGCTTCTACGTTATGTCTATATCACACTAGCGATTGCGTCTGCATTCTTGACCAATTAAAAAGAAGCTGCTGGCCAATTTCTTCCTTTCCGATTAATCAAAAGACGCAATCGCGAACGCAGACGCAATCTTCAATCGCTAGCTAGTGTAATATTACTCGAAGGTAACTTCAATTAATGTAAGAGCTCGGCGAGAAGGACAGACAAACGTGCTGTATGTTTGCGAACATTAATTCCCATTATTATTCGTGACTTCTGAAGATTCGACGAAACCGCGAATTAGACGAGACGAGCCTGTGGATGAGGTTGCACGTTAATCTAGCTGTTCTCCAAGTCAGCCCTTTTGGTACAAATCCCTGCTTCTATTAAATCAATGCGTATAAGCAACGTAATGGTGGGCATCCGTTAAACTTCTATAGCTTCTACTAATCTGGCATTATATCATAGTTTGTGTCGGAGACGTACGTGGCGCGAGCGATAACGCTATAGTAATCATCGAGAGACATAAGAGTTTCTGAGATTATAAATTGTAATTGTAAAATCAAATATTGTGACTGTGTTCGTTCACTGCAAATCCAAGTGTGGAAAAAGTGGCTTCGATATACAGGGTGTTTCCAAATTAAATGGCAAAACTTCGGGAGCGTGTAGAGGAGTAAAAAACTAAGAAAAAAAGTCCTATAGACATATGCTCGTTTTTGCTCCGTTTCAGAGAAATCGAAAAAAAATGTTTACATTTCTTGCCATATCTAGCACCGACATATTTGATTACATTTTCCACTTTCTGTTATGAATTTGTCAGTCGCTCTTTGAAAGCCTTTAACAGTAGATGAATTTTGTCTTTTGCAATATGCCGCGTACGTATTCTAATAGTGAATATGCTGATATGGTTTTTGTATACGGTTTCTGCAACGGTAATGCTTTAAAGGCGGTGCGAGAATATGCACGACGATTTCCAAACAGAAGAGTGCCAAACCGAAGAGTGTTTATGTTGACATTTAATAGATTGCGAGAGACTGGA
>NW_017256458.1:1224633-1225056 GCF_001594055.1 Mycetomoellerius zeteki
AGCAAAAACGAGCATATGTCTATAGGACTTTTTTTCTTAGTTTTTTACTCCTCTACACGCTCCCGAAGTTTTGCCATTTAATTTGGAAACACCCTGTATGTATGTGATTTCCGTGTAAAAATAATACATTATACTTTCTGCGTATAAAATAGATACGCTTAAATAGGTGTCTATTTATTAATTTATACACTTATATGAAACTAATCTAATTGATTCCTCGATGTCCAAAATATAGGCTAATGTAATAATTATAATAAGCTTAGTTTGATGATGCTTATTTTGGAATTTGAAACAATGAAAATTAATCCCTGAATCTATTAATTTTGATTATACAGGGTGTTTCCAAATTAAATGGCAAAACTTCGGGAGCGTGTAGAGGAGTAAAAAACTAAGAAAAAAAGTCCTATAGACATATGCTCCTTT